>NW_006399944.1:706463-736629 GCF_000299155.1 Elephantulus edwardii | reverse complement strand
GAGGGTTGAGGGACAACGCAGGAGGGGAAGACCCTCTATGAGATGGATTGATTCGGTGACTGGGGTAATCGGGATGGGTGTGTCAGAGGTGGTGCAGTTGGCGCAGGACAGAGCAGGGTTTAGGGCTGTTGTGCATAGGGTCGCTATGAGTCGGAAACGACTCAACGACACATAACAACAACAACAACATAAATGCCATTTAGTGTTGTCATCACTACCCAGGTCATTTGCATTTTACCTGATTTTACCTGATATTGTAGGGAGCTCTGGTGACCTTGTTCACCACAGTGAGTTGTGCAAACAAAGCAGTGCCTCTCTGGTGCTTTGAATCCTCCACATGATAAAGATGTAAAATCTCCTTCCATTCAATTTACAGCCTCCAAAACCTGCTGGGAGGTAAATTTGAAGTTGGTTCTGACTCTACAACAATGACTGACTTGAATCTTTATAGTCTTAATCACTAGGTTACTAGCACTTCCTATCAAATGAAAAAAGTCTGTAGAAATGTAGGGAGATTACTGTAATAATCTAGACCACAGGTTTGAGTAGATTGAACTATGATTAAAACTAAAAGGAGAGAGAGACGTGGAAGAATTTGAACATTAAGAACACTTGAGCTCTGGTACCACAGTCCATAATGATGCATTAAGATTTACATGCTCAGACACCCAATGGAGGGCCACTCCGAGTCAGAACTGACTCTATGATTATTAGGTTGATATATTTATAAATGTAGGTAAATATATGTATAGGTAGGACATTTGCATTAAATGTAATCTTTTTTTATTAACATCAATATTAAAATTTATTTAAAATAGGAATTCTAACTACAATCACAGCAGAAGTTATAAGAATGGCACAGGATTTTGTTCTGTACTATATCCAGTCACTGTGAGTCAGAGCCAACTTGAAAGCACCTAAAAGCAACAATATACTCTTTGTAGCCTGACCACAACTCAAATAGCAAATGTTATCTTTTTCCTATTGTGTTACTGTTGTTGTGTGCCATCAACACAGAACCACAGAGTTGCTGACACTCCAGCAAGTTTTCAGAGGCAGTTAATTACACAGGAAGAAATTGCCCACCCTTCTCCAGCAGAGCAGCTGGTGGATCAAAACCGCATGCCTTCAGGATTACAGGGCAGCTTATTACCACTAGGCCACCGGAGCTCCATGTTAGATGAAGCCTCATTTGTAAAGAAAAAGTCACAATCCAGCTTTATTATGTCTGAAAAAATCTCAGGAAAGGTTATTTGAGTCAAACATATTGATCCACCAAAATAATAAATGACAAATACTGTTTTTGAGTTGATTCTAACTCATGGTTAACCCAAGAGTACTACCCCAAAACTACACTACACAGGGCTTTTCATTACTAATTTTTCAAGAAGTGATTCTCAAGAATTCCTTCTGAGTTTCCTCTGGATAGCTTTGAACCATCAACATTTTGTTTAACAGTCAAGTACATAAACCATTTGCACCATTCAGTTTTCTATGAATCCATGACCTCTAAAATAAGGCTCCACACTCCTACCTCAAACTTATACTACCTCAAACTTACAATGTGAAAGTGAAACTTTCTAAATAGAAATCTCATATCATCTTCATACATAAAATGATCCATTTTATCTGTGTAGCTTTTAATTTATGAAATAAATTTTAACTATAATCTTTACTTCTAAAAATGAAAAACAAATACTTAAAGGAAATGCAGCCACACAGTCCTCTCCACTACTCCCTTCCAGGAACATGGCCTCATCCTCTGAAACCCTTGGCCATCATCCACAGGATGACACAGAGTGAGACATTGACTCTGCAGGTGTTGATCCTTTCCACTGCCCCCTGAACTTTCAGTTTTTCCACATACTGTTATGTTTTGACAAAAAAACATTAGGAATAAACACTTTTTAAACACAACATCCTATAATAAAATATATTAGCTCATTTCTGCCTGTGGACACTTCCCAAACGGCATGAAATGAAAGGCCACACAATTGCCGAGTGTGGCTGGTTCCCCATGTGTGGGTGAAACCAGACTGCCTTCCACCAGGCCTTCCTTTGGAGCACAGAAACTAAATAAACATGGATCAAAGACACAAAAAGTCAGGGTAACATGTAGTGTGAGACATCTTCCTTCATTTTTTCCCTATGTCCCTCCTAAAGGGAAATTGAGTTGACCTTTTCTGAAGACCTTTCTCACTGGGATAATCTTTGCAACTCTACTGCCAGTTTCTTCATTCTCATCACTGTCGTTGTGTGCTATCCATATGACTCTGACTTATAATGGTCCAATAGGACGAAGCAGGATGGTCTCCTAGGGTTCCCTACACTGTGATCTTTTTAAGAGCAGATCTCTAGGTTTTTTCCTTTCACATAATGACAAGTAGACTCAAATCACTAATGTTTTAGCTCTGAATTGAGAATTTAACCACAAACGAAATCATAAAACAAAAAAATCAAATATCATTAATGAATCAATTGCCACTCACTATAATGCTTTAGGAAAAAAAGATAAAAAGTAGAATTGTCCATAGTGTTTCCAGGGTTGTATGTATTTATAGACACAGATCACCTCATCTGTATTCTGTACAGATTAGTCGGTTTGAACTGCTGACCTTTTGCTTAGCAATCAAATTCACCATGAATTGTTAATCTCTTTATCGCAAGGATGAAAACATTAAAGAATAGAACTCTTCAATCTGTGAGTACTTCTAGTTTTTCAAATTCCTTAAATACAGATCTTGCAGGTAGAAAAAAATAATGATCCATATTTCCTCTGTAATTGGTGGGCTGTGGGTCATAAAAAAGACACACTAAGTTTCTCTAAGGAACTAAGAATGAAAATTAGATGGAGGTTTTCAACTTTTCTATTCTCATTAGAAGGAAATTGAATTCAACTCAACTCATGTCTATTATAACTCACGATAACTCTCCATTGGGTTTCTGAAGCGGTAATTCACATCTTTCTCATTTAGAGCAGCTGGTGGATTTGAACTGTTCATTATCTATGGATTATTCCATCAGAGCTCCTACATGGGAAATTGGAGTCAATTTAAATAGCTTCCTTAAAAATTGCTAATCTCATTCTCATCACTCTACCTTACTTAACAGAAATATAGATGTTAATTAGGAATTATAGCAGTCTTTGCATAAAAACCCAATAAAATCTTAGGAATAATATCTGAAACATAAAATTCACTGTAGTAGAGTGAATTCCAACTCATAGTGACCCTTCACTGGGTTTCTGAGGCTCTTAACTGTTCATCTTTCTCCCAAGAAGACCTAAAATATAAGCACTAGATAAATGGAAAATCATTATTATTAATATTACTTTTATTTCCCCGTGGTATTCTCTTACCTACAAAAATATCTATAGCTATTTGCAAAGTCTCAATTATAACAAGTATGTCAAATTAACCATAGCCAAAACACTCCAAAATTCTAGGTCATGACCTTCAGTCTTTTAATAGAGAAACTCTGCCCCATAGCATATTTTTCTACAATCCTATGATGAAAATAGTTGTTCTAGGGAGAAAAATGTGTTAAGACAAGCAAGACATCTTTCAGTGCATAATTTTCCCCTATAATTCAAAGAAAATATATGTGGTAGACTGTAAATCTTCTGTGTCTATGAACACACTTGTCAACATATCTAAAATTGACTGTAACTCAGCAGGCCCCAATAGTAAATAAATCAAGAAATTGTCTCTCACACACCGTCTTGAGGACACATACAATAAGTTGGCTGTTGACAAGTGGAGTCATAAAAAAATAATCCCTTTTTCATAGCAACTCTTCTTAAAATTAGGGTGCAAAGAAAAAAGAGTTGTAGTTTCCTCATAATTTAGGTGAGAAGACATAAAGGAAAAACTATAAAGAAAAATAGAAAAATTACTTAAATCGTTAGAGATCTCTCTCTTGTATTGACCTTTTGTATAGCAGTAAAAATGTGCAGAGGTGCCCAAAATTCATCTTTTGTAAATTCTAGCTTGTCTTAGAATTATTAAAGACCATATATGTATAGATTAAATGACAAAAGTGGGAAGACACTAGTTAAATTCTAATAAGTTACAGAATAGTAAACCACTTTTCTTATGGAAAAATAAATAAAAAGGACACTTGAAACCAAAAGACTCAAAATGTGCTTAGGCACCCAAAGAATTACATTTGATTAAAATTTCATTCAGAGCAGTTCTCCCTTATTTTAAATACTTTGCTTCTTTGGTTTATGCTAAGGTGGGATTTTTCTGCGGACATGGAAATCAATGGCTTCTTTCTACTGTCCCTCTTTTCTTTTTTAAAATCTCTGTTCTTCGCAGACACAGAACGACTCGTTTATTTGTATTACTTTGAAGGAAGGAGAGGTAAAGCATGGATTTCTAAAACATGATGGAATTGAATTTTTGTTTACTATCTTATGACTTTTTTTTTACTATTTGTGCTCTTTCTACATTTGTTGCAGGACAAATGGCATTGTAACTTTAGTTTTACAATGCAATTGATTTAGAGAGTTTTGATGATCTAATTCTATGTGTAATTTGAGTATTTAAATAATTTCTCTATTTCTAGCTCACTGACCAGATTAAATACTCAAATGAAATTTTATTTTTATACATGAAAAAATGTTAACAACAGTGAAGTTCAATCTCAAAATAATTTCAGTTGTATAATAACCTAAGAACTCAACTCATTGCTCTAGAGTCAGGACCGACTCATAGCAGACCTTCCAGTTAGTTTTCTGAGGATATAAACTGCATGAGAGAAGGTTGCCCATCTTTCTGCCACACAGAAGTTGATGAATTTCAACCAACAAGGAAGGGGCGCCTTTGGGCTAGCAGTGCAACTCTCTAAAGACTAAAACAATGTAAATACTATAATTTGATAATTATTTGTTTTTATCAGGATAAGGATAAAGGCATGTCCCTAAGGAAGCAAATCATAATACTGAGAAAATGTGTTTAATCTACACACACTTTTTCTTTGTATAATGTGGCCCTTTTTACTCTGTTGGCATCATCCATAGCCTGCTGCTTTCCCAGCTAGAAGGATATATTTCTTCAGTGGTTTGAATTCACCAGTGATGTTACAGATGAAAGTTGGGCAATCTTCTCTGACTAAAACTGAAAGCCTAAATACCCAATGAAGAGTCACTATGAATCACAACTGGTTGGTAATCACATAGATGCAAATCTAAAGCATAATTAAATACCATTTCACCCCAGTAGCATAGCAAAGTGTAATAGATCAGCAAGCCATAAATTTCGGAGATGTTGTGGAGAGATTGGTGGGATTGTAAGATCAGATTGAGGTTTCCTAAAAAAAGCTAAACATATATATAAGGAATTTCATATGACCCAGCAATTCCATTGCTAGGAATATACATAAAGGAAATTAGATCTGAGACACAAATGGAGATGAGCTTGAGGTGTTTTGTTTCAGTTTGGTTTTAGTTTTGGGTTAGTTAAGGAGCTCTGTTGATGTAGAATATAAGGCTGCTGCTTGTGGTTTAAATCCACAGGTGACTCCACAAGACAAAGATAATTTCCTCCCATTAAGATTTACAAACTCACAAGAGAAGGAAATAAGAGATATCAAATTGGCAAATAGCAGGTAAAATTATCTCTATATGCAGATAATATGATAATATTCTTAGAAAACCCTAAAGATTCAGCAAGAAAACTACTAGACCAATCCAGCAAAGTGGCAGAATACAAGATCAACATACAAAAATCAATTTGATTTCTCTACAGTGACAAAGAGATTATAAAACTGGAGCTAAGAAAAACAATACCCATCACAATAGCTAATCACAAAATTAAATATTTCAGAGTAAATCTAACTAGAAGCATAAAAGTCTTACTCAAAGAAAATTATAAAACATTACTACAAGAAACAAAAAAAGACCTGGAGAAATGGAAGAATATCCCTTGCTCATGGATAGAAAGAGTTAATATTGTGAAAATGACAATCCTATGAAAGGTAATCTACACATTCAATGTAATCCCAATAAAAATACCAATCCCATTCTTCAAGGAGATGAAAAACTTAATCTCCAATTTCATTTGGAATGAAAAGAGAACCTGAATAAGCAAAGCACTTCTTAAAAAGAGAAACAAGGCAAGAGGCATCTCACTCCCTGATTTAAAATTCTACTACACTGCCATGGTGGTCAAAACAGAGTGGAACTGGTACAGTGACAGATACATATAGTTCAATGAAGTAGAATTGAAAACCCAGAAATCAGCCCATCTACCTATGCTCAACCGATTTTTTTGACAAGGAGATGAAATCAGTTAAATGGGGAAATAACAGCCTTTTTAACAAATGGTGTTGGCAAAATTGAAAAGCTATCTGCAGAAAACTCAAACAAGACTCACACCTCACACCATACACAAAACCTAACTCAAAGTGGATCAAGGACCTAGAACCAAATCCAAGGACTATAAACTTCATTAGAGAAAAGCTTGGAAGAACCCTAAAAACACTAATCAACAAATTGAAAAGTCTTCCAAGCATTCTGAAAAATCTACAACCAGAAAAGGATAAAATAGACGAATTGGACCTTTTAAGAATCTCTACACACATCAAAAAACTTCTCCAACAGGGTAAAAAGGAAAGCCACAGATTAAGAAAAATATTTGGTAATTATATGTCTGATAAGGGACTTACATCTAGAATTTATAGAATACTCAAGCACCACAACAAGATAAAGGTAACCCAACTGCAAAAGGAGCACAAGATATGAATAGACACTTCACCAAAGAAGACATTCAGATGATGAACAAATACATAAAGAAATGTTCAAAATCCCTAGTTCTAAGAGAGATGCAAATCAAAACAATTACAAGATATCATCTCCTCCCAGTAAGAATAACAAAATTTAACAGAGCAGCAAGCAACAAATGTTGTATAGGTTGTGGAAAGACTGGAACCCTTATTCACTGTTGGGAATGTAAAATGGTGGAAACACTATGAAAGGCACTATGGTACTTTCTTAAAGAGTTGGAAATAGAAATACCATTTGATCCAGCAATTCCACTACTGGGAATATACCCTAAAGAAATCATAACTGCCACCAAAGCCAATATACACACATCCATGTTCATCATGGCTTTGTTCACAAGAGCAAAGAATTGGAAGCAACCCAAGTGCCCATCAACAAATGAACAGATGAAGAAGCTGTGGTAAAAAAAATACCCTTCACAATAGCTAATCAAAAGATTAAATACATGGGAGTAAATTTAACCAGAAGCACAAAGGATCTACTCAAAGAAAATTACAAAACATTGCTACAAAAAACAAAAAGAAACCACCTGGAGAAATGGAACAATATTCCTTGTTCATGGATAGGAAGACTCAGTATCGTGAAAATGGCAATATTACTAAAGGCAATTTACATGTTCAATGCAATCCCAATGCAAATACCAATCCCATTCTTCAACAAGATGGAAAAGGCAATCTCCAGTTTCACTGAGAATGGAAATAAGCAAAGCACTCCTTGAAAATAGAAAAAAGGCAGGAGGCATCTCACTTCCTGATTTCAAATCCTACTACACTACCATGGTGGTTATGACAGCGTGATACTGGTACAACGACAGACACATAGATCAGTGGAATAGAAATGAGAATCCGGAAATCAGCCTATCTACCTATGGACAACTGATTTTTGACAAGGAGATGAAATCAGTTAAGTGGGGAAACCACAGCCTTTTTAACAAATGGTGTTGGCAAAATTGGAAAACTATCTGCAGAAGACTCAAGCAAGATCCACACCTCACTCCATATACATAAACCAACTCAAGGTGGATCATGGACCTAGGACTAAAACCAAGGAATATAAACTTCATTAAAGAAAAGCTTGGAAGAACTCTACTAGTCCAAATCCACAACATACACCGTCTTCCAAGTATCCTGAAAAATCTACAACCAGGAGAAGATAATATAGATGAATGGAACCTTCTAAGAATCAAATCCCTATGCACATCCAAAAACTTCCCCAACAGGGTAAAAAGGGAAGCCACAGACTGGGAAAAAGTATTTGGTAATGACATGTCAAATAAGGGACTTATATCTAGAATTTATAAAATACTTGAGCACCACAACAAGATACAGGTAAATAATCTAATTGAAAAATGGGCACAGGATATAAACTGACACTTCACCAAAGAAGACATTCAGATGGCCAACAAGCACATGGTGAAATGTTCAAAATCCCTAGCTTTAAGAGAGATGCAAATCAAAGCAACTATGAGATATCATCTCACCCCAGTCAGAACAGCAAAATTTAACAGAACAGCAAGCAACAAATGCTGGCGAGGTTGTAGGAGAAACTGGAACCCTTATTCACTGTTGGTGGAAGTGTAAAATGTGGTAATCCCTGTGGAAAGTGGTGTGGCACTTTCTCAAACTGTTGCAAATAGAGATGCCACTTGACCCAGCAATTCCACTACTGGGAATATACCCCGAAGAGACCATAACTGACATGCAAGCAGATACATGCACACCCACGTTTATCGCGGCTTTGTTCTAGGAGTTCGAAACAACCTAAGTGTCCATCAACAAACAAATGACTAGAGAAGCTGTGGTATATTCACACAATGGACTACTATGCTACATTGAAAAACCAGGAACTCATGCAATACTATACAAATGGGTGATCCTGGAGGACATTATGATGAGAGAAATATCTCAGTCATAAAAAGACAAATACTGTATAATGCCACTGTTATAGAATAGGATTGATATCGAGTTGGGGAAAACTAAGAAAAGAGGGGATAAATCATGTGCATGGCATTGAAACAGACGAGGGAGAGAACTCTTAAAGTAACAATTGATTAGGTATTATTGGCATGACAAGAGTCCAGAACAAGAGTTGCATAGTAAAGCAGTCCGGGGAGGAGCAGACTGTAGAACAATGAAAGAACTCTTTTTTCCAAAGAAAAAAGCTAAATGGGGGATGGGGAGGGAGACAGGGAGGAAAATGTGTAACAATGAATGAATGTAAATAAAAAAAATAATTACAAACTCAGAAATCCAATGAAGGGTTGCCATGAGTAGGAGTCAACTCAACAGCAATGGGGCTTGGAGGTTGTTGTTGTTGTTCATTATCTATTACCATTCCCTGCCCACCTGCTACCTGTACTATGCTCTACTACCAGTTAAAAATTACTACTTCTGGCACATGTAGGAGTAGAGAAAAGCTGACATCAACTGAAAGATAAAGAATTACATAAAATAAAGACCTAAGAAGAAATTTTCAGGGAAGTGCACTTATTCATTTTAAAGAATTTACGACAGTCTCTAGTACTAACAAACATATCTAAAATTATGTTTTTACTTACTACAACAAAATAAAGGAGAGGAAACCCAACACACTAACAAATTAAAGGAAACAAACATAGGAGGATTAAGCAGTCATATGCCAAGAGAGTAATAGAAATAAGCCTAAAGTTTTGAGACTATTGAAGGTATTGGCATTGTTATAGACTCATAAGGAAACACAAATTAATTTCTTTTCTTCATCTTTTTCAAGACAATGAAGCATTCATAACCATAAAGAATTTTTCATAATAGTTTTCTTCTATTTTTCTTTTAGAGTGAAATACAGCCACCTCTTTTCATCACATTCATGCTATTTGTAAAAAGAGCAGTGACAGTGTACAAAAAGGCTAAGTCCAGCCTCTACTAACTTCATAAAGGAGAACCATCTCCACTAACAATCAATTGTTACTTTAAAAGAATTCCCTCCCTCTTCTGTTTCAATGCCACTAACATTCTAAAACTGATCCCTATAACATCAGATGTGGACCCTCACTCTACTAATTACTGGGTCTGAAATTCATTGAAAATGACGACACAGATGTTAGAGAACCTATTTTTACTCACAGTTGTGGGGGATATTAAGGAATTAAGTTTGGGAGGGAGAGAAAGGGAAAGGATATCACACTGTGAAAGTCAATAAATAGTCTTAAACCAGGTGAACAAGAAGACATAATCCCTCAATCAGTTCACACAATTTTTCGGTTAACAGCAAGATACAGCCTCTCAATTAATCCAGGCTGTTTCTTGGCCAACAAATACTTAGAAAATATACTTATTATGTAAGATTGGCTTGTCTTTCTGATCATTACTCCCATCACTTAACATCATAAACTATAGTACAATAAACTATAGCCATTCCAAATGGACTTCCTGAATGTTTGTTCTTGCCTTTGTGCTTAGCACTTGGTCGTTGCTGTAAAAGATACTCATCCTTCCCAGTCTGCCTGGAAAGTGCCTGCTCATTCTTTAATACTCAGACCATCGATTCCTCTCCTGTGATACTTTCCTCAAAGTTCTATTAATTCATTCCGCATGAATTTTTTAGCATCATCAGACTCAGTAAAAGATACTGCAGCTCACAAAGGTAAAATGGCATCACTCCTCAAGAAATTTAGTCTAATGAAGTGGTACAAGGGAGCTCTGGTTGCCTAGTGATATGGAGAGGTGCTGCCACCCCCAAGGCACACTGTTCAAATACACCAGCTGCTCTACAGGAGAAAGATAGACAAACTCCTACCTTGTGATTTACAGCCTCTGAAAATCCACTGGAGCATTAGCTAGGAATCTATTCTTACTTGATGGCATATAACAACAAGAATGAAGTGATACATAAACATATGAACAATTATAATACATGATTTTCTGTAATGAAGGCAGAAATATACAAAGTAAAGTTTAAAAATGAAACATTGGGGGAAAACAATTCCCAGGAATTGGGGGAATACCAAATGACATGTTTCAACAAACGGATGCAGTCCTGGGTGTACTTGTTAGCCCATGTCAAGAAATCTAGAAGACAGTTTTCTGGCCAACTAATTGGAAGGGATTCATATTTGTTATAATTCTGAAAAAAGATGGAAATTATCAAACAATATTAATGTCATATGCAAGTAAAATCTTGCTGAAAATTGTACAAAAAATTGCTGGAACAGAATGTAGACTAAGAATTTACAAAAATTCATACTGGATTTGTAAGAGGCTGTGCAGTGAGGGATATAATTGCTGAGGTCAGATCTTGGTTGAAAACAGACAATATCAGAAAGATGTTTACTTATGTTTTATTGACTATGTATACAAAGGCATTTAGCTGTGCGGATCATAAAAAATTATGGCTATGACTGAGATGAATGGGAATGCCAGAACACTTGAATGTGCTCATGTAAAATTTTATAGATCAAGCAGTTTTCCAAATAGAACAAGGGAAGATTGCGTAGTTTAAAGTCAGAAAAGGTGTGTGTCAAGATCTTATTGCCTATCTATATTGTAAATAGAGCTCAAAAACATTTATTTTGTTTAATTATTGCTTAAAATTATAGTTATACGATATAAAATTGTGTAATGGAATGCAATAAATAAAAAAGAAAACTTTTTTAAAATTAGCATCAAGGAAATAAAACAAATATTTTTGGATTATCTTTAATTAAAAAAAATTAAAGAAAAATCACCTGAGTCTGTTTGAGTCAGTCAGGAAAAGTTTCTCATAACAATTTTTACTAATTCTTAACTATAAGAACTATTATGTTTTATTGCAATTATTTTTTGCATCACTGTCATCATTTTGGTACTCCAAGCTGATGTCAAGATGGAATTAGAATGCACACCCAGGTTTATCGCGGCTTTGTTCCCAATAGGAAGGAGTTGGAAACAACCTATTTGCCCATCAACAAACGAATGGATAGAGAAGCTGTGGTATATTCACACAATGGAATACTACACTACATTGAAAAACAAGGAACTCATGAAATATTATTCAAAATGGGTGACCCTGGAGGACATTATGCTGAGTGGAGTAGCTCAGTCACGAAAGCACAAGTACTGCATGGTGCCACTGTTGTAAAACAGGACTGACATCGGGGTTGGGGGAAGACTGAGAAATATGGGTTCAATAACGTATACTGCATTGAAACAGATGAGGGAGAAAACTGTTTAAAAGGGATATGTGATTGCGTATGTTTGTCATGACAGAAGTCCAGAGTTCTTTTTATTGATTCCACAGCTATTGATGATTTGCAAGACAAAGTGTCTACAGTTAAGGTAGCTGGAAATCATTTCTGCAGTGAGGGTCAAGAAAGGCAATTGTTAAGATCTCTGACACCACAGTAACCCAATGGCAAACTCCAGTAAAAACATTGCCTGTGGAGGAGCCCTGCTTTGAACAAAAATTACCAAATGACCAAGCTCACTTACTTCTCCATTCTCAATAATTGACTAGGAGATGCTAGGAGAGAACTTGATCTTCAGAAGTCAAATGATTGGAGAAGTTGAATATTCTTGAAGAAAGAGATGAGAAGTGTACCTTTAGGACTGCTCTAATATGACTGAATTCATCTCAATCAGAAATCAAGTCAAAGTAAATGCACAACAAACTTTTGATAGAACATTTTAAATACAACATGGAGAGTTAGTTTCTATGAAAGTGAAACAATGTCAGAAATAGGATGGAAATGTCTAAAGGAATCTGTTTAAAGAAAAAGGGGAGGGTTTACATATGGAGAGATTGGAGCGTGTCTGCAGAAATACGATAAATTCATTTAAAAAGTGAAAGCTTGAAGATGAGAGGAGAATTGATTGAATAAGTTTAAAAGGTCACTAAACAGGGATAAAACTTTAAAATAGATATGGTAATATGAAAAATCAAGACAATGTATTCTCACAGAAATCAAAGGTGCTAAAAAAATGAAACTAACAGTATTTCCAATCTCAGATAAAAGATCAAGATGAACAAGTAAATGTAAGAAAAGATCACTGATTCAGTATTAAGAAATAAAAATGTGAGTTGGAAGGGAATATTTTCAATTGGAATAGGGCCAAGTTTACAGAAAGGCTTTGAGTGAAAGGTAGGAAGAAGAGACAATAAAAGTAAACCACTCTTTGAGGACATTTGTATTTAAAAGAGGAAAATGGGTAATAATTTAAGAGGTACAGAACTGAAAGATTTATAGAAGTTCCAGGAGGATTGAACTTGTTTGCAGGTGAAAGGAGAAAAGAGAAAATGCCTGAAAACACTAGGAAAAAGGAAAATTTCTGTAGGAAGGCATGAAAGATTGGGTGAACACAGAACCTCAAAATCAGGATGAAGAATTCGCCCTGGAGGAAGGATAACCAGCTTGCCTCTGAGGAAAATAAAAGTAAATGCAGTGACTGCATATACTGAAATGTTTTGAGAAAGGGAGTAACTTCATACTTAGCCCAAATTATCCCAAATTCTTTATGAATGGTTGTCGTTAAAGAATCAGCTGTGTCAAATGTAAACCATGCATAACAATCTTATGTTTCATTCAAATTTTTCATTTGAATGGTTTTGCTTGAATTCTGATTTGTATGTGATGCCTTGTTTCTGTGCTCTGTTTGCACTGGAACACAAAAGAATAATAAGTTTAAACACTTTAAATTGAGAAGCTGGATTCATACTGAAGAAGTAAAAAATTACAAGGTTTAGGGAATCACCAACAACAGTAAACAAAACCATAAAGAACAAGGCCCTGTCTTCATGTTAAAAAATGGAAAAAAAAAGAAAGAAAAGATGAGAATTCTGAATAGAAAAGGAAGCATTAATGTTCATTAATCATAAGGCATGATCATGTATGATCATGTATCATATGATAGCATTATAGCCTGACCCATATTTCCAGGAATGTAAGTCAAAATGTAACACTAGTTCAGGTAGAGCAAGAATTAAGAGGACGTTAAAAGGAAAGAGGTAGCAGACAGGGTAAGCAGTCCTCTTTTATATTAAATCTGCCGTCTCTTATAGTGAGTTTTCCTTATTTTGCAGTGACTGGAAAGCTAAGCATTCTGTCAAATGCCTTGTAACTATTGTTCTGAGTGTGACCTGGGCTTAGTCGGATGGACATGCAAAGGCTTAAATTCATAACTGAATTAAACGGAAATTGAGGTAGAGAATTTGAAATATAATTAACTGGTATGGATTAGCAGAAACTGTGACTTTGATATCAACAGTCTGTATGGGACTTCCTGATTTTCTCTCATCACAGACTGAGTGTTCCAAGTATTCTCAAATTCAGTTTCAGGATTCCTGAACTGCAAGCTGGATTTAGAAGAGATGTAACACCAAGGATATCACTGCTGATGTCGGATGGATGTGGATGAAAGTCTATTTGTGCTTTATTGACTATGCAAAGGCATCAGACTGTGTGGGTCATAAAAAATTATGGCTAACTTTGAGAATAGGAACCACAGAACTGTGTTAGTTCAGAACCTATAGCTAGGCCAAGAGGCTATTATGAAAGCAAAGCATAGGAACTCTGAGTGGGTCATAATTAGGAAAAAGTATGTGTCAGGATATCCTCTCTCCACACCTATTTAATCTGTATATTAAGCAAATTACCTGAGAAGCTGGAGTCTATGAAGAATAATATGGCATTGAGATTGAAGGAAGACTCATCAATAACCTTCATTATGAGAATTATACAGCCTGCTTACTAAGGTAAGGAAGACTTGAAGCACTTGCTGCAGAAAGTTAGGCACTCCAGCATTCAGTATGGATTACACCTCAATCTCAGGAAAACAAAAGTCCTCACCACTGAACCAATAGGCAACTTCATAATAGATGAAGAAAGGCTTGAGACTGTCAACAACTTCATCTTACATCTATCCTCAATCACATCACTTAGTACTAGCAGTCAGAAGATTAGGAGACACATTGCACTGGGACGGTCTGTAGTCAGGAACCTCTCCAAATTATTAAGAAGCAAAGATGTCAGTTTGAGAACTAAAGTGTGCCTGATTCAGGCTATGTATGGTCTTTTCAATTGCTTCCTTGCTGTTGAGAACCCAACAGTGAGTAAGGACGACAGAAGAAGAATTGATATTTTTGAATTATGGTGTATGGTGCTGGAGAAGAGTATTGAATATCACATCAATGGCCAAAAGAACATCTCAGAGAATGTTTGGCCATAGTGCTCCTTGGGGACAAAGATAATAAGAGTTCATTAACACATACTTTAGATATGTTACCCAGAGAAGCTATTCACTCTTGGAAAGGTGGAGGGATAGAGACCTCTACTGGGTGAATTGATGCAGTGACTACAGTAATGGACTTGGCGTGTGTCAGGGACTCAATGTCACTTAACACAAAAGTGGATGGTGAATATTGACAAGTAATAAAGACTGAAGAGTTGATTCCTATGAATTGTGGTGTTTCAAAAAAATACTGAACATAGCATGAACTGTTAAAAGAACAACCAACTCTGTCTTGGAGAAATTGTAACCCAGGTACTTATTAAAGGAAAGGATGATGAAACTTTGAGCATGTTGCCATAAAGCACTAGTCCTTGGAAAAGAAAATCATGACTTGAAAAGTAGAGGGTCAGTGGGAGGAATGAACAGTGGTTACAATGAATAAGGATGACAGAAAAAGAATTGACGCCTTTCAGCTGTGGTGTTGGAAAAGAGCACTGAGCATCCAATGGACAGCCAAGGGAACAAACAAATATGTCTTGGAGAGGGTGCAGCCAGAGTGCTCTTTGCAGGAAAAAATGATTAGGCTGCACCTCACATACTTTGGACCTGTAGCTAGGAGATGCAGTTCATTGGAAAAGACCATGATATCGGGAACGGTAGAGGGTCAGTGACAGAGAGGAAAATCCTCAACTGGGTAGATTGGTATGATGACTGCTGCAATGGGTCCTTGTGTGTCAGGAAGTGTGATAATGGCACAGGATAGAACAGGGTTCAGATCTTTTGTTCATAGGGTCGCTATGATTCATGCTAGACTCGGTGGTACTTAACAAAAATAAACAATGAACTTGAGCATAGTGCAGTTTGTGAGGATACTCAGTATAGAATAAATTTTCAATCTGTTAATCAGAGGTTCATTGTGAGTTGAAATTGGCTCAATCACATCTGACATAACATGGAAATATAGTATTTGTACCTTTTGAGATATTTGAGTTTCAGCTCTGCAGAGCCCCTTTCCTCAGTTTTTCAGTTTAATCTAATCCCATTAAGCTCAAATTTCTTTTAAGAGAAAAAAGACCTCTACCATGGTGGTACAGTGGTTACAAAATGTAGCTGCTAACCATGTTTGTGGCTCAGATTCATCAGCTGCTGCATCAGCAAATAATTAAGTAAACTGCTTCTGTAAATATTTACAGCCTTGGAAATCCTATGTGCAGTTCTACAGTGTCCTACAAGGTTGCTGTGAGTCTGAATCAACTAAAATTATATGGATTTAGTTCTTATTAGTTTCCTGTAAGAGAACTGGCTAGGGGGAATTTAATTGACCAACAGCCATATCAGCTTTAACTAACTGACAACCAATTTTATGGACATCACCAAATTTACTCTCCCTTTCCCTCATCCTTACCATGAGGCTGTTCTTCTAACAGTTGTGTAACTTTAATGATGAAACATTTCAATAGAATGTAGGACTCCTCTAGTGAACAACTTTGACTGGAGACTCCCATTGTGGTGTGAGTAGTTTGCGTCTTCCTATCCTTCTTCTCTTCATAGGTTTCATAAGTAAGAAACCGTGCTGCAATCCTTCATAGGTTTCAAAGGTAAGAAGCTGTGCTGCAATCCTGAAGGTATGCAGTTCAAATCCAGCAGATACTCCATGGAAGAAAAATGGGCAATCTCTTCGTGTATGTTATTAACTGCCTCTCAAAAGCCCTCTGGAGGGATTGGGTCTGACTCAACAGTATAGTATAACAACAACAGCTTTCTTTAGAGAGCTCTTGTGGGGTAGTGGTAATGAGTTTTATTATCAACCCTAAAGTAGGCCGTTCAAATCCACCAACTGCTTTTCAGGAGAAAAATGGACTTCTGCTTCCTTGCTATTTACAACCTCCAAAAGTCCACTGGAGGGTCAGTTATGAGTTGAATCTGACACTACAGCACATAACAATAACAACAGTGACTTTCTTCAAAGTATTAATGAGCAAGATTGCCATAGCAAAATAAAATAAGGTATACCTGACCAGGACATGGTATTTTCAATTACTTCACATGCATATGAAATAAGGACAATAAATAAGAAATTTTCTGGTTTTTAATTGCAGTGTTGGTAGTCAATTTAAAGAATAAGGTGCACCTGATTCAAGTTGTATCTTTTTTTTCTTCCTCTGAATCTTAAAATTGGGCAATACAAGCTAGCAGGTTGTGAACATGGAGGTCCTTTCTCTGTCCCCTGAAGCAATGATCAGAGAGCATTGAATTATGCCCTCACCTGCCTCTGGCCAGATACTTGCCTCTTGTGACTCCAGCAGCAACTTGAGAAAGTCTGGATTCTGCTTTGTGACAAATGACCAGCAGTGATCAGAGAGCTGGTAAACCCCACTATCATCAACTTTTATTCCAGAGACCAGTGGTTCTCAACTTCAGCAGTGAGGAGAGAGTGTTTGGAGACAACATCATCAAGGACCCAACCCAGCAAGGGACCCATATTTCTTGTTCTCTGCCCTGAAGCACTACAATGTCCCAGACGTTGTTGTTATTGTTGTTGTTGTTGAGTCAGGTACAACTCACAGCAATCCTATGAACAAAAGATCTGAGCCCTCTTCTATCCTGTGCCATTCTCACAATCCCTGACATACAAGAGCTCATTGCAGTAGTCATAGTGTCAATCAATCTGGTAGCCTCAAATTCTTGTTTGGGAAAAAATCTAAAACAAGATGTCACCCAAAAAGGTTATCAATACATAGATCTCCTAGAGGAGGAAAAATTGTTAAAGCTTCTTGCCACCAACTTCAAAAGAAACAATGATCAAGCGTATTCACTGGATGAAAGGAAAAATGAATGATACAAACAAAATTATAGTTGTTGTTGTTGTTGTTGTTACGTGCAATTGAGTCACCCATGACCTATAGTGACCCTATGGGCAACAGCTCTGAACCCTGCCCTGTCCTAAGCCAGTCTCACTAATTCTGACATATCAACCCCCACTGCTCCAATTACTGTATCAATCCATCTCATCTGAGGTCTTCCTCTCCTGCATTGTCCCTCCAACCTTCCAAGCATGATGTCTTTCTCCAAGGACCAGTCTTTCCTGGCCACGTTCCCAAAGTATATGAGACGGAGCTTCAAAATCATAACCTCCAAGGAGAGACTTGGTTTCACCTTCTTCAAGACAGACCTATTTTTTTTTCTTGGTAGTCCATAGTATGTTCAAGACTCTTCTCCAGCACCAAATCTTGAAGGCATTGCTTCTTCTTTTGTCATCCTTAGTCCTTGTCCTGCTCTCTGAAGCATAACAAGTAATTGAGAAGACCATTTCCTGGATTAGGTGCACCTTTGTCTCAAGACTCTGGAGAGGTCCCTGACAACAGATTTTACCAATGCAATTCACCTTTAACAAGACTAATCAGATAAAATAAATTAAGCACTAGGAATCATAGAAAATGAAGAAACAGCAATGGAGAATAATAAGACCAACATTTCAGAAGCCATCAACATGCTGAAGACACAGAGGTACAGAATAGAAGAGATGGAGCACAGAATCAGAGAAACAGAAGATTGAGTGTTCAGCACTAATCTGCTAGAGAAAAAAGCAGAAACAGAAAAGAAGAAAAATGAAGAAATTCCAAGAATAACATGGATGGCATCAAGAGAAATAGCATACTCACAACTGGAATTTAAAAACAGGAAGAAGCAAATAAAGGGCAACAAAAAATCATGGCAGATTTACTAGAAGAAAACTTTCCACCTATCATGAAAAATGAGATAATATATGACCAAAAAGCTGAGTGAAACCCAAATAGAATAGACTCCAAAAGAAAAATACTAAGGCATATCATAGTCAAATTCACCAGAATAAAAGAAAGACAAGGGGAGAATTCTGAAAACGGCTAGAGAAAAACAACGAGTAACCTATAAAAGTAATAAAGCAAGGTTAAGCTCAGATTTCTCAGCAGAAACCATGCAAACAAGAAGAGAGTTGAACGACATATACCAAACACTGAAAGAACACAACTGTCAACAGAGAATACTATACTCTGCAAAACTGACTACCAATATGAAGATATCAGGACACTCACATAAAAGCAGAAAATAAAAGAGTTCATGGAGGTTGATATTTTAGGAAGTATTAAAGGAAGTCTTTCCCATAGAAACACCACAGAGAAATTAATAGATCAGAGTAACCTGATCTATTAATTTAAAAACATTTTACTGCATGCTCAGTATGGTGAATTAATCCAACCAAGAAACGGCTCCGTTGATGAAACACCAAAAATGTCAGCCGGCCAGATGCTCTTGGTGGCATTTGATGGCATGTTTGCCCAAGTTGAAACTGCTTTTGGCTTATTAGTTGAAAAGTCAAACAAGATGGAGATTCCTATAGCATGGCGAAAGATTGACATCATAAGGGAAGCCAGAAGCACTCAGGTCAATTTTTTTGATGATGATAATCATCGGCAGGTGCTGGAAGAGATTTTCTTTCTAAAAAGACTACAGACAATTAAGGAGTTCTTCAGACTCTGTGGTACTTTTTCCAAAACACTGTCAGGATCAAGCTTACTAGAAGATCAAAATACTGTAAATGGACCTGTACAGATTGTCAATGTGAAAACCCTGTTTAGAAACTCTTGTTTTAGTGAAGACCAAATGGCCAAGCCTATCAAGGCCTTTACAGCTGACTTTGTGAGGCAGCTCTTAATTGGTCTACCAAACCAAGCCCTTGGGCTCACACTCTGCAGTTTCATTAGTGCTCTGGGAGTAGACATTATTGCCCAAGTAGAAGCAAAGGACTTCGGTGCTGAAAGCAAAGTTTCTGTGGACGACCTGTGTAAGAAAGCTGTGGAGCACAACATCCAGGTTGGCAAGTTCTCTCAGCTGGTGATGAATAGGGCAACGGTGTTGGCAAGCTCTTACGACACTGCCTGGAAGAAGCACGACCTGGTGCGCAGGCTGGAAACCAGCATCTCTTCCTGTAAGACAAGCCTGCAGCGCATCCAGCTGCATATAGCCATGTTTCAGTGGCAGCATGAAGATCTCCTAATCAACCGACCACAGGCCATGTCAGTCACACCTCCACCTCGTTCTGCTATCCTAACCAGCATGAAAAAGAAACTCCACACTCTGAGCCAGATTGAAACTTCGATTGCATCAGTTCAGGAGAAGCTAGCAGCACTTGAAGCAAGTATTGAGCAGCGACTCAAGTGGGCAGGTGGTGCCAATCCCGCTCTGGCTCCTGTACTCCAGGATTTTTGAAGCCACAATAGCCGAAAGAAGAAATCTTGTCCTTAAAGAGAGCCAAAGAGCAAGTCAGGTCACTTTCCTCTGCAGCAATATCATTCATTTTGAAAGTTTAAGAACTAGAACTGCAGAAGCCTTAAACCTGGATGCTGCCTTATTTGAACTAATCAAACGGTGTCAGCAAATGTGTTCATTCGCATCACAGTTTAACAGCTCAGTTTCCGAGTTAGAACTTCACTTATTACAGAGAGTGGACACCAGTCTTGAACAACCTATTGGCAGTTCTGAATGGCTTTTGTCTGCACACAAACAACTGACGCAGGATATGTCTACCCAGAGGAAAATTCAGACAGAGAAAGAACAACAGATAGAAACAGTCTGTGAAACAATTCAGAATCTGGTGGATAATATAAAGACTGTGCTCACTGGTCACAACCGACAGCTTGGAGATGTCAAACATCTCCTGAAAGCAATGGCTAAGGATGAAGAAGCTGCTTTGGCGGATGGTGAAGATGTTCCCTATGAGAACAGTGTTAGGCAGTTCTTGGGTGAATATAAGTCATGGCAGGATAACATTCAGACGGTGCTGTTTACATTAGTCCAGGCCATGGGTCAGGTTCGAAGTCAAGAGCATGTTGAAATGCTCCAGGAAATAACTCCCACCTTAAAAGAGCTGAAAACACAAAGTCAGAGTATCTATAATAATTTGGTGAGTTTTGCATCACCCTTAGTCACCGATGCAACAAATGAATGCTCAAGTCCGACGTCATCTGCTACTTATCAGCCATCCTTTGCTGCAGCTGTCCGTAATAGCACTGGCTAGAAGACTCAGCCTGATGTCATGTCACAGAACACAAAAAAGCTGATTCAGAAAAATCTTGCCACGTCAGCAGATACTCCACCAAGCACTATTCCAGGAACTGGCAAGAGTGTTGCTTGTAGCCCTAAAAAGGCTGTCAGAGATCCTAAAACTGGGAAAGCTGTGCAGGAGAGAAACTCCTATGCAGTGAGCGTGTGGAAGAGAGTGAAAGCCAAGTTGGAAGGCCGAGATGTTGATCCAAATAGGAGGATGTCAGTTGCTGAACAGGTTGACTATGTCATTAAGGAAGCGACTAATCTAGATAACTTGGCTCAGCTGTATGAAGGTTGGACAGCCTGGGTATGAATGGGAAGACAGTAGACGAGTCTGGTTCAGCGAGGTCAGACATCCATCAGAATCAACTCAGCCTCAGGCATCCGAAGTCACACCACAGTTGGTGGTGATGCAACTGGGGGCTTACTCTGAGGAAACCTAGGAAATCTCGGTGCACTAGGAAGCGAATCCTGCAGGACAGCTGCACTCAGGGATACGCCCAACACCGTGGCCTGCAAACCAACCGGGGCTCAACGGTGAAAGAAAGGAAGCTCACCGCCTGCACACGGAGAATGTCTTTGTGCCTCAGAACAGCTGCAAACGTGTCAGGAGGTTAGCTGCAGAAAGAAATCGGTATGCCGCGGAGCACAGAGTGATTTGGAACCTCATTCCACCTGACCCTGTGTGTACAATCCAGGAAAAACAAACCCCGCTCAGAAACAGAGAAAACTGGGGCCACGAAGAAATCACAGCCAAGGAAGATTGGATGCATTCAGATTCTCGAGTTACATTTGTTGCTCGGCAACAGTACTGGTTGGGTTGACCAGTAAGTATGAAAAGGCTGCGTGATACGAATTTCAGAAAGGACTGAAAACGGAGAGCTATGTAACAGATACACTACATTGGAAGAACTTACTTCTGAAATGAAGGAAAATAAACCCACCCCATCGTCCCACCTCTCCCCCTCCCCACCCATTCCCCTTTTACTGAATCTAGTAAATTAGTCATTTTTCAATTTAAAAAAAAAAAAATTGCAGAAACATAACAGAAGAACAAAAGTGAAGAATTGAGAAAGTGGGACGCAGACTTACTAAGCTGGAGGGTGAGGAAGGGCCAGTGAGGCTTAGAGCTGCTTTTATGGTGGTGAGGAGTCATCATCGACTCAGTAGCACCTAATAATAACAATTATCTGTTAGAGGAACAATCAGAAAAAAGGAGGAAACAAAATGAAGAAAGCATAAGAATTATGTAGAATAACATCAAGAGGAATAATTTAGGCTCTCTGCTCCTCATCAATTGATAGATTGCCCTCTCTTCTTGTGCAGCCTCAGCCACGTCCCTGAGACTCGAAGGTGAAGGTCGGGGTAAACGGATTTGGGCGCAGTGAACACTTGGTCACGAAGCTGCTTTTAACTCTGAAATATTAGATGTTGTTGTCATCAATGATCCCTTCACTGACCTCAACAACATGGTCTATATGTTCAAGTATGATTCTACCCATGGCAAGTTCAATGGCACTGAGAATGGGAAGCTGGTCATCAATGGGAAAGCCATCACTATCTCCCAGGAATGAGATCCCATCAACATCAAGTGGGGTGATGCTTGTGCTGAGAATGTTGTGGAGTCCACTGGTATCTTCATAACCTTGGAGAAGTCTGGGGCTCACCTGAAAGGTGGTGTCAAACAGGTAATCATCTCTGCTCCTTCTGCTGATGCCCCCATGTTTGTGATAGGTGTGAACCATGAAAAGAATAACAACTTTCTCAAGATTGTCAGCAATGCTTCTTGTACCACCAACTGTTTGGCCCCCCAGGCCAAGGTCATCCATCACAACTGTGGCATCATGACCACAGTCAATGCCATCACGGCCACCCAGAAGATTATGGATAGCCCCCTCTGGAAAGCTGTAGCATGATGGACATGGAGCTGCCCAGAACACCACCACTGCATGGCACTGCCAAGACCATGGTCATCCCTGAACTGAATGGTAAACAGTGTCATGGCTTTCCAAGTTCCCATCACCACCAATATGTTAGTTGTGGATCTGACATGCCATCTGAAAAAAGCTGCCAAATATGATGACAACAAGAAAGTGGTAAAGTAGTAAAACAGGCATCAGAAGGGCTCCTCAAGGGCATCCTAGGATACACTGAAGACCAGGTTGTCTCCTGTGACTTTAATAGTGATACCCACTTTTCTACCTTTGATGCTGGGGATGGTATTGTCCCAAACTAATTTCATGGTATGACAGGGAATTTGGCTACAGCAACTGCGTGGCCGACCTGATGGTTCACATGATCTCCAAAGAATAAGAGCTCCTTGGAACACCAGCCCCAGCAAGAGAAGAAAGTGAGAGACGCTCAGCTGCTGGGGAGTCCCTGCCCCAACTCTATTCTGCCCACCTCGAGAATCTCACATCCTTGACATAGTTTCCATCGAGTCCCAGTTTCCATTCAGTCCCCCTGAGAAAGGAGAGGAGCTTGGAGAGCCAATCTTATAATGTGCCATCAATAAAGTACACTGTACTCAGAAAGGAGGAAAAAAAAAAGAGGACTAATTTATCTATGGTTGGAATCCCTAAACAGAAAAGGGTTGCAGAGAAGCACACATAGGAATGCATAAATATGCAATACTAAAAATAGGGGACCAGAACGAGGCGGCCGAGCGGCAGATGCAAAGATGCAGATCTTTGTGAAGATCCTGCCTGGCAAGACCATCACTCTTGAGGTCGAGCCCAGTGACACTATCGAGAATGTCAAAGCCAAAACCCAAGACAAGGAAGTCATCCCTCCTGACCAGCAGTGTCTGATATTTGCAGGCAAACAGCTAGAGGATGGCCATACACTCTCAGACTACAACATCCAGAAGAAGTCCACCCTGCATCTGGTGCTGCGTCTGCATGGTGGCTTTATTGAGCCTTCCTTGCGTCAGCTCACCCAGAAGTATAACTGCGACAAGATGATCTGTTGCAAGTGTTATGCTCACCTGTATCCCTGTGCTGTCAATTGCCACAAGAAGAAGTGTGGGCACACCAACAACCTGTGCCCCAAGAAGGCCAAATAAGAGCCCCCTCTTCACTGGCTCCCTTGCCTCTTGCAGGTAGCCTTCTGAGCCCCATGACCCAGGGCCCTCAATAAAGTCTCTTTCATTGAACTGAAAGAAAAAAAAATAGAGGACCAGAAGTACCAGTTCATAAATGATGTCAACTACAATAACGGCTCACATTGAGAAGAATGGAAATTCCAGAACACTTACTCTTGCTCATGTGAAATCTATACCTAGACAAAGAGGCTGTTGTGCAAACAGAACAAAGAAACAAAGAAACTCTGCTTAGTTTAAAGATCAGGAATGGTGTTTATATCCTTTCTCCATATCTATTCTATCTATAAGCTGAGCAAATAATTCAGGAAGCCAGTCTATATGGAGAGGAGTGTGGCATCAGAATTGGAGAAAGAATCATCAATAACCTGTGTTATGCTGATAACATAATCTTGCTTGCTGAAAATGAGGAGGATATGAAATGTCTGCTGCAAAAGATCAAAGAGTACAGCCTTAAGTATTGATTATATCTCAACATCAAGATGACAAAGATCCTCACCACAGGCTCAACAGTCAACATTATGATAGATAGAGATAAGACTGAAGCTGTCAGTGATTTGATCTTGCTTGGATCAATATCTTTGGTACCAGCAGTCAGGAAATTAGGAGACGTACTGCACTGGGCAAGTTTGCAGTAAGGTTCCTCTCTAATATACTGAACAGCAATGATGTCAGTTTGAAGATTAAGGTGTTCCTGATTCAGGCCACAGTCTTTTCAATCACCTGCTATGCATCAGTGAGCTGGACAATGAATAAAAATGACAGAAGAATTGATGTCTTTTAGTTGTGCTGCTAGAAAAGAGTATCCCATGGACAGCCAAAAAGACAAACAGGTATGTCCTGGAAGGGGTGTGGCCGGAGTGTGTTCCTTGGAAGAAAGGATGACCAAGCTTTGTCTTTCATACTTTGGACATATAGCTAGGTGAGGTTATTCCTTGGAAAGAGACATCATGCTTGAAAAGATGGAGGGTCAGTGAAGGAGTGGAAGACCCTCAACGAGATAGACTGGAACAATTCTTAACAATCACCACCATCGCAACACAAAGCAGAAAGAGGGAATAGGAAGTGTAGTTACTGAGCTTCTAAATGAAAGGAAGTCAAGGAAATTTCAAAACGAAGGAAACTATAGGTAATCTCCTCCATGTGATTTACAGCCTCTGAAACCTGCTGGGGGGTCAGCTATGGGTCAGGTCCAACTCCATGGTACACAACAATATTTCATACTTAGGTATAAAAGCATAATATTATAAAATAATAACTTAAAGCATAAATTTTTTTAAAAAAGTAAAACTCATCATAAGGAAATCACAAGACTTAGAAAACACTAAAACAAAAGAAATGAAGGAATTTATAAAAAAAATCTACAAACAAAATTAACTCACAGAAATGCAAATGGAACAAAGAAATCAGGAACACTACAAAAAAGAATGTAGTATGAAACACTATAAAACATGGATTTCTCTAGAGAGCATTATGGATGAAACAAAATAAGTTAGTAAAAAAAGAATTCTCATAGTACAAGACTACCATCATTTAAAAAATGTAATGAAAAGTTTACACATGAATAGAGTTAATTTTGGATGGTTACCAGAGATGGGAAGGGAGGGATTTGTTGTTGTTATGTTATAGTTGTTATGTTTTCGTTGTTATATATCACTGTGTCAGAACCAACTCATAGATGACCCTTGGTTTTCAAAGGCAGTGAATCACAAAGAAGGAGAACACACAATTTTCTCTTGAGAAGAAGTTGGTGTATTGAAACCTTTGGATTGGCAGCACAGCTCCTTAACAGCAGGCTACCACAGTTGCCTATAAGAGGAAGGGAATAAAAATAATAAATTAGGTGAAACTTCAAGTTGGGTAAACAATAGGGTAATCAGAGATTATAACTACTAATTATATTAATCTATCATAGTGATTGTTTTTGTGTACAGTCAAGTCAGAACCAACCCGTCATTGACCCTCCAGAGGGTTTTCAGAGGGAGTTAATTTGATGAGAAGAGATTGCCCATCCTTCTCCCACGGAATGGCTGGTGGATTTGAACTGTGTGCCTTTGGCATTGCAGAGCAGTTTCTTAATACTAGATTTCCTAATCTACTGTACTTTTTGTTTCAGGCTTTGAAGCCTGTCCTGTCCTGAGCTAGTTTCACTGGCTCTGACACATCTACACCCATTACCCCAGTTTCTGTATCAGTCCATTTCACCTGGAGTCTTCCTCTCCCGTTCTGTCCTCCACCCTTCCAAACATGATGTCGTTCTCCAAGAACTGGTCCCTCCAGGCCATGTGCCCAAAGTATGTGAGATGGAGCTTCAAAATCCTAGCCTCCAAGAAGAAACTTGGCTTCACCCTCTTCAAGACAGGCATATTTGTATTCTTGGCATAGTAGGTTCAAGACTCTTCTCCAACACCACAAATCAAAGGCATCAATTCTTCTTCTGTCATCCTTAGTCACTGTCCAGCTCTCTGATACATAGCAAGTAACTGAAAGATCATGGCTTGGATCAGGGAGCTGCAATGTCAATCTAAAAGCAGTTGGTTCAAATGCACCAACTGCTCTGCGGGAGAAAGATAAGCCATCTCTTCCTGCAAAATTTACAGTCTCTGAAAATTTGCTAGATGGTCACCAATGAGTTGGTTCTGACTCAACAGCAAAGAGCTTTTTTCAGTTGGTTGTGACTGTTATGAAAATGTGCATGAACAACTGAATGAAATTATAATTACAATGCTATAAGATAAAATGTGTATGAATGATTGAATGAAAAACCAGTATGATTTGTAAACTTGCTCTCAAATAAAGAAATAAAATAACTTAAAATATATATATGCACACACACACATGACTCTGGAATTTCCTGGCTCTATATTGAAAACAGTATCAAACTAGGTACTGGCAGTTATCTGAGAGCACACTTGTACAACAAATAAACACAGAGTCAACATCTGACAAAGATGCTGGCCGCCATCTTAAACAATGCATACCACAGATACAAGTCTATTACTGATGAGAAAAGAGACCTGTAGTAGTCTCATGTTCCATCAGATCAAACTTATTTTATACTTCATAACATTATATATCTATCTATATCTAGATTTAGATCTAGATCTATCTATCCACCATCTCTATTTGTAGTCTTGTAAATTTAGCCAATCACTGGAATGTTAGAAACAATTGGGACCCTTCAGTATTTCATGGGAATTTTCTTTGCAATTCAGTCACACACAAAATAGTATTTAAACTAGTAGTAGGAAATTAAGAACTCTGGGTTTGTATGTGGGGGTTTTATTTGAAAAGAATAGTCCCTGAGTGGTACAAATGGTTAAATAGCTTGGCCACTAACAACACTAGAGGTTCAAGTTCATTCAGAAAGAACTCAAAGGAAAATATGCTTCCAAACAGATCAGTCCTTGAACTCTATGGGACCCATGTGTATTCACACGCACTGTCAGTCTGATACTACGCATGAGAAACAACTCGAGAACTACCAGCTACTGGTACAATTACAGAAACCTTGAGAAAAAGAGAAAAGAAGAAATGTCTACCACCACCTTAACTCAATTTTGAATAGCTTTATTGGGATATGACCCATTTAGGAATTAATGCTGCTAACACAGAGGCAGCACTTCTCTGGCAGTTTGGATTCACCAGCAGCCCTTCAGGAAAAAGATGGGCAATCTCCTCCCATGTGCTGTACATCCTTCAAAATTCCACTATATAATCCGTCAGGAGACAGTTCCCAACTTGACAGCAAAGAACTGAGTTGCTAAGCTGACAGAGATACAATTAATATACCATGAAATTACCTTTAAAAGTATACAGTTGGAAGAAAAACAAGCAATGTAACTCATCACATTAATAAAACAAAGAACAAGAACCACATGATCCTATCAATTGATACAGAAAAGGTATTTGACAAAATCCAACACCCTTTCGTGATTAAAACACTTGACAAAATAGGATTAGAAAGCAATTTCTTACATAGTAAAAAGTATATATGCAAACCCAAGATCCAACATTGTTCTCAATGGAGAGAGATTAAAGGTATTGCCCTTGAGAGAACCACTTAAAAGCAATATATGATTGGGTACTATGGTTATGACAAGAGTCCAGAATGAAGGGAGGGGGAAGAGGTGAATTGTACACCAATGAAGGAATTTTTTACTTTTCAAAGAGAAGACCAAACTGGGGGGAGGGGTGGGCAGGGAGAAAAATGCAACAATGAAAGAATGGAAATCTAAATATCTTTGTAAATGTTCATGAAAATTAATAATTTTTTTTTTTTAAAAAAAGGCATTCCCCTTGAGAACAGGAAGTAGGCAAGGATGCCCTCTCCTATTCAATATTGGATTAGAAGTCTTAGGGATAGCAATTAGGCAAGAGAAGGAAATAAGAGGTATCCAAATTGGCAAAAAGGAGGTATAACTATCTCTTTATGCAGATGATATGATAGTATACTTAGAAAACCCTAAAGACTTATCAAGAAAACTACTGGACATAGTTGACCAATCAGCAAAGTGGCAGGATACAAGATCAACATACAAAAATCAATTGGATTTCTCTACAGTGACAAAGAGAATACAGACCTGTTGCTAAGAAAAACAATACCCTTAATAAGATTGTATACTTAGGAGTAAACCTAACAAGAAGCACAATGGATCTAGTCAAAGAAAATTACAAAACAATAACAAAGAAACAAAAAGAGACCTGGAGAAGTGGAAGAATATCCATTGCTCATGGATAGGAAGACTCAATATTGTGAAAATTACAATACTACCAAAAGTAATTTACACATTCAATGCAATCCCAATACAAATATCAATTCCATTCTTCAATAAGATGGAAAAGGCAACCTCCAATTTCAGGAGGCCCTGAATAAGCAAAGCACTCCTTAAGAAGAAAAACAAGCTATGAGGCATCTCATTCCCTAATTTCAAATCCTACTACAATGCCATGGTGGTCAAGACAGCCTGGTACTGGTACAATGACAGACACATAGATCAATGGAATAGAATTGAGAACCCAGAAATCAGCCCATCTACCTATGGCCAACTGATTTTTGACAAGGAGATGAAATCAGTTAAGTGGGGAAACGAGAGCCTTTTAAACAAATGGTGCTGGCAAAATTGGAAAACTGTCTGCAGAAAACTCAAGCAACATCCACACCTCACTCCATATACAAAAACCAACTCAAAGTGGATTATGGACCTACAACTAAAACCAAGGACCACAAACTTCATTTTAAAAAAGCTTGGAAAAAACTTTAGAAATCCTAATCCACAACATAAACAGTCTTCCAAGCATCCTGGCAGATCTACAACCAGGAGATGATAAAACAGATAAATGGGACCTTCTAAGAACTAAATCCCTATGCATATCCAAAAACTTCTCCAACAGGGTAAAATGGGAAGCCACAGGCTTGGAAAAAGTATTTGGTGATGAACACTAATGAGCGAAGACCTAATGAGTTGTGGGAGGATGTCAAATGTATCATCCTGGAAGAGTGCAAACAGTCATTACAAAGACAGAAGAGAAAAAAAAAGACCAAAATGGATGTCTGAAGAAACTCTGAAGATTGCACTGGAGCGCAGAGAAGCCAAAGCACAAGGAAGAATTCAAGATACTAAAGAGCTGAACAGAAGATTCCAAAAGGCTGCACAGGATGACAAAGCAAAATATTACAATGAAATGTGCAAGGAGCTAGAGTCGTAAAATCAAAAGGGCCGAACTCGTTCAGCATATCTTAAAGGAACTGAAGAACAAATTCAAAGCTCGAGTTACTACAATCAAGGATGCTTTAGGAAGAATATTAAATGATCCAGGAAGTACTGAAAGAAAATGGAAAGTATACTGAGTCACTGTATCGAAAGGAATTGGCAGACACAGAATTGAATGAAATAACATATGAGCTAGAGCCCATGGTGATAAAGGAAGAAGTTCAGGTTACTTTGAAGGAAACAGCAAAAAATAAGGCCCCAGGAATAGATGGTATACCAACTGACATATTTCAACTAACAGATG
>NW_006399944.1:704965-706363 GCF_000299155.1 Elephantulus edwardii | reverse complement strand
CATGGCTCTCACATTCCATGTACCAATCACTAGGGTCTGCTTACAACTGTTCCTCCTCCTTTGTATTTCCATACTTGATAGTTCTACCTAGGTTGCCTGCATCTCTCTCATGAACAAAGATGCAAAAATCCTATCCAGTAGAAGAAAGAGACCTCAAAATAAGTAAAACTCTCCTTAAAAATAAAAATGAAGTGGGAGACATGGTACTCCCTGGTCTCAAGGCCTACTATACAGTCATAAATGTTTACGGCATTGAAGTCTATGGGGGAGAGAATAGTCTAAAAGTATTATATTTTAGGGCATTATTTTTATCATAGGAGTATGCAATGAGGGTTGCAGAGTGGATTATATTTGGCGGTAGGGGGTGGGGTTTGTTCCTCTTCCTTTGTATTTGCATACTTGAATACTCAACCTCCTTTACCGTTTCTGTTATCTAAATGTGTTAATGGTATATCTGATGTAGAGAGATTTTAATGAAAGCCTAAATCCTCAAGTTTTTAGCTAACTAATTATTATAACACCAACTCTCCACAGAAATGAACATTGTTCACTGCATCTGTTGTTGTTGTTGTTGATTGCCATCAAGTCAAGAATGACTGATAGTGACTCTATTAACAAAAGAACTAATGCCTTTCTAGAACTATTATTGTTTCTCCAAGTTCTTAGAGTTTCCATGGGCATGTGGTTAAGGACGTGAACGCCACACCTGTTTCCAAACCTGTTTTACAACTGGGAGCTCGACCAAACACTGTCCACATTAGGAAAACATTATGGCATTTCACACCCCAATGTCACAAGGTTCAGCATCACAGAAAACCCACATTACCTCAGTACAGCAAATTGGCAAAGAGTGATGTACAAAGTAGAAGAATATTCCTCCAAAATATAACACTAGTCTCAGTAGTGGTTAAGTGTCATCAGGGCAAATACAACTCATAATGACACTGAACAAAAGACTTGAACTCTATTCTATAATTAATGTCATTTCTTTATGCTGATAGAATTTTTAGAGTTTCCAGAGACATCTGGTTTAGGAAGTGGATGCTGCTCCTGCTCCTAAACCTGAATCAATCTGAAAGCTCCTCCAAACACTGTCCATGATGGGCAACCATTATGGCATTTGACACAACTATGACACAGTGTTCAGCATCACAGCAATTCCAAGTTATTCAGTACAGCAAATAGACAAACTGCTGTACCACTTAAAGCAGCATTTTCATTCATCTGTTGTTGTTGTTGTTATGTGCCATCGAGTCACTTGCGAGTCATAGCGACCCTATGTACAAGAGCTCTAAATGCTGTTCTATCCTGTGGCAACCTAGCCATCTCAAACGCACTTATTCCCACCGCTCCAGTCACAGACTCTATCCATCTCACCAAAGGTCTTCCTCTCCTTCG
>NW_006399944.1:701497-704350 GCF_000299155.1 Elephantulus edwardii | reverse complement strand
TCGTATAGCCCAGCGTCTCGGATGATCTGTTCTGCATACAGATTGAAAAGGTATGGAGACAAAATACATCCCTGATGGACCCCCTTCTTGATTTTGAACCACGTAGTGTCTCCTTGCTCTGTTCTGACAACTGCCTCCTGGTCCAAGTATGGGTTTCGCATTAGCACAATCAAATGTTCTGGGATTCCCATTCATCTAGTCACCATTTATTGAGCATTTGCCCTACACTGCTACATACAGAAGATCTGGATATGGTGTTACTGTATTACAAGCACGACACAGTGGTTAGTACTTTAAATCCAAATTCAAATATATATTCCTACAGTACTGAATTATACAAGCCACCAAGTCTCTGGAGGATTGATTTCCCTTTTAGAACAGGATTCTGAACAGAATCTAGAAAGCAAGCTGCTCATAGTCAAATTCTAGTCCTGCAGCTTTGGTTCTTTTTCTTCCTTGTACAAGAGCAATAAGCCAATAAAGGCTTTAACAAGAGAACTTATTACTAAGCCAAAGAAATGAGCCAGTATAAATGATGTGTTCAAGTTCTCACTAATCTCATTCTGGTACTGCTTAAAACTCCAAGGGTTGGATTACCCTGTGACTGAGAGCTAAGTCTGGTACTTACCCACAACTGGCATGATTTAAGGTAATTGTATAAAAGCACATATCTCATCAAGAATTTCCTATATAATCACTTTGTTAATAATACTTTGTGTAACCCATCCCAAATACCATGGCTCAGTAGTATTTCCCTGAAAATTTCCTTTTCATTCTGTTGAGAATATGATAAATAAAAAGAAATCTAGGATTTACCCAGCTTGAACACATATATACTGTAGACATTAGAAAGTAGACCCAACACCACTGGGCTCGGGTTTTTCCACCAATCAAAACTGGTCTGATGTTTCCCCTATCCTTCCGCTCTGCCGCAGTGAACATGTCACTATCATTGCAGAACAAGGCAGGATGTTTACTGCCATCATTGTTTTCCTCCGTGATCAGGTTTGTCATTGAATAAATGAAAATAAGGCTCACACTCGCCATCACACTCTCTCTCATCACCTTTGAGCCAGAACTGACTCATAGCTGATCATCCAGTCCGTTTCTGAGGTTGTAAATTCCACAGGATGTGATTGCCATTCCCCTCACCAAGAACCTACAAAATTCACACTGCTGAAGCAGTATCACCTTTGGGTGAATAGTGCAACACCTTGTGGGCTACACCATCAGAGCTCCTGGTTATTGTTATGTGCCAGGGGAGTTGGAACTGGCTTATACCTGACTTTGCAAATGGGTTTTCAGTAGCCGTATATCTCAGGAGAGGAAAATTCCCATCTTCCTCCCACAGAGTAGCTGGTGGACTCAAACTGCTATCTTTTGTCTTGGCATCGCAGCTTCTTACTGCAAACCACCTATAAATATCTTCATTTCACATATATACCAGGAATGTATCTTTCATTTTCTTATAATCACATTTAGGTCTTAGAAAAGAGAGAATCGTATTGCTGGGTTCACTAACATGCTTAAACTTTCTTTCTCGATCTTTGGTTGCACTTTCAACAATGCTATTGATCCTAGAAGTGTTTTGAAGTCAATTTTCCTTGAATTTCATAAAAGGAAAGCCGTGCTGTGGTTAACAGTATGTAAATGTCATCAAATCTGGCTTCCCTGTTTGGTAAAAAGATGCACTCAGACTGTGTGGTTTGGCAGACCACCATCAAGCAGAAAAATTCCCTTAGGAAAATCAGCATTTTCCCTCCTCTCTCTTTTAAACCAGTGTGTATCTTCACTATTTAGATTGCAAGATTTTAAAATGTCATTGAATTATTCTTTTCTGTTTTCAGCCCATGAAAATAATTTTGAAAGGGATGAAAACAGGGCCATCCATGTCTGCTCTCCATCCTTTGGTATATTACAGGGACTTTGTAAATATTCTGTAATGAAGGCATTTTGAAACTTCACCTTTGTACAGCTAGTGTGTAGACAATTACAAAAATAGTTTAGAAATCCTAAAATATTGAAAGATTAATCAAGTATTCAAAACATATTGTTTTCATTAGGTGCCATCTAGTACGACTCCTAGGGAACAACCAATCTGAACACTATTCTATCATGTGTCAAACTCAAAACCTCTGAAACACTCAAGCTTATTGCTGAAGTAACTGTGACAAGCCATCTTTTATTTTTTTAAAAAAAATATTTCATATTGGCTTGCATGCAAAATTTGTATATATTGTATTTCCCTCAGTCACATTCTATTTCATATAATCATCCCCACACATTTTGTTTTATAAAATTAGTCCCCATTGAATCTTGTTCGCCATTATCCTGTCTTTTTAGGCTCCTAATGGATCTTTCCCATTTCCTTTACCCTTTCCCTCCACCCATCAAATTTTTGACCCTGTGATTTCTCTCCTACCTATCCTCATCCCTCTCTTGCCAACTCTTCCCCCCTCAGAACCCCACACAGGTTTTACTAGTGACCCCTCTATTTTTACACTCACGGTTTTATATAGTTTTTGTCCTTATGGGACTGAGTTAGTGCAATGCTCTCCAGTCTCTCCCAAATTATGAAGAATTTTTGAAATTGTTGCTTCTGAGTGCTGCACAGTATTTCACTTTGTAAAAGTACCACAATTTCTCAATTCTTATTGCTGTGATTACACATTTGAGTGCATCAATCCACCTTTTTTTAATGTCTTCAAAACATATAAAAAGCGAGATCCAAGATGGCAGCAGAGGCAGAGACAGCGTGGTGAGCTGTGGGAGCAGCGAACCACTTAAAGCAGGGCCATTATGGCCTTCCACAGACTTCGGCTTATTGATAATTGAACACTTAAACAGTTGATG
>NW_006399944.1:696706-699587 GCF_000299155.1 Elephantulus edwardii | reverse complement strand
CCCCCACCGACCAAACTGTGCAGCTCTGTAACTGCATCCTGGCCCATCCTCACCCTTCTGCCCCCAATCCTCACCTCCTTGTACCCCCAATATGTTTTTCCCAATAAAAAAAAATATAAAAAGCATCAAAATGTATCTTCGGGTACTCCATGAATATCCTTTTTAGAAATCTACTTGTTTAAAATAAGCCCTGCCACAAAGGCCCGAAGTGTATTTTTGTTTTGTTTTCAATTTCTACAAAAGATTCTTCTTCAAGCAAATGAATCTGTTAAGTATTTGGTATCCTAACTTTCCTTAGTTTGTGTTCTTTGGCAACACGCAAATATTTCTGACTGGATTCAAGCCTAAAAAATACTGAACACTTAATATATAAAGAAAAGCAGGTTCATTACATTAGGAAAGCCTTTGTGTAAATGCTTTTAGCATAATTGCCCATACTTTCTTTACAAAATATAAACATCTATATTTTTTGAACTTTTATTAGACACAATAACAAATGCTTTCAACTGAAATATTTTCATGCCTTATCACTGAAGAACTTAGATATTAATATTATTTATTTGAATTTTAAGTCACAGTACAAAGCCTCTAGGGGCTTTGGTGGCCTAGTAATAAGGAATTGCACTGTCACCCCAAAGGCATAAGATTCAAAGCCACAACCTGTTCCAAGGAAGAAAGATGGGGAATCAACTTCCTTGTGATTTACTGCCTCTGAAAGCCCACTGGCAGGTCCTGAATCAAAGGTACACTGCAACAACACAAATCTACTGATTTGACAATTATTAAATAGACTAAATTATTTGCATTATTGTGGGGTAGGCTTCAGAAGTATTAAGAAAAAATATGTGAGATGGAACTTCAAAATCTTAGCCGTCAAGTAGAAACATATCTTCACCCTCTCCAAGATAGACCTGTTTATTTTCTTGATGTTCCATGGTATGTTCAAGACTGTTCTGCAGCACCACATAGAATAGATTCTATTTCTGTAATCCTTAGTCAACGTCCAGCTTTCTCATGCATAACAAGTCATTACGAAGACTGTGGCCTGGTTCAGGTGCACCTTAGTCTCTAGACTGACATCACTGCTCTTGAGTACTCTGGAGAGGTCCCTGACAGCAGATTTTCCCAATGCAATTCATCTTGATTTTCTGACTACTGCTGTCAAGAATGTTCATTAATTGTGGAATCAGGCATGCCATAATTGTTAACAACCTCATTCTCTTCTCCATTTATCATGGTGCATCAGGTCCTCCTCAGTTTTAGCAAGCAAGGTTGTATCATTTTGCATTACATAGGATGTTGTTAAGTCTTCCTCCAATGCTGATGACACATTCCTCCTCAGAAAGCCTAGTATCCCAAATGATGTGTTCTGCATGCAGATTGAAAGGTATGGAGACACGATACATCCCTGATGCATTCCTTTCCTGATTTTGAACCATGCAGTGCTTCCTTGCTCTGTTCAGAGGACTATATCCTGGTTCTAATAAAGGTTTCACAGGAGCACAATTAACTATTTTGAGATTCCCATTCTCCTAAAGGTTAGCTACAATTTGTTGTGGTCCATACAGTTGAATGCCTTTGCATAATCAATGAAACATAAACATTTCTCTGGTACTCTTTGTTTTCTGCTAACATCCACCTGATATTGGCTATAATGTCACTACTGCCACAACCACTCCTAAACCCATCCTGTATTTCTGATAATTCTCTGTTGATTTACTTGTTCCAGGCATTTTTTTTTATTTTTTTATAATCATTAAAAGAGTTTTGCTTGTTTGATAATTTCAAACACCTGTCAGGCCACCTGTTTTTGGGAATGGAAATAAATATGGATCTCTTCCATTCAGTTGACCAAGTGTCTTCCAGATTTCTTGGCACAACCTGGTGAGCATGTTCAGAGAAGCGTTTTGTTTGTTAAATTATGTCAATTGGTATTCCATCAGTTCCTAGAATTATTCTTTTTGTAGGTTTCTTCAGAACAGCCTGTACTTCCTCCTTCATCACCATTGCCTCTTGATCATGTTGTTTCTTGAAATTCTTCTATGTCAGCCATTTTTTAATTTTTTTTAATTTTTTTAGTACAATGACTTTGTATACTCTTTCCATCTTCTTTCAATGCTTCATGGATCATTAAATATTCTGCCCAAAGTATCCTTAAGTATCGCCACTCACAGCTTGAACCTGTTCTTTAGTTCCTTCAGCTTAGGAAATGCCAACTGAGTTTAGCCATTTTGAACTTTTTGACCACAGCTCTTTGTACCTTTCATTATAATATTTTGCTTTGTCTTCCCATTCTGCCCTTTGAAATTTTCTATTAAGTTCCCTAACTTCTTGATTTCTTTCTTTTGCTTTGACTTCTTGGTGCTCTACTGCAATACTCAAGTCCTTCTGACATCCATTTTGATCTTTCTTTTTCTTCCGTCTTTGTTATGACCTTTTGCATTCCTCATGGATGATATTCTTGACAATCATCCATAGCTCATCTGGTCGTCATTCATTAGTGTTCAAGGCCTCAAACCTGTCCTGAATTGGTTTTTAAATTCAGGGACAATAGACTCAAGATCAAATTTTGCTTTCTATGGATTTTATTTAACCTTCGTTTGCTTTAATTTTAACTTGCATTTGAGTAGTTTATAGTCTGTTCCACAATCAGCACCTGTCCTAGTAGTCACTACTGATATTAAACTTCTCCAGCGATTTCTTCCACAGATGTAATTGATCTGATTCCTGCGCATACCATCAGGGGAAATCCAAGAAGAAGAAATAGATGATTTCTACCAACTTTTACAGTTGGAGATAGATCGAACATGCAATCAAGATGCATTGATAATAATGGGTGACTGGAATACAAAAGTTGGGAATAGTGAAGAAGACTCAGTAG
>NW_006399944.1:655227-683173 GCF_000299155.1 Elephantulus edwardii | reverse complement strand
TGTGACTCATAGCGACCCTATGTACAACAGCCCTAAACTCTGCTCTGTCCTGTGCCAATCTCACTGTCTCTGACACACCCATCCCAACTACCCCAGTCGCTGAATCAATCCACCTAATTTTTTTTATGCACAAAAATCCACATGTATAGCCTGTGTTTATGTTCCTTATAAAAGGTATTTGCAATGAATAAATCATTGATTGTGCAGAAGTCTATCATTCTATCCCCAGTTTCATTTCTGTCACCAAGTCCATGTTTTCTGACTACTGATCATTCTTCCTTGTTCCCAACTTTTGTGTTCCAGTCACCCATTGTTATTAGTGCATCTTGATTGAATGTTTCATCAATTTCTGGCTTCAAAAGTTGGTAGAATCATCTATTTCCTCCTTTTTGGCTCTTGGTTTTGGTGCATAAATATGAATTATAGTAGTATTAACAAGTCTTTCTTGAATGCATATGGATATTATCCTGTCACTTACAACATTGCATTTCAAGATGGATCTAGAAACAGCCTTTTTTCCTAAGAAAGTGACCTGATTTTTTTTCTTCTTTTCTACTCAAACAGTAGATCATTTGATCGTCTGATCCAAAATGTCCCATGCCAATCCGGCTCATTTTGCCAATACCTACTATGTCAATATTACATTATATAAAATGAATAATAATGAAATTGTGCACACCATTAACCTTGTCTTTCCAGATCCCCACCAGATTTTTCCCACTTCCTTTACTCAACCATCCCTTCACCCACCAAATTGTGCTACTCTATAATTTCCCCCATGCTCATCCTTACTCTTCTGCTCCCACCTTCCCCACTGTGGATTCTCATACATGTGTTACTAGTTATCTTTCTATTTGTACAATAATTGTCTTATGCAGTATTTGTCCTTATAAGACTGAGTTAGTTCAATCAGCATAATGCTGTCTGCTGCATAGCATTCTACAGTGTGAATGTACCACAATTTTTCAATCCATTTGATTGTGGTTGGATATTTGGGCTGTTTCCATGTTCTTGTGATGGTGAACACTGCTACTATGAACACTGGTGCACAAATTTTTGTGTTTCAGTTCTGATTTTCTCAGGATCTATTCCTAACAGTGGAAGTGTTGCTGTTGTTGTTGTTGATGATGATGATTGTCTTTGAGTTGAGCACAACTCATAGCGACCCTATGAACAAAAGGCCTGAAGCCTGTCTATAATTACCAATATTTATCTAAGTTCATAGAGTTTCCAGAGGCATATTGTTCAAGAAGTGGATACCACTCCTGCTTCCAAAACAATGGAATAGATAGGTCATATGGAATTTCTTGTTCAGCTTTTTGAGGAAATTTCAAACTGTCTTCCATAGTCGTTGTACCATTTACAATCCCACCAAAAGTGTATGAGAGTTCCCATCTCTCCACATCCTCACCAACCTGTATAACTTTCCATCCTGTTAAATTTTGCCACTGCTACTGGGGTGAGATGGTATCTCATTGTGGTTTTGATTTGCATCTCTCATGTTGCCAGTGGTTTTGAGCATGTCTGTTGGCCATGCAAATATCTTCCTTTGTGGAAAGTCTTTCTATGATTTTGCCTGTATTGTAACTAGATTATAAGTCTTTTTCATGTGGATTTCTGTAAAATTTTGATATGAGGTCCTTAACAGAGGTGGTATTGTCAAATATTTTTCCCAGTTAGTAGGTTTACTTTTCACTCTGTTGGAAAGTTTTTCTGATGCACACAGGGTTTTAATTTTTAGAAGATCCTATTCATCAAGTTGATTCTGATCTGTTTGTGTATTTCTGGCTGTATTTGTCAGCCTTTTCATACTTTGGACTAGGGCTTCTAAGTTTGGTCCTACTTTGTCTGTTATGATATTTATGGTTTGGGGCTTTACCCTTAAATCTCTGGTTCACCTTGAGTTGATTTTTCCATATGGCAAGAGATGTGGATCCTGCCTCATCTTTCTCCAGGTAGTAGTGTAGTTTTGCCAGCACTATTTGTTGAAGAGGTTGTCATTTCCCATTTGTTAGGTGTTTTTTTTTCCTTGTTGAATGTCAGTTTACCACAGTTAGATGGGTTAATTTCTGTGTTCTGTTCCATTGGTCTCTGTGCCTGTCATTGTACCAGTACCATGCTGTTTTGGATATGACAGTTGTGTAGTAGGTTTTAAAATCAGGAAATGCTATGCCTCCGACTTCTTTCTTGGTTTTCAGAAATGTTTTGCTTAACTGATGTCTATTTACTCTCTGTAAAAGCTTGCCTATTGCCTTTTCTATCCCTTTGAAAAATCAATTTGTATCTGTATCGGGACTGTATTAAACATATAACTGTCATTTTCAATATATTGAGTCTATTTTAATCCAATAGCATATAAAAAATAATTAACCATTATCAAGTGGGATTCATCATAGGTATGCATGGATAGTTCAATATTGTTGTTGTTATGTCCCATCGAGTCACTTGCAACTCATAGTGACCCTATGAACAAGAGTTCAATATAAGAAAATAAATAATGTAATTCATCACGTTAACAAAGCAAATAATAAGAACCACATGATCTTAGCAATTTATGCAGAAAAGGCCTATGACAAAATCCAACATTCCTTCCTACTAAAAATGCTTAGAAAAATATGAATAGAAGGTAATTTTACCATCATAGTGAAAAATATATACATAAAATCAAGAGCCACTATCATCTCAATGGGGAAAGACTTAAAGCATTCTCTTTGTAAACAGGGACCAGACATGGATTCCCACTGCTGTCTCCTCTTCTAGTCAATAATGTATTGGAAGCACTTGCTGTATGTCAGTATGGCAAGAGAAGGAAGGAAGAGGCCTCCAAATTGGTAAAGAGATGATGAAACTGTCATGGTATGCAGATTATATGATAGCAAACACAGAAAACCCCAAGAATGTAACAAAAATACTGTCAGAGCTAGTAGACCAATTTAGTAGAGTGGCAGAATATAAGATCAATATACAAACATCAGTGAGATTTCTCTACTTCTGTTCTGTCTCCATACCTTTTCAATCTGTACATGGAACAGATCATTTGGGAGGCCATCCTTCATAAGGAGGAATGTGGCATCAGGATTGGAGGAAGACTCATCAACAACCTATGTTATACAGATGACACAACCTTGCTTGCTGAAGCACTTGCTACAGAAGGTCAAGGACTGTAGTCTTTAATATGGATGAAAGTTCAAAATTAAGAAGACAACGATTTTTACCACTAGGCCAATTGGCAGCACAATGATGGATGGAGAAGAAATTGAGGTTGTTAACAGTTACAGCTTGCTCGGCTCCTCAATCAACACTCTTGGCACCAACAGTCAGGAACTCAAAAGGTGAATTTCATTAGGTAAATAAGCTATCTCAGGGACCTTTCCAGAGTACTGCGAAGCAAAGATGTCAGTCTAGAGACTAAGGTGTGCCTAATCCAATCCATGGTTTTTGCAATTATTTTCTGTGCATCAGAGAGCTGGATAATGATTAAAGATGATAGGAGAAGAATTGACGCCTTTGAGTTGTGGTGCTGGAGAAGAGTCTTGAACATATCATGGACCACGAAGAAAACAAATAGGTCCATATTGAAGAGGGTGAAACCAAGTTTCTCCTTGGAGATTAGGATTTTGAAGCTCTCTCTCACATACTTTGGGCATGTGGCCAGGAGGGATGGATCCTTGGAGAAGGACATTGTGCTCAGAATAGTTGAGGGACAGTGTAGGAGAGGAAGGCCCCAGATGATTGATACAATAACTGGAGCAATGGGAGTTGGTGTGATGGAATTGGTGAGACTTGCTTAGGATAGGGCAGGCTTCAGAGCTATTGTACATAGAGTCGCTATGAGTCACAGGTGACTTGATGGCATATAACAATAACAACAACCATTTATAATAGCCAACCACTAATTGAGATACTTATGAATGCACCTAACTAGAAACACAAAAGACTTTTAGAAAGAAAACTACAAAACATTTCTGGGAGAAACTATTAAAGACCCAAATAAATGGGAAAATGTTTCCTATTCATGGACAGGAATATTTTATTTAGGTAGGTAGGTGCTCTGGGATTGGGAGACAAATGGCCAGGCATAACAAATAGTAGAATCTTTGAAGTAATAATAAAAAAAAAGTATTACTGAACTAATCTATTCACTTTCTGTTGTTGTGTTGGGTACCATTAAATCATGCAAGGTTTACAGCGACCTTATGAACCACAGATCTGAACTTGTCTTGCGCCATCCTTATCATCCCTGACACACTTGAGCCTATTACCACAGTCACTGTATCAATCTATCTTATTAAAGGTCTTCCTCTCTTTCACTAAACTTCTGTTTTTCCAAGAATTATAAATGCCCAAAGTTTGTGAGACGAGCCTTTATACAAGTAAAGGCATGCTTACTTTGCTTTAGGTAATCCAACACTGACCAGTATCCATGAAATGGTAACAAACTAATATATTAAATTATAATTAGGTTAAAACTCGGGCACTTCGTTTCTTAACAGTGTTTTTAAAATACCAAAACTAGCAGAATTGTTACTCTTCCTGTTCTCCTAAAGTTCATTTAAGAAACGGAAACTTTCTGCCATCTTTGATCATTATTCTTATATTGGGAGTTGGAGACAAGAAGAAATATCATAACAAAGAAAAAAAATGTAAAATTCTATCGACCTCATAACCTCCCACACTATAAACCCTCCAAGTTTGAGCAAATTATTCTACAAAGTCTTACCTCAATTTTAATCTGCCTTTCCCTAAAGGATTTTCTTTCTGAAAAAGATAAGAATAAGTAAAATCTATTACTTTGTGTACAGCAAAGTCGCTACTCACACTAGACTCCATGTTCATGAAGGTGTTTTCCTTGTGACATTTGAGGAAGAAGATATGAAGACCACATCCCCTAAAATCAGGAAAGCCTTTTATACCCCAGACAGTAAAATCTTCAGTAGCCTCAGAGATGGAAAATGACAAGACAAGGTTGCAGGAAGCACACTCTCACACATCCATTGCTTTGTCTGCCACAGTGGCAGAGGCAGGCAGACATTCCGGGGTGGGGGGTCGGGGAAATGTAACGTCAGGTGGCAAAATCCCTCCAAGTTTTTCCAAGTCTAACATTTGGTTACAAAAGAACAGCATCTGGAAATACTTTTTTCTTTTACTGGATAGTATTCCATATGAATTGTCACTTCAAATACATATAGAGAAGCCAAAGCTTAAGTCTACATCAACATTTAAAAAATGAAAGAAAAAAATCTGGCAGAATTTTTTCCTAAAATAAGCATTCTATATTCTAAACTCCTAGAAGGAAATTTGGAACTTGTCTCAGCTGCTCATTCTCCACAGACAAATTGGACTAGATTATTTTCTGGAACCAGTTAGAGGACTTCTCAGATTAAACAAGCCATCTCTCAATTGTGGCTGTTCAGGCAAAAATAATGAAGCAAGACTCTTGATGATTTTTTCATTTTCTCCTGCTTCTGCTCATATAATCAATAAAATTCAATTTTTAGAGATTTGGGTCACTAATAATTGGGGGGAAGTAAGGGAAATGTCTAATTATTATCATAATTGAAAGCAAATACTTGAAAAAAATCTTTTTGAACCAACTGAGATTTTATATTCTTCAGATATTATGACACTCACTACTTCTCACTGTCCTCAGTCTCATTTCTTGTCTTACTAAAAAATTCTGAACCCCACCTGAGTTATATTTTCAGTTCCGAAACTCCACCCTAAGAACAGGCAAATATCCTTTGAAGAGGTAGACTCTTACTACAGAAGGATTCCTTTCCAGCAACTTGGCTCAGTAAAACTTTCAACTTTAATTGTAGCTCTTGCCCCTGTGCTTAAGAAATTCCTCAGAGGCTGGAAAAAAAGACAAAAATTTCAATTCCTCTGATGTAAACAGTAAATAAGAACTTTCTTCTGAAAATCTGGGCTGGGGGGTAACTTCTTCCTTAAAAAGCTTTCTTTAAATCCTAAAAGGAAGAAAATGAGAACGTTTCCCTTGGTTTTCATCTTACCCAATAAAGGACATCCTTGAATCCTGTACTTCCTCAACCCTACCTCTCCCTCTGTACTGACCCTAACTCTTCACTCTCAACATCTATGACTCTGTTCTTTATCCACAGGATGGTTGTACATTATGTCCCCTCTAACTAGTATATCAGTATGAAGGTCATCCTCTGCTAGAAGTCCTCCCCGACTCCTAGAAGGATATGGCTCTCTTCTATCACCTAGTCACAAGTATGAGTTATATGTTGCAACTGCCAATTCTCCTTTCTTAATTTCCTCCTAGAAGAAATAAATGAAGTCAGGAATTCACTAGGATTTTATACATCCTGTAATCACCCACTAAATAGGGTTGAAGTTAACGAATGAGAGAGTTTCAGAAATCTTGCTTTTATAGTTTTAGTCCACATGAATATTCTTATGTTTCTATAGAAAACCATTGACAAGTTATATAATAATAATAGCATGGGTAACCTTGGAAGCTGTGATGGCAGAGTGTATTACATACTGGGAGGCTAAACAAAAGGTTAACACTCAAATCCATGAGTTGCTTCACTGGAGCACAATGAAGTAGTATCATGCCATAAATATTTACAGCCTCAGAAATTGAATCTATGCGTATCATGAGAGAAAATAGACTTAACTGCCAGGGTTACCATGACCTTGTAATAATTGAATAAAGAAATACTGAATATCTATTTGTGCTTTATTAACAATGTGTAGGCATTTTACTGTATGGATCATAACGAGTTATGGCTAACATTGAGAAAAATGAGAATACTAAAACAAATGTGCTCATGTGAAACCTACACCAAGAGACTGTTGTACAAACAGAGCAAGGGAACAGTTGTTGTTATTGTTATTGTGTGCCATCAAGTCATCTGTGACTTATAGCAACCTTACTTACAATCTAAACTCTATTCTATCCTGAATATTTAACCCAATTATTTAACTCAATTATTCCAGCTACGGTGTGAATCCATCTCACCCAGGGTTTTCCACTCCTGTGCTATCTCTCCACCCTATCAAGCATGAGGTTCTTCTCCAGGGAATGATCCTTCCTGGCCAGAGCTTCAAACTCCTTGCCTCCAAGGAGCAACCTGGTTTAACTCTCTTCAGGCTAAATCTGTTTGTTCTCTTAGTTGTTGTTGTTGTAGTTAGGTACTGTTAAGTCAAGCACAACTCATAGTGACCCTATGAACAAAAGATCTGAACCTTGTTCTATCGTATGCCATCCTCACACTTCATGACACACAAGAGCCCATTACAACAGTAACCATATCAATCCACCAGTTTGAGGGTCTTCTCTTCTTCATTAAACCTACACTATCCCTAGCATTATGTCTTTTCCAGGGAATAGCATCTCCTAGCAACATGTCCAAAGTATGTGAGGTGAAGCTTCATCATTCTTGCCTCCAAAAGCACTCTGGTTGCATCCTCTCCGACACATATCTGTTTGTTCTCTTGTCTGTCCATGGGATGTACAGTGCTCTTCTCCAACCCCACAACTCAAAGGTGTCAATGCTTTTTCTGTCATCCTTATTCATTGTCTAGATCTTGGATCCATAGCTAGTAATCAGAAAGACTATCACCTGAATCAGGCGCACTTTAGTCTTCAAACCGACATGACTACTCATCAATAATTTGGAAAGGCCTCTAACTGCAGATTTCTCCAGTGCAATGTGTCTCCTTATTTCCTGACTGCTAGTGTCAAGGTGTTAATTGTGGATCCAAGCAAGATGAAGCTGTTGACAGTTTCAATCTCCTCTCATCCATCATGACGCTACCTATAGATCCAGTGGTAAGAATCTTTGTTTTCCTGACATTAAGATGCAATCTATACTGAAGGCTATATTTTTGATCTTCTGCAACAAGTGCTTAAAGTCCTTTTCCTTTTCAGAAAGTAAGGTTGTATCATCTGTATAATGCAGGTTATTGATGAGTCTCTATCCAATCTTGATGCCACACTCCTTCTCATAGAGTCTAGTTTCTCAGCTAATATGCTCACCATATAGATTAAATAGGTATAAAGAGAGGATACAATCTTGGCACACTCCCTTGCAAATTTCAGCCCATGCAGTCCTCCTCTTCTCTGTTTGCACAACAGTCTCCTGCTCCAGGTATAGGTTCTTAATGAGCACAATCAAGTGTTCTAGGATTCCCATACTTCTGAATGTCAGCCACAACTTTTCATGATCCACACAGTCAAATGCTTTTGCATAGTTAATAAAGCACAAATAGACATTCTTCTGGTATTCCTTACTTTCAGCCAGGATCCATCTGACATCATCAATGTTATCCCTGGTCCATGCCTCTTCTAAATCCTGCTTAAATTTATGGCAGTTCCTTATCAATATACTTACTGTTCCAGTCATTTTTGAATGGTATTCAGCAGTATCTTGCTTACATGTGATATCAATGATATTGTTTAATAATGTCCACATTCTCTTGGATCACCTTTCTTGGGAACGTGAAAAATATGGACATTTTCCAATTCACTGGGGAGACAGCCGCCCTCCAAATTTCCTGGCATAGACTGATGAGTGTGTTCAAGGCTGCATTTGTTAATTAAAGCAAATCACTTGGCATTCCATCAATTCCTGATGCCTTCTTTTTGCCAATGCCTTCAATGCAGCTTCTACTTCCTCCTTCATTGCCATTGGTTCCTGTTCATATGTTGGTTCCTGAAATTTTTCACTATCAATTCTTTCTTGTATAATGACTCTAATATATTCCCTCCATCTTCTTGATTAAGACTGACTAGGAAGAAGAGTGGGTGATCTACTTCCTAAGTAACAGGCCTTTGAAAACCCTTTGAATACTAAACAAAAAGGATATTTATAGTAGTGGAGTGGTAAAGCCCAGCTTGGAAGTCAATTGAAATGAGGAAAATCAATCACAAACATTGCTTAACAACTGGACCATGGAATGTATGTAGCTTGAATGTTGGAAAACTGGAAATTGTTAAGAATGAAATGTTGTTGTTTTGTACCACAGAGTTGGAACCAACCCATAGCTGACCTTCCAGTGGGTATTCAGAGGCAGTTAATCGCATGGGAAGAGATTGTCCATCCTTCTCCTGTGGAGCAACTGGTGGCTTCAAACCGTGTACCTTTGGAATTGCAGCACAGCCTCTTACACACTAGGCTACCAAAGCTCCCTAAGAATGAAATAGAGTGCATGAATATTGACATATTAGGCATTAATGAGTTGCAATGGACCAGCTTTGGTGATTTTCAATCAGATAATCATATGGTATACTATGCAGGGAATGAAAAACAAGAGGAAGAATGGTCTTGAATTCATTCATAATCAAAAAGTCAATTTCAAGTTCTCTCCTGAAAGATAATGCTGTGAGTGATATGACAATATCCATATGTACATAAGGAAGACCTGTTAACATGGCTATTATTCAAATACATGTGTGTACATCGAGAGCCAGAGAGGAAGAAATTGAGAATTTTTACCAAATTTTGCAGTCAGAAATTGACTGAATATGCAATCAGGATGTATTAATGATAGTTGGTGACTGAAGTGCAAAAGTGGGAAACAGTGAAGAAGAAATAGTAGTTGCAAAATATGGGTGTGATGATAGAAATAAGGCTGAAAATAGAATGACTTAATTTTGTATTTACAATAATTTATTCATTGCAAATACCTTTTTTACAAGACAACTTTACAAAGGGTCTCATCTGATGGGCTGCAGAGAATTCAGATTGACTACAGTTGTAGAAGAATTCATTGGAGAAACTGAATATCAGTAGTCAAAATTAGGCCGGGGGCAGACTGTAGGTCATATCATCAATTACTCATATGCAAGTTCAAATTGAGGCTGAAAAAAATTAAAATAAGTTCACAGGAATAAAGATATGATTTTGAATCAATTGCATGAATTTCATGATCATCTTAAGAATAGGTTTGAGGCACTGAACACCAATGATCAAAGACCAAATATGTTGTGGGATGATATCAAGGATAGCATCAATTAAGAAAGCAAAAGGTTATTACAAAAACAGAAGAGAAAGAAAAAAAAATAAAATGGATGTCAGAAGAGACTCTGAAGATTTCACAGGAGTGTCGAGAAGCCAAAACTAAAGGAAAACATGTCAAAGTGAAAGAGCTGAACTGACGATTTCAAAGGGCAGCTCAGGAGGACAAAGCAAAGTATTACAATGGAATGTGCAGAGAGCTGGAATTGGAGAATAAAAAAGGAAGAACTCACTCTGTATTTCTCAAACTTAAAGAACTGAAAAACAAATTTAAGCTTTGTGTCTCTCTCTTGCTAGTTCATGGTATATTCAATACTCTTCTAAAACACAAAACTATTGGTCATTCCCCAGCCCTCTGATGCATAGCAAGTAAGTGCGAAGACCATGGCCTGGATCAGGTGTACCTTAGTCTCCAGAATGATATCATTGCTCTTCAGCACTTTTGAAAGATCCCTGGCAACAGCCTTCCCCAGAGAAATTAATAATTTTTATTTCTGGACCACTAGTACTAAGAGTGTTGATTGTGGAGCTGAACAAGCTGATATTGTAAGCAACCTTAATCTTTTCTCCATCTATCATGGTGCTGCCATTTGGCCCAGTGGTGAGAATCTTTTTCTTCTTGATGTTGAGCATCAATTCATATTGAAGATTGCAGTCCTTGACCTTCTGCAGAAAACACGTCAGGTCATCCTCAGTTTCTATCAGCAAGGTTGTGTTATCTGTAGAATATAGATTATTGATGAATCTACCTCCAATCATGATGTCACATTTCACCTCCTAAAGTCCACTTTCCCCAATGATCTGTTCCACATACAGATTGAAAAGGTATGGAGACAGGATGCATCCCTGACACACTCCTTTCCTGATTTTGAACTATGCAGTATTTCTTTGCTCTGTTTGACAACTGCTTGCTGTTCCAAGTATAAGTTTAACATGAACACATTCAAGTGTTAAGATATTTCCACAGTTTAAAATTAGGAAAAGTATGTGTCAGGGTTGAATTCTTTCTCCATATCTATTCAATCTGGATTTGAGCAAACTTCAAGAAGTGGAACTCTTTGAAGAAGAACATAGCAACAGGATCAGAGGAAGACTGAAAAACCCATATTAAAGGTTAAACAACCTTGCTTGCTAAAAGTGAGGAGGACTTGAAAGGCTTGCTACGGAAGATCAAAGACTACAGCCTTCAATATGGATTATAGCTCAAACATCAAGAAAATAAAAATACTCACCACCAAAAAGATAGGCAACAACGTGATAGATGGAGAAAAGAGTCAACCTGTCAGCAACTTCATCTTACTTAGATCCACTATCAATACTCTTGATGCCAGCAGTCAGGAAATACATTGCTTTGGGAAAGTCTGAAGTCAACAACCCCTCCAAATTACTGTGGAACAATGACGTCACTTTGAGAGCTAAGATGTTCCTGATTTAGGCCATCGACTTTTCAGTCACTTGCTGTGCATCTGAGAGCTGCACGATGAGTAAGAATGACGGAAGTATTGGTGACTTTGAGCTGTGGTGTTAGAGAAGAGTACTGAATATTTTATAAACTACCAAAAAACAGATACGTCTTAGAGAAACTAAAGCTAGAGAAGCCCTTGCAGGCAAAGATGGCACAGATTTTTCTCATATACTTCGAGCATGTTCTTAGAAGAGGCTGTTCCTTAGAGAGGGATATCATGTTAGGAAAGGTCAGTGAAAGAGAGGAAGGACCCTCAGTGAGATAAAGACACAGTAACTTCAGCAATGCAATCAAGTATGTCAGAAATTATGAGGATAGAACGGGGAAATAGCTCAAAAAGTCATTTTTTATAAAATCATAAAGAAGACTGCCTCTAGTTGGACATAATACATGTTTGTCTAAGTTCAACACATTGTATGCACAGTAGAAAGAACCATCTTAGTACAGAATATTCCTGATGTTCTTAAAAATATTTATGTGGAAGAGAAAGGGTTTTAAATTCATGTATAAACACAAAACAGTGTGAAATATTTCCATAAGACATCTTCATTAAGTACTAACTCTTCTTCCAAAATATGAAAAGAATGTATTCATCTACACTAAGGTAATGTACATAATATTTTATTTATTTAAAAAATACTTTTCAAACAAAGCATGCACTTAAGCAGGTACACATATATGCAATGGGTTGCTGTTCAGTTAGACACCACTCGTAGCTGACCCTCCAGAGGAGTTTCAAAGCCTGTAAAAGGTACTGGAGGAGATTGTTCATCTTTCTTCAGCTGAGCTGCAGATGGATTCAAACCGCCAACCTTTGGCAGCACACTCCTCACTAAACACCAGAACTTCCTTATTGTTATGTGCGTGTAAGTCAACTACGACACACAGCAACCCTATGAACAACGGCTCTAAACTTTGCCCTATCCTGAGGTAATAAGCTAATAATCTCTGACATAACTGACTCCATTGCCATAGTCACTGTGTTAATCCATCTCATGCAGGATCTTCCTCTCCTGCACAGACTCTTTACCCTTCCAAGTATAGTGTCATTCTGCGAGGGTTGGCCCCTCCTGACAAGACAGCAGTTTGTTCTCTAGAAAGAACTGCCTTATACATATACAATTCAATTAAATGTAAAATTACATATTAGAAAGAGTTAGTAAATTTTGACATAAAGTGATAGAAATATTTAGAAGACATAATTATGTTAAAATTGTCATTGTTATTATTATAAATGGTTAAGAAAATAAATAGGTCTGTTTGGGAGAAGAAGAACCAAATTTCTCTCTAGAGGCTAGAATTTTGAAGCTCCATCTCACATACTTTGGGCATATGGCCAAGAGGTCAGTCCTTGGAGAAGGACAGCATGCTCAGAAGGGTGGAGGAACAGCACAAGAGAGGGAAACCCTGGATGAGATGGATTGATAAAGTAACTAGCATAATGGGGGTTGGTATGTTGAAGTCAGTGAGACTTGGCTCAGGACAGGGCAGGTTTCAGAGCTCTTGTACATAGGATAACTCGACGGCACATAAACAACAACAGCAACATTATAAATTGTTGGCAGAAATATTATTTTTATATCAATGATAGTCCTCATCATTTATTACATATTCTATATTTCTAGATGAAACCAACAATCCAAATGCTGAGCCAAGAAGGATACGTAAAACAAAGAATAACAATACAAGGTGATGATTACTAAGAGAACTTGTGCCATGGAATTCCTTGCTGTTTTCATTAGATGCTGTGGAGTCAGTGCCAACTCAGGGAGACTGTAGAAATAAAAGAACAAAACATTACACCGCCGTGCACCATCCTTACAAACATTGCTATGTGTGAGCCCATTGTTGAATCCAATATGCCAATCCAGCTCATTAAGGATCCTCTACTTAACCAAGCTGACTTCCTTCCCTGGAAGATAAAGTCTTGTCATCTAAGAAGTATTCTAAAAAGTATGCTGACTATACTTCTTTCAAAACAGATTTGTTTGTTACCAACAACATAATTCAAAGGCCTCAATTCTTCTTCAGGCTTTCTTTTGCAGTTTTCACATGCATAGGAGGCAACTGAAAACAATATGGCTTGGGTCAGTCATGCTTTTGTTTTCAAAGTAACATTCTTGAAAATGAAAGCTGAGACAGAGAATTTCAAAAAAAGGAAAATTTTAAATACATCCCAATGAGGTAACATAAAGCTACTCACTGTTTATGAATTGATTCTAACTGTTAATGAGTGACCCTCTGTGAGGTTGTAAAATGTAATAGGTGATCAATTAGCACTTTCAGGAGGTGTTTTTGCCTTTTACAGATGTCTTTTGCAACAGATTTGCTCAACACAATCTGCTTGATTTCTTGACTGCTGCATCCGTGGGTATTGGTCATAGATTCAAGTAAAATTAAATCCTTGATAACTTCAATATATTCCCAGATACAGTTCTATAGAGCAAACACTAAAGAAAGAAGATGCAACCCTAGAAGGCTTCACAGAAAAGCCAATAGTTCAGCAGAACCAGATGAGTTTAGTAAAATGAAAAAGTCCCTGAACAGGGGTAATCAAGCAGAATGCAACAGAGGAATAACAGTCTGAGTGTTTACTGTGAATAGTGAAGAGACCAGTCAGTTTGAGCAGCAGGGAGCAAGAAAAAACTGTGCACATACATCTAAGGATCATTGGAAGCAGGCGTGGCATCCACTTCCTCAACAACTTGCTTCCGGAAATTCTGTGAACTTTGATAAATGTTGATAGTTGCAGAGTGGCTTTTAGGCCTTTTGTTCATAGGGTTGCTATGAGTCATGCTTGATTCAAAGGCAATCAACAACAACAAAAGCAACCATTTCTCAGAGGAATCAGGAAAGTTTCATAAGTGAGAAAGATATGTATACATATTTTAGGTGGATATAGTCCATGACAAAATAGATTGGAGATGGGAATAATTATTCTCTGGAAAAAAATTAAATAAAGTTCATCCTGAGGACACAAATTAAAAAGGAGGGAAGATGAAAGAAATTTCAGTAACTAACTGCTGTTGGGATGGGAAGGAATCAGAAGGCCCACTCACCCAGATTTCTACAGCAGCCACCCCATTAAAACACCTACTACCACTTCCCACCCTGAAGCCAGAAAGGTGGTTTTTTTGGTTTGTTTGGGTTTTGTTGTTTTTTTTTTTACTTAAAAGCAAAATCCCCTTCTTAAATATATTCATGAGCTCCCCATTGCCTTCATGACAACATACAGAGTCTGAGAGTCCTAGGCAAGATCCTAAACCATCTTACTTATACCTCTCTCTCAGTCTATCTTCTCACCACACCCTTCCCTCACTGCTCTCAAGCCACAGACTCTCTCATCAAGGTCTCCTCCTGTTTTGCTTCCCTGCTGGAAATCATTATAACTTGTTCTTGTCTTCCCAGTCCAATTCCATCGCTCTCCCACACACAACAGACATACCACTTCATTCTGCTAACTCTCACTAATCCTTTGCTTCTGTTTGAATGTCACCTTCTTACATAAACCTTTCTCACTTACTTAAAATAAGAAGACTGTTAAAATAATTCAGCATCCCCCTTCTACAATAAGATTCAATAATGTTAATAACAGTCATAGAAAGTTTTCTTTAAGAAAATCATCAATATGTTATTGGGGCAGGGTAGGAGCCTTTTTTGTACTTATAATCAAGTTAGCGCCAACTCATAACCCAATATATAACAGAGCAAAGTATTGTCCAGTCTTGTAGCATCTTCACAATTGTTCTTATGCTCATTGTTGTGGTCCATTGTTGTGCTCACTGGAGTTTTGAGAGTTTTCTAATCCAGGGAACTAATCTCCTTGCACAATGGCAGATAAAACTCATTAGTACTGTGAATTTCACTGTGGGGTCAGTGTGAATTTTTATTGACTAATTTTCAGATGCAGATCGACACTACAAAGATTTTATCTTCCTCATCTGTTTTGGTCTAGAAATGCAACTGAAACCTGTCTGCAATGGGGAAACCCCGCTGGTATTTTAAATAGTGACAGCAAGTTAATAACATTCATGGAAACACAGGACTTATCACAGTGCCAGAAGACATTGAAAGGTGTATGAAAAGCAACAAATGAACAGTAATACTCTGTTGTGGCCAGAGTAACGAATTCTAGCAGTGGAATCTCCTCTCCTGAAACTTCTCTACAGTGGAAGCCAAGTTGTGATATTTGTTATACAAGAATTAGGCCTTTAGGATGGGTAAAGTTAGACCTGGAGGGGGATCTTCAAAAGGAAGAAGATAGCACCACCATCCACTAGGGTAGGTGAGCACCTTATAACAATATTGGGGAGGACTGACTGAGCCCCAGGTTTAGCTCTCTGTTTACCAGCTCAGAACCCAAGACTGATCCATGAAACCTGCCTGCACATTGTCTTTTCTACAGTTCAGCAAATCTTAATCACCATTTCTACTGGACCTTTAGCCACCTTCTTACCAACACTATAATGTTCTCAATCAAGATCTTTTGATACTTTGACCCTCTACCTCATATTTCTGCCATTCCAGTCATTTTAGACTTTCTTTTTCCAGACAAAAGTCGATAGTTTTTAAAGAGTCACCTCTTTCCATTAAAGACCCCAGAAAAGAAAGAAACCATCTATGGAACATATTTCTAGTCAATTTGTTGAGCACTCTTATGCATCCTCTGAATTAATTCAATTAATAAACATGAAGCTACCATCTGATGCAAACAAACTATTGATGAATAAGGCAAAATGGCAAATAGTAACAATAACTATGTCTCAGGGTGAGACAAATGGTTAATGCTTTTATTAGCAAACAAAAAAGTGTGAGTATTCAAGTTCACCCAAGGGTACCTCAGAAGAAATTCGGATGAAGAAAAATATTCTAAAAATGGGCCATTGAAAGTTCTATGAAGCATAGTTCAACTCTAGCACTATTGGGGTCACCATGAATCATAGTCTCCTCAATAATAATTTTTTTAACAAATGCCAACTTAAAATTAAGAAAGGCTGGGTGGTCAGGAAACGACTTTCTTTGGAGAGAAACATTTAAATAAGTACTAAAATCACAACAAATTGTGGCTAATCTTAAGAATGGGAATCCCAGAACACCTAATTGGGCCCATGTGAAACTTATACTTGGATCAAGAAATAGTCCTCAGAACCAGAGCAAGGAAACACTGTGTGGTTCAAAATAAAGAAAGGAGATGTATCCGTCTTCATACCTTTTTAATCTACATGCAAGACAGATCATCCGGGAGGCTAGACTTCATGAGGAAGAACGTGACATTAGGATTAAAAGAACACTCATCAACAACCTACACTATATTGATGACACAGCCTTGTTTGCTGCTAGAGAAGAGGACCTGAAGCACTTGCTGCACAAGGTCAAAGACTACAGTTTTCAACATGAACTGAAGCTCAACATCAAGAAAACAGATTCTTGCCACTAGGCCAATTGGCAGCACCATGATAAATGGAAAAGAGATTGAAATTGTTATCAATTTCAGCTTGCTTAGTTCCACAGTCAACATTGTTGGCATTAGCAGTGAGGAAATAAAAAGACACATTTTATTGGGTCTGCTGCCAAGGACCTCTCTAGAGTACTAACAGGCAACATTATCAGTCTAGAAACTAAGGTGCACCTGGTCCAGGCCATAGTGTTCCCATTAGAAAGCTGGACAATGACTAAGGATGACAGATGGAAAAATAGATACCTTTGAGTTGTGGTGCTGGAGAAGAGTATTGAACATACACCATGGACCACCAAAAGGACAAGAAGGTCTGTCCTGGAGAGAATGAAGCTAAATTTCTCATTGGAGGTTAGGATTTTGAAACTCCATCTCCCATACATTGGGCATGTGGCCTTGGAAAGGGACATCATGTTTGAAAAGATGAAGGAATAGCACAGAAAAGAAAGACCCAGGATAAAATGGATTGACACAATAATGGGGATAGGTGTGTCAGAGACAGTAAGATGTGTTCAGGATAGGGCAGGGTTCAGAGCTTTGGTACATTGGGCCACTATGAGTTACAGTTAATTCGATTATCATATCTTCTTAACAAAATTCTTTTGTTAGTATCTTTTCTCTTCTTGCGTCTCTTTCTTTTCTTTATCCTCTTTATTTATGTGTATCCATCTTTATCTCTAAGATATACCTGAATGCACTTCCTCCAAGATAGATTTGTTTGTTCTTTTGGCAGCCCAGGATCTAAACAATACCCTTTGCCAAGAGCTCAATTCCATGGCATTGATTCTTCTTTGGTCTTCCTTATTCATTGTCCAACTTTCAGATGGATACAAAGCATTTAAAAATACCATGATTTGATTAGGCACACCTTAGTCTTTAAACCTAGAGGCAAAGATGATTAAACTTCATGTCACATATTTTAGACATGTTGTCAGAAGGGGCAGTCCTTGGAAAAAGACATCATGCTCAGAAAAGTGGAAGGTAAGCAAAATTGAAGACTCTCATGACACAGTGACTACACCAATCATGACCTTGAGTGTGGTAGAGATCATGAAGATTGGGCAAGGTTCTGTCCCATTGTTAAAAATGTTACTCTAAGAAGTAGTAAACTCAACAGCATCTAACAGCAATTTGTCTGTGTGTGTGTGTGTGTGTGTGAATGTATATATTCTAATAAACTAATAAAGAATTAATTCTTTTATCAGCAGCCAGGAAAGTAAAAGTTGAATTGCATTGGGAAAGTCTGCTGTCAGAGACCTCTCCAAGGTACAAAGATGTCAGTCTGGAGACTAAAGTACGCCTGATACAGGCCCTGGTCTTTGCAATTACTTGCTATGCATCAGAGAGCTGGACCATAACTAGGGATAATAGAAGGAGAGTTGATGCCCTTGAGCTGTGGTGCTGGAGAAGAGTATTGAATATACCATGCACTGCTAGAAGAAAAAACAAGTTCGTCCTCGAGAGGGTGAAGCCAGGCTGCTGCTTGGAGATAAGGATTTTGAAGCTTCATTTGACATACTTTGGACATGTTGCAAGGCGGGACCAGTCCTTGGAGAGGGACGCCATGTTTGGGAGGGTGGAGGGACAGTGCAGGAGAGAAAAATCCTCAATGAGATGGATTGATTCAGTCACTGGGGCAATGGGGATAGGTGTGTCAGAGACAATAAGATTGGCAAAGGATAGAGCAGAGTTTTAGGACTGTTGTACATAGGATTGCTATGAGTCAGAGGTGACTCGACAGCACATAACAACAATAACAATCATCCTTAGTCATTGTCTAGCTCTCTGATGAATAGCAAGTAATTGCAAAGACCATAGATTGGATCAGGTGCACCTTAGTCTCTAGGCTGACACCTTTGCTTCTCAGTACTCTGGAAAGGTTCCTGACAGCAGATTTACCTAATGCAATTCATCTTTTGATTTTCTAACTGCTGATGCCAAAAGTAGTGATTGAGGAGCCTAGAAAGCCGTAACTGTTAACAGGCCTCAATCTCTTCTCCATCCATCATGGTGTTGTCAATTGGACCAGAGGTAAGACTCTTAGAATCTTTGTCTTCATGTTGGTGAGTTTCAAAATATTGAAGAACTAATATATAAACTAATGAATGAATATATATATATATCCATTCATTTCCTATTGCTGCTGAAACAAACTACCACCAACACAAATAAACTATGTTGCACATATGTGAGTGCAGTCTGATTCAGGTCTGAAGGGGCTAACATGAGATGCTAGCTAGACTGTACTTCATTCTGGAGGTTGTAAGGAAGAGTTACCTTTCTGAGCTTGCTGATCATCCCTACCTTCCAGAAGCTGCCCATATTCCTTGTTTTATGGTTTCTCCCTCTAAGATCAGGAATGATCAATCAAATATTTTAGCCTTTTGATTACTCTGATATGGACTATTCTGCTTCTTTCTTCCACTTTTGTGTGATTACATTGCACATAATTATAGAATCCAAAATAGCAGGCCTATTCTCAAGCCATCTGATTAACACCCTTAATTTCATCTGTACCTTTAATTCTCCTTGACAGAAGATATCCGTAGGTTCCAGGGATAAGGACATGAACAGCTTTAAGGAGTAATTTCGTTATTCTCTCTGAATAGTATTTATGCATTTAGTTAGGTATACACATTAAGATACATATGTTTATGTTTGCATTTTTTTAATCCATACATATAAAGAGTCCTAGTGGCCTAGTGGGTAAGAAGTTTGACTTCCAATCCAAAGATATGTGGTTCAACTCCACCAGCTACTCTGAAGGAAGAATATGCATATTCTTTGCCTGTATGATTAACAACCTGTAAAAACACCCTGGAGGGTCAATTGTGAGTTGATTCTGGCTTGACAGCACATTAACAATGGACAACAATGTAGTTTCATACATTCCTCTACTACATAAATTTAACAGAATTCTTATACTGGGATATTGTGCCTGAAAGAATTCTCTATCTACAAGAACAACTTTTACACTTCAATTTTTAGTTTAAAAATATCTATAAAATCTGTCATGTTAGCATTCCCTTATTTTCCACAAACTTCTAAGCTAAATGTAGATCTCATATATAATAATAACTTTGCCCATCCTAATCACTACATCTATTTGTGATTCTATAATAAACTTCAGATCTGTATTTGAATTTTTGTGATTACACTGTAACACATTAACCTTACATTAAAACCTCCATAAATGCTTTCTAAAAATAAAGTAAGGTATAACATATAAGGAATAACAGTTCTGAAGAAAATCCCAGAAAAGCAAAAAGATAGCATTGCCCATCACTTAGTTCCATGTAGACCACAGCAATAAAAACAAGTCTCGCTTGGAAAACTGAAACCATGAAGTAATAAGATCCTAAATCCCCAAGAAGGGAAAGAACATTCAATTCACATTAACCTTTCATTTTTCCATAGTTCTGAGAGCTGAGGTATTCCAAGAAAATAAAAATATGATAATCCCAGTCAGAGAGACTATCCAAAAGAAAAAAAGAAAGAAAACTATCCAGGAAAAAATGGAACCTGAATGGTTGGATGCTTTTACTACATAGAAAGCTTTGATTCGCCCCAGGCTTTGCCACATTCTAGACTTTTACCCTCTCTTAATACTTCACCTCTGTAGTTCAGAGATGCAGGGTGCTTTGAAAAGATTTCAGATGAACCATTAAGTGTGAAATACTTTCACACACAGTAAAAGTCCCAAGCAGACAGCTGGAGATAGTACTTAGTAGCAGCCACTCCACAGCCCAGACCACCTCCCTCATCCTTGTCATTCTCAACGATGTAAGCCTCATTAATTCTACCCTACCAATGAAAAGAGTTCCTGGGCCGAGCTGGGAAAGCCTACCCTCCCCATTTCTAGCGTACCTGAACTTGCTGGGTTTGAATCGCGCCACAGGAGAAAGGGACTATTTAATCCCATGAGATTTACTGCCTCTGAAAACCTGCTGGAGGGTTGGCTTTGCGTAGGTTCCATTTTGATGGTACACAGAAACAACAACCAGATGTGCATCAAGGACAGTGATCTAACCAAGAAGAGTCAGGAGGGAAACCTCAAATATGACACTGAAAAGTTCAGGGAGACACATTGCCCACCCTAGAGACTAGGTCACTTCCTTCAAACATAAGAGGCTGACTGAGCTTGAAAGTTTGTACAAAGTCCACCAGTAGATTGAGGTCTCAGAACCTCCATGTCATTGTCTCTACATCAGGATTAACTAGAATGCTCACCTCATAAAAATCACTGTAAGGATGAAAGGCCACAAAATACAAAGGGTTCCACCAATATGGCTGTTGGTATCGATAAAAATAATAATAATTATTAATATTGCTTCATTTAGCACACCAAAAACACGTATGTAGTTCAGAAGGAGCAATTTGCATGCACTTACAAAATGATACTGTGGAAAGAAATTTGGCTCATTCAAAACCACAAACATTTAGCCTTCCAAAGGTGTGGAATAACACTACCCATGGCTTACTGCAGGCAGACCTATATTCTGTTACTGCACTAAGCAACTTTCAGTATACATGATTTAGTTTTTGTAACTAGTCTGTATTTATTCATTTTACACATTAAACAAGTAATTTTTTAAGTAATTAAACAGAGGCACAGGAGACCTTGAGCCCAAAGCAACAGCTAGTGAGTTGCATTTCTCACCTCAGGCATTTTCCAAGCCAGAGCTGCTGCTACTGATGCTATGCTTTGTTCCACCCGATTGCATCTCAGAGAGAAACTGAGAAACCTTTCAAATGCCATTCTTTTAATGCTGTCCATTTATATTGTGTGTAGTAGCCCCATGGTCTCTCAGGACTGGGCTTCCCCTCACAGAGGCCCTGCTCCCTCCTTTGGTTATCATAATATAGGCCCAGTTGCTTCTTGGTTTTTATAGCCTCAGCTAGGCACTCAACTGAGTGCATTGAGCTTGAACTCCCATGGATCATCCTCTCTGCATCCTGTGGCTTGGTTATTCAACATCAGCTTCTGATAGTCAATACACCTTCAGAACTGTGAAGGCTATTTTTTTTTAAGTTTATTTCCACGATGGCTTCATTTTATTCTATCTCCTCCCTTGATTCCTTGACTTCAAGGAGTCCTTGATTCACTTGATACCTTGAATTCAAAGGCACACATACTCAAACATTTTAACATTAAACTCAATGGTATGTCCTAGTTCAATTTGGTTACACTATTTTCTTCTTTACTTGTATACAATTACAATTTAATGGTATATCTGAGAGTAGTACATCTTAGAGTTGAAGTATGCATGAAACAATATAACAACAAAATTGTCACATTAAGTAAGTTATTCCATCTCTTGAAACTTTGGAATCTTTATCTAAAAAAATATGATTGTATTTAAAAAGATTATAAAGAAAATATTAGCACAAATCCTGGTACTTACCAAATATTAATACCATCTGAGGTTTTTTATCCCTTTGTAATGAAATGAAATTCAAAATCCTCCAGTTAATATTCAGAGCCCTAATCCTGTAACATCTTATCACATAATCTGTCCTCAAATTAACCTGTACTACCTGCTGTACTAAGTCAACTTCATGTTCTCCAACATACCCCCTACAATAATGGAATGAAATATTGAAAAAGTTGATATTATTAGAAAAATACATAAAAACTCTACCTTCTTCAAAATTAACACACCAACAGAATTTTTGTGTCTTCTTGAAACAGACATAATCACTTTCATCTTTAAGTCTCTATACAATTTTATTTCTGCTAATTTGTTGTCAAAGATCTCTCTAAAGTGCTAAAAAGCAACAATGTCAGTTTAAAGACTTAAGTTGCACCTGATTCAAGCCATGGATTGTTTCAATTACATCTATGCATCTAAAAGTTGGACATTGAATAAGGATGGGAGAAGAATCAATTCCTTTGAGTTGTGTTGGTTGGAGAGGAATATTTCATGGACTGCCAAAAGAACAAGCAAATCTGTCTTGGAGAAAGTGCAAACAGGATGCTCCTTAGAGACAAGGATGGTGAAATTCTGTCTCACATACTTCAGGAATGTCGTCAAGAAGAGTCAATTATTGGAAAAAGACATCGTGCTGGGAATGGTGGAGGTTAGAGAAAGAGGGGGAGACCCTCAACAAAATTGATCACCACAGTGACTGTTATAATGACCCAAGCATATAGATCTCTTGTTCATGCCATTATGAGTCATAATCGATTCAATGGTACAGAATAACAAAAAGTGACATTTTATTCTATCCTCACCTCTGTCTGCTAGAATTCCTTCAAAATAGACTAGTTATCATCATCTGTGTTTCTCATACAGCAGCACACTGTCTTACAGGGAGTGAGGAGGGTCGAATAAATAATTTCATTGAAATGAATACTCAAGATTAGTGTCTGTGGTTGAGACATTACTCCTAAGAAGAACAACATGTTTAATATTTCAAGTGTTTATTTCATAGGCTCAGTCTGAGTTTTTTTTTTATTAGTCTGGAAATATTTAAAGATAACGGATATTTTCTTAATAGCTTCGTATCCTTAAACATGATATACTCAGTTTATTTATTTTGAGGAAAAGTACATTAACTTCTTCATATGTAAGATAAGAAAAGGCAAAGTAGGAATAAGCCTAAAGATAGCATTTTTTTCTGATATTTTTTAGCTGAAGTTCCTGATATGTTTCTAACCATGTATCTTGTCCAGACTAGTATAATGACCACAAATTTTGTCTGACCAAGCTAAGTTTTTAACTACAATGTCTAAAAATTACTTAGTTTTAGAACTGTTAAAATTTAAAATGTGGCTTATCAGTCTCCTTTATTCATGATCAGTGGTGTTTGAAAGGAATGGTTAAATCTTTTTAAGGACACACTAGGATTTTGTGAAAATTGTGTGGAGAAACAGAGACTCCCAGTGGCCAAATGGCTTTTCATAGAGAAACACAAAATGTGAGTAACATAAAGCAGATGGAAAAGATATAATGGATTATTCACCCAAGGGTTCCTCAGTCTAGTCTTTCTTTCCTGCCATGCATTTTAGTACTTCATCAGCTCCTGTCCACATGTCTGGAGAGAGTTGTGTTCTCACCATCAGAGAGGGGAAATAATTTCCTTAGCCAATAAAATGTATTATTAGAAAGTGTAATGAAAAGTTCATTTTACATTCTTTTATTAGTAAATGGTCTTATATAATTCAACTTGAATTATTATGTCTTCTATTACACATGAAATTTCACTCAATCTACTATTTAATAAACACTAAACTTAAATATATAAATAATTCTTAGTTTATCTTTGTTAATATAGGAAAACCACATATCTACCTATAAAGTCATGCACACAGATAAATATAACATTTTAAAAAATTGGAACTAATGAGGTTAAGATAACAACATGAAGTTATACTATAAAACATATATTCTAAAACCAAGTTTTACGAGTCATTTTAATTATGTAATTTTATTTAAGCTTAAAAGGTGTTTCCCAAAGAAACACTTTGGGAATTCTTCCCCGCAAATTACGAAAACACACGCTGTAATAAATTCAAAAGTACAAAAATTATAATAGTATAAGCAAAAGGAGTGTGATTTTTAAGAATTTGAGAATCTTTAAAAATGAAATATTTTCTATTCCATGATAAATGCTTCACGTGTCAGGACAAAACATTACTTCAGTTGAATATCCTTTGTCTTGTGTATAATATTTTATAACTGCATAGCTTCATTCATTATGGATTGAGGCTCAATGTCAAGAAGACGAAGATTCTCACCAGTGGACCAATTGGCAGCATCAAGATGGATGGTGAAGAGACTGAGATTGTTAATAACTTTAATCTGCTTGGCTCCATGGTCAACACTCTTGGCACCAGTAACCAGGAAATCAAAAACCATATTGCAATGGGAAAGTCTGCTGTTAGGGACCTCTCCAAACTACTGAAGAGCAATGGTGTCACTCTGGAGACTAAGGTGAGTCTGATACAGGCCATGTCTTTGCAATCACTTGTTATGTATCAGAGAGTTGGACAATGACTTGGGAGGATAGAAGGAGAATTGATGCCTTTAAGCTTTGGTTCTGGAGAAGAGTATTGAGAGTACCATGGACTGCTAGGAAAACAAACAGATTCGTCCTGGAGAGGGTTAAACAGGGAGGCTCCTTGGAGGCAAGGATTCTGTGACTTTGTCTGACATACTTTGGACATGTAAGGAGGGACCGGTCCTTAGAGAGGGACATCATGCTTGGGAGTGTGGAGGGATGGTGCAAGAGAGGAATACCCTCTATGAGGTGGATTAATTCAGTGACTTGGGTAATCGGGATGGGTGTGTTGGAGGCAGTGCGATTGGCACAGGATAGAGCAGGGTTTAGGGCTATTGTACATAGATAGGGTCGCTATGAGTCGCAAGCAACTCGACGGCACATGACAACAACAACAACATAGCTTCATTCAATAAAGATGTCCCACACTTGATGTTAAGTATAGAAGAGTGAATTTTCTTGGGGTTTTTTGGTATTTAAAAAATCTATATTTCACAAACTCTGATATTAATTTGAACTCTGAGGGAGTTCAATCAACATAATCAACCAGTATTTGTTAAATATCTATTGGAATAGCCTAGTTCCAGATAGAAGATTATTACAATTCAAGTTGGGTTCCTAAAAAGGATGCACTAAAATCTTACTTCAGTACCAGTTACTTGTGACACTTTTAAAGTGGTGGCTTTGTGGTAAGGAATTGAGCTGCTGAAGTAAAGATTGTTGTTGTTGCGGTGGTGGTGGTGGTGTACTGTAGAGTCAGAACCAACCGATAGCTGACCCTTCAGAGGTTTTTCAGAAGCAGTTAATCACATGAGAGGAGATTGTCCATCCTTCTCCCACGGAACAGGTGGTGGCCTTGAACTGCATGCCTTCAGGGTTGCAGTGCAGCTTCTTGCCACTAGGCCTCCAGAGCTGTATGGTTCTAATCCACCAGCTGCTCCACAGGAGAAAGATGGGCAATCTCCTCTCGTGGGTTCTACTCTCTCTGAAAACCCCCTATAGGGTCAGCCTTGAGTTAGTTTCAACTCAATACTACACTACAACAAAGCTGTTAACAGTTAAGTTACCATGAGGATATATAGTAGAGATGGACTTCCTTATTTGATCTGTTACTGAAGCTGTACTTTATGAAGAGGAATATAACAACAGGATGAGAGGAAGACTCATCAAAAGCCCGTGTTATGCAGATAACACTGACTTGCTTGCTGAGAGTGAGGAGGATTTTAAACACTTGATGCAAAAGATCAAAGACTATATAGCCTTCAATATGATTAAATCACAATAGCAATTAGAAAAAAACATTTTTATCACTGGACCAATAGACAACATTATAATGAAGAAAAAATTGATGTCATCAATGATTTCATCTTTTTTTTTATTCACAATCAACAACTTTGGTATTGTCGTTCTTATTGCTGCTGGTAGGTACCTTTAGGTTAAGTACTTCTAAAAGCGACCTTATGAACAACAGCCTTGAACCTTGTCCTAATCCTGTACCATCCTCATCATTTCTGACATACTTTAACCCAATGCTTGTAGCCACTGTGTCAATCCAAGCTTTTCCAGCTTTGCCTCCAAGAAGTAATTTGGTTGCAGTTTCTCTAAGACATAACTCTGTTCTTTTGGTAGTCCATGAGATATTCAGTACTTTTCTCCAACACCACAGCTGGATACTCTTTTTGGTGTTGTGTGACATCAAGTAAAAACTGACTCATAGCTGACCCTTCAGGAGGTTTTCAAAGACACTTAATTGCACAGGAGGAGATTGTTCATTCTTCTCCCATAGAGCAATATTGGATTCAAACCATGTGCCTTTGATATTATAGCATAAGTTCTTCCCACTAGGCCACCAGGGTTTTCTGTGTACCCACAAGGGTACTAGCAGTCAAGAAATCCAAAAACATTGCATTGAGAAAGTATGTTGTCAAGGACCTCTCCAAAATACCAAGGAGCAGTGATGTCAGTCTGCTAGATTGACTAAGATGTGCCTGATTCAAACCATGATCTTTTCAATTCCTTGCTATGTATCTGTGAGCTGGACAATGAATAAGGATGGCAGGAGAATTGACGCCTTTGAGTTGTGTTACTGGAGTACTGAATATTCCATGGACTGAAAAAAGAATGAACAGATTTGTCTTGGAGAAGGTGCAGCCAAAATGATCCTTGGAGGAAAGGAGGGTGAAGCTTCATCTATCTGCTCATGGGGTCACTATGGGTTGTACTCAACTTGGTGGCACCTAACAACAATTCAACCTGAAACTGCCTTTATAAAACAGAAGAGACACACACACAAAGAGAATAAAATCGTGTGAAGCAGACACAGTAGAAAGAATGATCTACAAGCTTAGAAACACTAACTATCACCAGAAATTGGGAGAGGGACTTGGAAGGATTCTTAGTCTTCAAAAGAAATCAACACACCAAGTCCTTAATGTGGAACCCTAGCCCCAGAACTATGAGACAATAAATATGTTTTTACAAACACCCAATTTGTGGAACTTTGTTATAGTAACTCTGGTGAACTAATGGAGAGGCTTCCATGTAAATATGACTTTTTACCTTAGTTTAAAAGGGTGACAAGCAGTGATATTTGCTGTTGTTATATGTTGTCAAGTCAGAACTGTCTCATGGCTGATTTTCAGAAGCTGTATATCACAAAGAATGTTCATCTTTCTCCAGCAGAGAAGCTGCTCAACTCAAGCCTTTGGTTCGGAAGCACAACTCCTTTTAAACAATAATAAGCCTTCAAAATATCTTTCCTCACAAATATTCACACAAATTCTCTTTCCCAAATCTCATATACTGCAGATCTCTTATTTAATACGGCATCAAGATGTAATTTCTTTCGAAAGCAATTTACACATTTAATGCAAACCCAATACAAATACCAACCCCATTCTTCAACGAGATGGAAAAGGCAATCTCCAGTTTCGTATGGAATGGAAAAAAGCCCCGAAAAAGCAAAGCACTCCTTAAGAATAGAAGAACGGTAGGAGGTATCTCACTCCCTGATTTCAAATCCTACTACACTGC
>NW_006399944.1:623592-653554 GCF_000299155.1 Elephantulus edwardii | reverse complement strand
AACAATGAATGAGTGGAAGCCCAAAATCTCTGTAAATGTTTATGAAAATTAATAAAGTATAATTATAGAAAAAAAAATATCTAATTTCTTTCATCTCTATTAGTAGGATGGTCTCTAAATCCATGTGTTATATACTCCAGGGCATATTTCAATGCTTCTGGATTTGTTTTATTTTTTTTAAAATTCATCTTGAACTTGCATATGAGTAAATGATGATCTGTTCCCCAATTGGCCCCTGAAATTGATCTGACTGGTGATACTGAGCTTTCTGGCCACCTCCACAGATGAAGTCAATTTGATCCCTTTGTATTTGATCTGAATGTCTATGTGTGTAGTCACTGTGTTTGTTTTTAAAAGATATTGCCAATGAATAAATCATTGCTATTATAAAACTGTGTCGTGCAATCTCCTGCATTTTTTCTGTCTCCAAGGCCTTGTAACCACTAATTTATCTCCCCCTCCTGCAATTTTTGCATTCCAATTACTAGTAATTATATATCTCTCATGTTTGATCAATTTCAGACAGCAAAAATTCTATTATTTTAAATGTGGATGCATTGTCCTGCTATTTAACCCATCTTAGTCTGGAAGATGCACAGAGACTAGTCCTTTCTACTGATACTTGAAATACCAGTGCCATAGTTTCCAGCATCACTCCAACACACAACACACCACAATACAACAAATGGACAAATGAATGATAGATCAGAAAACCCAAATAAATAGACAATTCTTTCTATTTTTCCAATGGCATAGTGAACAATTTTTATTTTCTTACATTTATGAAAAATGAATATTTATTTAAAATAATAATTATTTTTGTTCATTTGGTTTTGTTTTTCTGTTATACTGATTTATTTACCAAGTTTGAATACATTGTTTTTCACGCAAGATCCTTCTCATTTCCTTCACCCTCCCATCGAATTGTACAACCCTATGATTAATACCTCTCCATCCTCACTGCTCTGCTTCCACCCACCCACCCCCTTGGACCATCATACTCATACTATAATAAGGGCTTTATGCACTATTTGTCCTTGTGGGACTGAGTCAGTTCACTCAGCATAATGCTCTCCAGTCCCTCCCAAGTTAGGTAGTAATTTACAAAATCAATGCTCCTGTATGATGCATAGTATTCCATTGTATAAATGTACCACAACTTCTAAATCCATTCATTTGTGGTTGAACATCTGAGCTGTTTTCATGGTCTTGTGATGGTGAATAGCGCTGCTATGAACATTGGTGTACAAGTCTCCATTTGTGTCTCAGTTCTCATTTTCTTGGGGTATATTCCAAGCAATGGAATGTTGTTGTTGTTGTTGCTGTTGTTGTTATTATGTGCCATTGAGTGGCTTGCAACTCATAGCAACCCTATGTACAACAACCCTAAACCCTGCCCTATCCTGTGCCAATCGCACTGCCTCTGACACACCAATCCCACTTACCCAAGTCTCTAAATCAACCCACCTCATAGAGGGTCTTCCCTTCCTGTGCTGTCCCTCCACCCTACCAAGCATGATGTCACTTTCCAAGGACTGGTCCCTCCTTACAACATGTCCTAAGTATGTTAGACGGAGCCTCAGAATCCTTGCCTCCAAGGAACTGCCCGGTTTAACCCTCCCAGGATGAATCTGTTTGTTTTCTTGGCATTCCATGGTACATTCAATACTCTTCTCCAGCACCACAGCTCAAAGGCCTCAGTTATCCTTCTATCCTCCTTAGCCATTGTCCAACTCTCTGATGCTTAACAAGTGATTGCAAAGACATGGCCTGTATCAGACTCACCTTAGTCTCCAGAGTGACACCATTGCTCTTAAGTATTTTGGAGAGGTCCCTAACAGTCGACTTGCCTATCGCAGTATGTCTTTGAATTTCCTGGATGCTGGTGTCAAGAGTGTTGACTGTGGAGCCAAGCAGACTAAAGTTATTAACAATCTCAATCTCTTTACCATCCATCCTGATGCTGTCAATTGGTCCAATGTTGAGAATCTTTGTCTTCTTCATATTGAGCCTTATTGAGCCATATTGAAGGCTGCAGTCCTTGACCCTCTGCAGCAAGTGCTTCAAGTCCTTCTCAGTTTCAGTAAGCAGAGTTATGTCATCTGCATAACTCAGATTGTTGATAGATCTTCTACCAATCCTGACACCACATTTCCTCATAGAGCCCGGCCTCTCGGATAATCTGTTCTTTATACAGGTTGAAAAGGTATGGAGATAGGATGCATCCCTGGCATACACTCTTCCCAATTTAGAACCATGCATTGTTTCCCTGCTCTGTTCTGATGACTGCCTCTTGGCCCAAGTATAGGTTTCTCATTAGCACGATCAAGTGTTCTGGGATTCCCAATGGCATATCTGGGTCATATGGCATTTCTATGTTCAGCTTTTGAAGAAGCTCCAAACTGCCTTCCAGGGTGATTGTATCATTTTGCAATCTCATCAACAATGTTTAAGAGGTTCTATCTCATCACATGCTATCCAACATTTATTACTTGCTGTTCTTTAAGCTTTGTCACTGTTACTAGAGTGAAATGGTATCTCATTGTGGTTTTTATTTATCTCTCTTATTGTCGGTGATTTTGAGCATTTCTTCACATGTCTATTGGTTGTTTGAATATCTTTCTCTGTGAAAATTCTTTCCATTTCTTCAGCCCGTTTTGTAATTGGATTTTCAACCTTTTCCTTGTCAAGGCCTGAGAGTATTCTATAAACTTTCATTATGAGACTCTTGTCTGAGATGGTATTGCCAAATGTTTGTTCCAAGTCAGTAGGTTTTATTTTCACCCTGTTGGAAAAAGGTTTTGATGCACACAGAGATTTAATCTTTAGAGGGTCCCATTCAGCAATTTTATCCTCTTCAGACTATGCATTTCTGGCTGTATTTGGCAGTCTCTTGATACCTTGGATTTATCTTTATACCTTCTAAGCTTGATCCCAGTTTTCTCTTCTGAACTTTATTGTTTTGAGCTTTACTCCCAGGTCTCTGATCCATGTTGAGCTGATTTTTTGTGTATGGTGTGAGACGTGGATCATGTTTCAGCTTTCTGCAGGGAGCAATCCAGTTTTACCAGCACCATTTGTTGAAGAGGTTCTCATTTCCCCATTTGATGGATTTTCTTTCTTGTCAAATATCAGTTGAGCATAGATAGCTGGATCTATTTCTGGGATTTCAATTCTGTTCCTTTGCTCTATGTGCCTGTTATTGTACCAGTACTATGCTGTTTTGTTTACTACCACTGTGTAGTATAGGTTTTTAGGTCAGGGAGTGCTATGCCTTTGCTTATCCATGGTCTCCTGTCTCTCCAAATAAACTTGACAGTTTCCCTTTTGACCTCCATGAAAAATGAATTTGGATTGAGATTGCATTTAACATGTAGATTGATTTTGGTAGGATTGTCATTTTCACAATATCGAGTCTTCCTATCCATGAACGGGGCACATTTTCCCATTTCTTTAGATTTTTTATTGTGTCTTGCCGAAATGTTCTGTAGTTTACTTTGTACAGGGCTTTGTATCTCTAGTTAGGTTCACTCCCAAATATCTCAGTTTGTGGTTGGCTATTATAACTGATACTGCTTTCTTGAGTACCTTCTCTGACTTCTTTTTGGTACTGTAGAAGAATCCTACTGACTTTTTTTATATTGATCTTATATTCTGTTATTCTATTAAAGTGGTCTACTAGCTCTAACAGTTTTTTATTGTTTTGTTGTTGTTATTGTTGTTGAGTTTTTGGGGTTTTCTGTGTACACTATCATATCATCTGAATATAGCAAAAATTTAACCATATCTTTGCCAATCTGGATGCCTTTTAATTTCCTACTTTTGTCATTTTGCCCTACCAAGCACTTCCAGTACAATATTGAATAGAAGTGGTTACAGTGGGCAACCTTGTCTGATTCCTGTTCCAAATAAAAATGCTTTTAGGCATTCTCCATTGAGAATGATATTGGCTCTTGATTTTGCATATATTTTTCACTACTTTGAGGAAATTCCCTTCCATTCCAATTTTACTGAAGAAGAGATGTTGAATTTTGTCAAATGCCTTTCCTGCAAAAATTGCTAAGATCACGTTGCTGTTGTTGTAGTTGTGTGTCATCGAGTCACCTGTGACTCATAGCAACCCTATCTACAACAGCCCTAAACTCTGCCATATCCTGTGCCAATCTCACCATCTCCGACACACCTGCCCCCACTACCCCAGTCACTGAATCAATTCATCTCATCGTGGATCTTTCTCTACTGTGCTGTCCCTCCATCCTCCCAAGCATGTCGTCCCTCTCCAAGGAGTGGTCCCTCCTTGCAACATGTCCAAAGTATGTCAGACGAAGCTTCAGAATCTTTCTCCAAGGAGCAGCCTGGCTTCACCCTCTCCAGGAGAAACCTGTTTATTTTCCTAGAAGTCCATGATATACTCAATACTTTTCTCCAACACTACTGCTCCAAGGCATCAATTCTCCTTCCGTCATGCCTAGTCATTGTCCAACTTTCTGATGCATATCAAGTGATCGCAAAGACCATGGCATGTATCAGGGGCACCTTAGTCTCCAGACTGACATCCTTGCACTTCAGCATTTTAGAGAAGTCTCTAACCACAGATTTCCCATCACAATACATCTTTTAATTTCCTGGATGCTAGTGCCAACAGTGTTGACTTTGGAGGCAAGCAAACCAAAACTGTGAACAATCTCAATATCTTCACCATCCATTATAATATTGCCAATCGGCCCAGTGGTGAGACTCTTTGTTTCTTGAGACTGAGTCTCAATGCATACTCAAGATTACAGTCCCTGACCTTCCACAACAAGTTTTTCAGGTCCTCCTCAGTTTCAGCAAGCAAGGTTGTGTCATCTGCATAACAGATTATTGATGATTCTTCCTCCAGTCCTGATGCCACATTTCTCTGCATAGAGCCCAACCTCCCAGAAAACCTGTTCTGCATAAAGATTGAAAAGGTATGGAGAAAGGATACAGCCCTGGCATACACCCTACCCAATTTTGAACCATGCAGTGTTCCCTGGCTCCGTTCTGACAACCGCCTTCTGATCCAAGTATAGGTTTTGCATTAGCACAATCAAGTATTCTGGGACTTCCATTCTTCTAAGAGTCAGCCACAGTTTGGTATGATCCATACAGTCAAATGCCTTTGTGTAATCAATGACACAAAGATAGACCTTCTTCTGGTACTCCTTGCATTCAGCCAAAATCCATCTAACATGAGCTACAATATCCCTAGCAGTCAGAGATTAATTGAACATGCAATCAAGATACATTAATAGTGATGCGTGACTGGAATGCAAAAGTTGGTAACAGAGAAGAAGGATCAGTAGTTGGAAAGCATGGACTTGGTGACAGAAAATAAACAGGAGCGAGAATGATAGAATTTTGCACAATTAACAATTTATTCATTGTTAATATATTTTACAAGAAACATAAACACAAGCTATACACATGGATTTCACCTGACGGTATGCATAGGAATCAGATTGATTACATCTGTGGAAAGAACCGCTGGAGAAGCTCAATATCAGCTGTGAAAACTAGACCTGGTGCTGATGTGGAATAGATCACCAACCACTCATATACAAGTTTAAGCTGAAGCTAAGGAAAGTGAATTCAAGCCCAGAGGAACCAAAACATGATCTTGAGTCTATCCCACCTGAATTTCAGAACCATCTCAAGAACAGGTTTGAGGCCTTGAACACTAATGAGCGAAGACCAGATGAGTTATGAGATGATATCAAGAATATCATTCAGGAAGAGTGCAAAAGGTCATTGCAAAGATGGAGGAGGAAGAAAAGACCAAAACAGATGTCAGAAGAGACTCCGAATATTACACTGGAGCACCAAGAAGCCAAAGCAGAAGGAAGAAATCAAGATATTAAGGAGCTGAACAGGAGATTTCAAAAGGCTGTGTGACAAGACAAAGTGTTATAATGAAATGTGAAAAGAGCTGGAGTCAGAAAATCAAAGAGGTTGAACTTGTTCAGCATTTCTTACACTCAAGGAACTGAAGAGGAAATTCAAGCTTCCAGTTGCAATACTTACGGATGCTTTGGGCAGAATGTTGAGTGATCCTGCAAGTATTAAAAGAAGATAGAAAGAGTAAACAGAGTCATTATACCAAAAGGAACTGGCAGACACAGAATAATGAAACAACATTTGAGCAAGAGCCTATGGTGATGAAGAAATAAGTTCAGACTGCTTTGAAAGAATTGGCCAAGAATAAGGCCCCAGGAATTGATGGTATACCAATTGACATATTTCAACTAACAGATGCTGCCCTAGAGGTGCTCCCCATTTGCCAAGAAATCTGGAGAACAACCACTTGGCCAAATGACTGGAAGAGATCTATATTTGTTACCATTCCAAAGAAAGGTGATACCACAGAGTGGGGAAATTATTGAACAATATCATTAATATCATATGCAAGCAAGATTTTGCTGAAAATTACCCAAAAACAACCGGAATAGCACATCGAGAACTACCAGAAGTGTTAACATCATATGGTTCTGATTATTTACCTTATTAATGTGGTGAATTTCATTGTTATTCTTACATTGAACCATCCTTGCATACCTGTTATGAATCCAAATTGGTCAAGATGAATTTTTTTTTAATGTCCTTTTGGATTCTATTGGCTAGGAGTTTAAGGATTTTTGAGTGTATGTTCATGATAGATAATGGTCTGTAGTTTTCTTTTTTTGTAATATCTTTGCCTGGTTTGGGTATTAGAGTTATTCTTGCTTCATAGAATGACTCTTGAGAGTTTTCCTTCTTTTTCATTTTTTTAAAATAACTTAAGTAGAATTAGTGATAGATATTTCTGAATGTTTGCTAGAATTCAGCTGTGAAGACATCTATCTTGCCCAGAACTTTTCTTAATGGAAGTCTTTTTATGACCTTTTCAATTTCTTCTTTTGTGATGAGCCTGTTCAAGTGTTCTGTATATGCCCTTGTCAATCTGGGTAGAGCTTGAGTTTCAAGGAATTTCTCCATTTCCTCTAGGTTTTTTTAATATATCAGAGTGTAAGTTTTCATACTATTCTGATATTATTGATTGAATTTCATCTGGTTCTGTTGTGATGTAACTTCTATAATTTCTTAATCAAGTTACTTGTGTCTTCTCTTTTTTTGGTAAGTTTGCCGGTGGTTTATCAATTTTATTGACTCTTTCGAAAAACAAGCTTCTGGTTTTACTGATAGTCTCAATTGTTTTTCTGTTTTCTGTCTCATTTATTTCAGCTCTTGATAATTTCTTTTCTTCTAGAGGCTATAGAATTAGATTGTTGGGGTTTTTTTTTTGTTGTTGTTGTTTTTGTTTTTCTGTTTGATGAAGGTGTTGAATTAGATTTTTCTTCTTTCTTCCTTTTCTTAATGTGTGTGCCTATTGCTATGAACTGCCCCCTGGAGACTGACTTAGTTGTGTCCCAGAGGTTTTGGTAAGTTGTATTTTCATTTTCATTTGTTTCAAGGAACTTTTAACTTGTATTCTTTATTTCTTTTATAACCCAATAATGTACCAGCAGAGAGTTTTTTAACTTCCACATGAGTGGCTTTGAAAGCTTTACCTCCTGGGGTTAATTTCTAGTTTTATAGAATTGTGTTCTGAAAAGATACTTAGTACTTTTTCAATGTTTTTTTTGGGTTGTTTTTTTTTTTAATTTGTTGAGGCTTGCTTTGTGTCCTAATATATGATCATTCTGGAGAGTGTACCGTGTGTACTTTAGAAGAAAGTGGATTGAGATTTAGTTGGGTGTCACAAGATCGAGTTGGTTGATTGTATAGTTTAAATATTCTACATCTTTGTTGAGTTTCTTTTGGTTAACCTAAACTTTGGTTATAGTGGTGTATTGAAATATTTTTGTGATACTCTCTTTTCCTTTCAATTATTTTGACAGTTGATTTATGTAATTTGCAGGTCATTTGGTGCATAAATGTTTACCAAAATTATGTCTTCTTGATATATGGTGCCTTTAATCAGTATGTAATATCCTTCCTTATATTTGATGGTGCTTTTCATTCTGAAATCTATTTTATCAGAGATTAGGATTGCGAATCCTGCTTTTTTTTAAGGTTACCATTTGCTTATATTTTTTTTTCAACCTTGATTTTGCATCTGTCTTCCTTTCTTTCTTTAAATATGCTCTTGTAGGCACTATATTGATGGGCTTTGGTTTTTATCCATTCTGCTACTCTTTTTCTCTTAATTGGTGCATTTAGTCTATTTACATATTGCCATTTTACTGTGTTTCTTTTTCTGTTGTTTCTGGTTACTACAATCCATCCACTTTTCTTTGATGTCTCTATATGAAGGACTTCACTTAAAATTTCTTATAGTTTTGGTCTTGTTTTCACAAACCCCTTAAGTTTCTTCTTTTCTGCAAAGGATTTAATGTCTCCTTCATATTTGATGGATAGCTTTGCTGGGTTAGAATCCTTGATTGGTGATTTTTTTCATTCAACTTTCTGAATATGCCATCCCACTGTCTTCTAGCTCACATGATTTCTGCTGAGAAATCAGAACATAATCTAGTTTCTCCTTTGTGGGTGACTATTTGTTAATCTCGTGCTGTTTTTAGAATTCTATCTTTATCTTTTAATTTACAGAATTTGACTTAATATGTCTTGATGTTTTTCTTTTTTAGGCCTAGACTATTTGGTGTTCACTGTGCTGCTTTTTTCTTTTTCCTTTTTCACTGTGCTTCTTGAATGTGGATTTCCCCATTCTTCAAAATATCTGGGAAGTTTTCTTCTAGGACTTCTTCCACAATATTCCCAACGATTTCTCTGCCACTCTTCTGTTCTGGAATTCCAATCATACATATGTTATTCCATTTGATGTCATCCCACATGATTGTAAAGTTTTCTTCATTTCTTTACATCCCATCTCTGATTTTTCTCTTAGTATATTTTAATTGAGGCTTTTGTCTTCCAGCTTACTGACACTTTCTTCAATCATTTCAGTTCTCCTTTTTTTTTTTCTACCAGTATGTTGGACACTTCTATCATTTCGGTATTAATATTCTGGATTGCTTTTCTATGCTTTTCTGTTTTTTCTAGTACTGTGTTGGTGGTACCCTCTCTGTCTTGTGATGACTATTTAAGTTCTTGAACCTCTTTATTTATATAAACAATTGTTTCTTCCATCTTTTGCATTTTATTCCATAGGTTCAAATTGCTCCTCATCAATATATTTCTTTTGTACTGTTGTCTCTTGGGTATTTGATATCTCAATTGTTTCTTCCATTATTTGTATTTTATTCTGCAGCTGTTTAAATAACTCCACATCAACATATTTCTTCCGGTTCTCTCTATCTCCGGCATTCATTGGGTCTGCTTTTACAGAAAAAAGGTTATTTTGTTATTTTTTTCATAACTGAGGGCTTTCTTAACATCTTACGAGTCTTGTCTTAGTAGATGTTAGGTCATGGTAACTATATAGTGACCAAGAGTATGGCAATGTTTTGTGCAGGACATGTTTATTGGTGCTTCTTTCTTGGCCCAAGCCCTGCAATGATCCCCACAAAGTACCTGAATGGGAAACCAAAAAGCATTGTTTTTTCCCTTCTGGAACTGGCTCATCCATCTCACTTGTGCTGCTCCAGCTGTCCTGTTCCCTTCTGCCAGAGCTTAAAGGATCGTGTGGTCTAGCAAAACAGCGGTGGTTATCCTCACCCCCCCCCCCGCAAAGTATTGTTGGTGTAGTACCACTTCCTCCCATACTCAAATAGACAATTCTGATTCAGTTACACTGAGGAGATAAGTGTTACATTTCTTACTCTATTTTTTTTCCTTTTAGGACTGCCCTCCATTCAATTATTAATTTTGTTCATTGGCAGAGCAACTGGTAGTTTTGATCTGCCTATATTTGGATTAGTAGTGCAGCTCCTAACCAACTAAGCAACCATAGCTCCTCCTCTTGTGAGGATAAGGAAACAGTATTCCCTTTTAATGAAAATGTTGTTCCTGTTAAGTACCATTGAGTCAAGCACAACTCATAGCAACCCTATAACAAAAGACCTGAACCTTGTTCTGTAACTATAGTTGTTTCTCTAAGTTCATAGAGTTTCCAAAGGCATGTTGTTTAGGAAGTGGATGCCACTCCTGCTTCCAAGGCTGTCTCAATTTGGGAGCTCCACCAAACACTGTCTACCATGGGCAACCATTATGGCATTTGACAGATCAGCAGCAGAGCATTCAGTATCACGGCAACCCCAAGTTACAAATTGACAGAACAGTTCTATACAACTTAGAAAAAAGTTTATCTCAAACACAATTAACACTAGGCCCTCAGGCCGTAGGCCCTCAGACCAAACTAACTTTTAAATACAAAGGCCCACCCATCAGGTCCTGATTGACTCTTACCAAGAGGCTTCAAGTCCACATTGCTAGCTAAATCCGCTAATTCAATCAACTCACAGGCAATTGTGAATGAAATAAAAAGCAACCAAACAGTCAAAACCCAACCCTGAACCAAAATAAGAGAACTCACTTTCCAGAATCCAATGACTTCACACATGAGCCTCCAAGCTGGAAACTTAGTCAGGGCCCAACTGAAATTTAAATTAAAGCTATAGTAAGGTTCAAATAACTCTCTAGACCATCACAAAGTTCTCATCAAATAAATTATGGCTGGAGATTGAATAAAAAATATCATCTATTCCTAAAATGGTTTCTCATTTTCTGAAAACCAGAAATTATCTGTGTGATCATTTTTGCTCCTTTCTTCATTTTAAAGTTCTTTTTCAGTATACATATGTTTTCATTCCTTGAACATTGGAGGTTTAATGGAAACATGCCTCTCCTTCATTTATGGGAGCACAAAGTATGATTTCCACACATTGGAAGCCATGAATAAGGGCATGATGACATATTTCTAAAAGATCATTATAATAAACTGCTTTTTTTTCTTTTAATCTCCCATGACACATATCTGAACTCTCTACTATTTCTAGATCTTGATCTTATAAAAATAATATATACCCAAGACTTTTCCATTATTAAATTAATATTTGGTTCATAGGAAATGGATGGAAGAATATAAGAGTGACTCAAAGAACATGACATTATAATGAAATAAAATGTACTTTTAAGTATTCTGCAAACTGACAAAATAAAGGCACACACCTTATTGTGAGTATTTAAATGCAAGTATTGCTTACAAAGCATTTGGCACTGTCTAAACCTTAGAAATATTAACATATTGTTGTTATTTATGACTGAAGGTGTTAAAAAAGGGGTTTCACATATGGTAGTAAGAATCTGTGCTGCAATCCAGAAGGTACACAGTTCAAATCTACTGAAGAAGGATGAGCAATCTCCTTCCATGTAATTATTGCATCTGAAAAACCACTGGAGAGTCATCTATGACTTGTTTATGACTCACTGGTATAAAACAACAAAAATAATAAAGACAAATTGTAGAGTAAACTGACCAATTTGTGTCAAAACCTATTAAACTTGAAGAATGATTTAAGACAAAGAAATCACTTTTTTAAAGGATCCAAAGCACTCCAGGCCTAAATGAACAAATGCCTGAGATCTATTACTCTTTTAATAAATCTGTGAATCATCTTCTTGGCTTCTTTCCCTTGGGCTTCCATGAGAGACTGTTCTTGTTCTCTTCCCACAATGCTGGTCATTTCTCGTCTTTCCTTTTTTTTATCTCTTGAAACAAAGTAGGTTTTGGTCATCCAAATTTTTTCCCTAAACACTTTTCTCTTTTCCTTAAACAAGCTATTCAATCCTCTCAATGCTTTAGCAATACCCTCCAAATGTAAAATCTGACGTATGTTCTCTCTTGTAAGTTTCATTTCTCTATTTCCAGCTGTCTCCTAAAGCTTTCTGCATGCTTCATGTCCATTTTATACTCAATATATTGGCTCTTTCTCTACCCAGCCAACTCCTCTTCATACTAATAACACAAACCTCTTTCCATAGATCAAAATTTATAATTTGGAAAAGTATCTCACACATTTTCAATTATCTACTAAATCCAGGTTTTGTATAAATCTTAAAAATGATTTCTCTATAATGTCTTTGCAAATAATTTTCTCATTATTTGTTAACACTTTTTCTCTCTTTAATCAGGCCTTATCACCTGTCATCCATGGTATTGCAAAGACCTTATACAGTCTATCAAAATCTCACTCAACTTTATCTAATGCATTTTAAAACGGAATTTTTTTATTAATGATTTTTTATTGCAATATATATATATATGTACATATTTTTTACAGTATATTCTTTCCATTTAGTGTTTCCCTATTCATTTATTGTTGCACACTTTCCCCTTGCCCACTCCTCCACCCCATTTCACTTTTCTTTTTTAAAAAAGGATTATTTTATTGCTGTACAATCCCCCCTTGAGTCCACAGTCCACTTTACTATGCATTTCTTTTTCTGTAATCTTGTCATTAAAATAATACCCAATTCTATATTTATTTTAAACAGGTCTCTCCCTCATCTGTTTCAATACAGTATACATTTGTGGAAAGACTCAGTGAAGAAGCTCAATATTAGCAGTGAAAACCAGGCTGGGTGCTTATTGTAGGACAGACTGCCAACTACTTATATGCAAGTTCAAGCTGAAGTTGAGGAAAGTTAAATCAAGTCCACGGGAACTAAAATTTTACTTTAAGTCTGTCCCACTCGAATTTCAAAACCATCTCAGGAACAGGTTTGAGGCCTTGAGCACCAATGAGCATAGACCAAATGAGCTCTGGGAGAATATCAAGAAAATCGTCCATGAAGAATGCAAAAGTTCATTACAAAGGCTGAAAAAGAAGAAAAGACCAAGATGAATGTGCGCCGAAAAGCCAAAGCTAAAGAAAGAAAACAAGAAATCAAAGAGCTGAACAGAAAATTTCAAAAGGCAGTCAAGGACAACAAAGCAAGACACTATAATGCAGAGAGCTGGAGTCAGAAAATCTAAAGGGCCGGACTCACTCAGCATTTCTTAAGCTGAAAGAGTTGAAAGACAAATTCAAGCCATGGGTGGCAATACTTAAGGATGCTTTGGGTAGAATGTTAAATGATCCAGGAAGTATCAAGAGAAGATGGAAGGAATACACAGAGTCACTGTATTAGAAGAAATTGGCTGACATAGAAGAATTTAATGAAATAACATATGAACAAGAACTTATGGTGATGAAGGAAGAAGTTCAAATTGCTCTGAAATAGCAAAAAACAAGGCTCCAGCAGTTGACGGCATACCAATTGACATGTTTCAACAAACAGATGCTGCCCTGGATGTGCTCACTAAGTTGTCCCAAGAAATCTAGAGGACAGCAAGCTGGCCGACTGACTGGAAAAGATTGATATTTGTTCTCATTCCAAAGAAAGGTGACCCAACAGAGTGCTGAAAATATTGAACAATATTATTAATATCACTTGCAAGCAAGATTCTGCTGAAAATTTTCCAAAAACGTTTGGAAAAATGTGTCAACAGAGTACTGCCAGATGTGCAGGCTGGATTTAGAAGAGGTTATAGTATGAGGGATATTATGCCTAATGTTAACTGAATCTTGACAGAAAGCAAAGAACACCAGAACTATCTGTGCTTCATTGACTATGCAAAGGCTTTTGACTGTGTGGATCACAACAAGCTATGGCTGACTCTGAGAAGAACGGGAATCCCAGAAATTTGATTGTGCTAATGTGAAACCTATACTTGGACCAAGAGGCAGTTGTCAGTGGGCTGCAGCTCCCCGATTAAAACAAGCTTGGAAGGAGGAGTGGCTTCCACTTCCATAATAGCTCGCCTCTGGAAACCCTAGGAACGTGGGGAGAGGATGAAAGGCACCCAAGCGTCGAGGACTCTCCTTTTGCGACTCAATGGCACTTAAGAACAACCACAACAATGTGAAACCTATACTTGGACCAAGAGGCAGTTGTCAGAACAGAGCAAGGAGACACTACATGGTTCAAAATCAAGATGTGGGTCCATTAGGGATGTATTCTATCTCCATACCTTTTCAATCTGTATGCAGAACAGATCATCTCAGACACTGTGTAGCAGGAGAAGGAATGTGGCATCAGGATTGGTGGAAAAGTCATCAACAGTGTGCGTTATGCAGATGACACAACCCTGCTTGCTGAAACTGAGGAGGACGTGAAGCACTTGCTGCTGAAGGTCAAGGACTGCAGCTTCCTATATGGATTGACACTCAACATCAAAAAAACAAAGATTCTCACTACTGGGCCAATTGGCAGCATCAGCATGGGTGGTGAAGAGATTGAGATAGTTAACCGTTTTAGTTTACTTGGCTCCACAGTCAACACTTTCGGTAACAGCAGCCAGGAAATCAAGAGATGAACTGCATTGGGAAAGTCTGCTGTGAGGGACCTCTCAAGAGTACTGAAGAGCAATGACATTAGGCTGGAGGCTAAGGTGCGCCTGATCCAGGCTATAGTCTTCACAATTATGTGCTATGCATCAGAGAGTTGGACAGTGACTAGGGATGATAGAAAGATAATTGATGCCTTTGAGGGGTGGTGCTGGAGAAGAGTGTTGAAAATACCATGGACTGCTAGGAGAACAAACAGGTTTTCCTGGGGAAGGTAAAGCTGGAATGATCCTTGGAGTCAAGGATTCTGAAGCTTCATCTGACATACTTTGGGCATGGTGCAAGGGGGGACTGGTCCTTGGAGAGGGACGTCATGTTTGGCAGAGTGGAGGGGCGGCAAAGGAGAGGAAGACCTTCAATGAGATGGATCGATTCTGTGACTGGTGTGGTGGGAATGAATGTATTTGAGATAGCTAGGTTGGCACAGGATAGAAGGGCATTTAGAGCTCTTGTACATAGGGTCACTATGAGTTGTAAGCGACTTGATGGCACATAACAACAACAACAACAACACCCATCACTTATCCCCTGTTTTCTTAGGTTCCCCCCAACTCGATGCCAGTTCTGTTTTACAACAGTGGCACTATGTAGTACTTGTCCTTTTGTGACTGAGATACTTCAGTCAGAATAATGTCCACCAGGGTCACCCATTTTGAATAATATTGCATGAGTTCTTTGTTTTTCAATGCAGCATAGTATTCCACTGTGTGAGTATACCACAGCTTCTCTATCTATTCGTTTCTTGGGCACTTGGGATGTTTCCAACTCTTTACTATTGTGAACAAAGACACAATAAACATGTGTGAGCATATATCTGCTTGGATATATTGCAGTTCTGGTTTCTTTCGGGTATATTACCAATAGTGGAATTGCTGGGTCAAATGGTATTTCTATTTCCAGCTTTCTGAGAAAACACCATACTGCCTTCCATAGTGGTCGCACCATTTTACACTCCCATCAACAGTGAATATGAGTTATAGTTTCTTCACAACCTCGTCCACATTTGATGTTTCCTATTCTGTTATATTTTGCTATTCTGACTGGGGTTATATGATATCTCATAGTTGTTTTGATTTGCATCTCTCTTAGAGCTAAGGATTTTGAACACTTCTTCATGTGCTTGTTGGTCATCTGAATGTGTTCTTTGGTGAAGTGTCTGTTCATATCTTGTGCCCATTTTCAACCAGGAGTGGATAAAATAGATTAATGGGATCTTCTAAGAATAAAACCCCTTTGTACATCCAAAAACTTCTCCAATAGGGTAAATAGGGAAGCCATAGACTGGGGAAAAATATTTGGCAGTGACATATCTGATAAGGGACTTAAATCTAGAATTTGTAAAATACTTGAGCACCACAACAAGATAAAGGTAAACAACCCAATTGAAAAATAGGCAAAGGATAAAATAGAATTTTTAAAGAGGCAGCTGCTAATCAAAATTTGGGAGTTGATGCACTTAGCAACTGCCAGAGCAAGATTTGATGACTTGCTCCAGTTACATATGTTAGCTGAGAGAAACTATGGAACACCTCGACTCTGTCACTCAGAGATCCTGTGATTTAAAAGCACTCGGGGCACAAAATAATAGCTACATAATTGTTTAGATACATAAGAATAGTAAGGGCAGGATCTATAAATAAGGCAATTTTGTATCTATCCCCTTACTTTTTTGCACCTACTTCAGCAGCACCAACACATTTTAGTTCTCAAAATAATTATGAAAGGGCTTTGCGACTTGCTCCTGCGTGCATGAGTTTAATTGCCAGATTGAGATTCTACTCACATCATTGGAGTACTATTCATTCTTTGTACAGTCTACCAATAGGTTCTTTAAAGCAAGTGTAAAGACACAGCTGCAGAAAAAAACAAAACAAGGCGGGCTGCCCTCGACCCCCGGCTCAGGACGAGCCGTCGCAGCCCTCTGCCCGGGGCGGGCTGCCCTCAGCCCCCGGCTCGGGGTGAGCAGTTGCGGCCCTCAGGGTGATCTCAGTCCCCAGATTGTGCCATCTGACCCCTGGGTGGGGAAGGAGAAAAAAAAAGAATGCCTAGGGTATCCAATGTTACCTAGGCCACCTTCTGCCACCATCCCTCCCAGTAAACCTGAAAGCAACACCCTCAAAGCCCTTCTATTTGTGACTCACAAGTTTGTTCTCTCTAGGTTTGCTCCCTTTCCTATAGGTAACCTTAACTCTGAGTTTTACTCCAGAATTGACCCTGAACCCAGTGCCAGTGACAAAAAAGAAATACAACTGCCAGCTAAGGAAGCAAAGGAGGATGGAGCCTCTGGGTTCAACCAGCCATCCCCACTGGACCCACCTGGGAAAACACTTTGCAGTCCAGGGGGGCACAAGTGACAGGAAAATATCTTCTAACAGAGCAAGAAAGCAAGCAGCTTTAACCCAAGACCTCCAGTAAGGTGATAAAGCGTCCTCCCTTCCCCCCTTTACATCTACGCCCCTGTTCAGCATGAAGAAGCCAGAGAGTTGGCATCCAATTCCCAAATCAATAAGACAGTGGGTTTAATTACCATTGGAAAATGCTTGTCACTCCTCTGTAGCATCCCCACTGTACCCTCATCCTTTCCTTTACCTGCTCCCCCCACCGACCAAACTGTGCAGCTCTGCAACTGCATCCTAGCCCATCCTCACCCTTATGCCCCCAACCCTTACCTCCTTGTACCCCAATATGTTTTTCCCAATAAAAAAAAAGGAAAAAAGAAACAAAAAACAAAAAAACCAAAACAATGCATACACACTAATTCAGTAGCACTATCTAATGCAGGAATCTAGGAAAGCCCGCAACCATCTCTACAAAATCCCTTTCTTCTCAGCTCTAAACAAGATTCATTAATTTGTGGCATTGACAGAAAGAACCTAAAGATCCCTCTGAAGCTTGTTGACTTAAGCTGTAATGTTTTTAGGGTTTTAGCACCTTTAATTACATTTATGTGCTGGTATTTTAAATCATTTACTTTTCTGTGCTTTCGAAGGAGATATTGTGCCTTTACATCAAACTCTAGTCAGATCACAAGACAGAGCCTAAATGAGGCTGTACTTTCTCTATCTTTACAGTTGCACTTGCAAAAGCAGAGTATGAGGGGTATTTAAGAACTCCCAGATGGGAAAGTTAAGAAGCTGTTCCTCCTAGGCACTTCCCATGCCCACAGAACTGAGCTCCCAGTTCCTGTTGTTGATAAATTGCCTTACAAATTAGCCCAATCATCTCATCAACACATTTACAGGGTTGGGTTATTTTTTCCTTCTTTGTCTGGAACTTTCAGGGATTAAAAATAATTTTTTTCTTCCAACATAGTTTCCAAATTTATTGCTCTTCTTTCCTTCACATCTGACTAAAAATCAAGCCAAATGCAGAGCATACTCTGTCCCTAGTGATGTCCCCCACTCATCCATCACACCTCCTGATGCAATTGAGTGCCATAAACTCTCTTCAGGGAGCATGGGTGGCCAACAGACATGAGCCCATGAGTGAATGGAAGAATTGTGTAACACTATGTCTTGTGTAAGGAACGTGCAAGAGCATGCTTGCCAGATTTCTTGGATGCTTCCCATGACAATTACAGTCTCCACTCAAGTAAAAGACTTCACTAGTTCAGCTTTCATCTTTTTCTTTTGATGAGTTTCCTTGTCTCTTTTTACACAGAGGTTTAATACACATCTACTCTCTAAGATTGGGGTTAAAAGTACTCTAAAAGATTTGATCACTGCTAGGTAAGTAGATATGTAATTTAACAACACAGATAATGTGCTCACTTCTTTTCTCCCAATCCCCACACACTTTCTGATTCTGGTAAAGAACTGAATCAGTGTCAAAGTTGTCTTTCTTGATTTACTTCTATAATTGCTAAATTTTATTTTTTTTTAAGCTGTGGACATAGCCTTTAATTCCATTACCAAGCTCTCCACCACACCAATTCCAGAGCTATGGCTCAGTCTCCATAAAAGAAGTCATACATGTCAACAAAATACAAATTATAACAATGCCATATTAAGTCATTATATATATAATATTTCTATTTATTTTATTTTATATTGGTTTACTTACAGTTTGTACACATTGTTTTTCACACCAAATCTTTCCCATTTCCTTAACCCACCCCTCCCTCCACCCATCAAATTGTGTAACCCACCACCCCCCCCACCCATCCTCATCCCCCTGCTCCCACTCTCCCCCCCTTAGATACTCATACACACTGTACCAGTTATCTACTTCTACAATAATGATTTTATGCAGTATTTGTCCTTATGGGACTGAGTTAGTTCATTTAACATAATGCTCTTCAGATCCTCCCAAGTTAGGTAGTGATTTACTAATTTATTGCTTCTATGCACTTCTGGCTGTACTCACTAAGTTGTGCCAAGAAATTTGGAGAACAGCCAGCTTGCCCATTGACTGGAAAAGATCGATATTTGTTCCCATTCCAAAGAAAGGTAGCCCAACAGAGTGTGGAAATTATCTAACAATATCATTGATATCACATGCAAGCAAGATTCTGCTGAAAATTAACCAAAAACGTTTGGAACAATATGTCAACAGAGAACTGCCAGATGTGCAGGCTGTATTTAGAAGAGGTCATGGTACTAGGAGTATTATAGCTAATGTCAGATGGATCTTAGCAGAAAGCAAAGAATACCAGAAGAATGTCTATCTGTGCTTCATTGACTATGCAAAGGTTTTTGACTGTGTGGATCACAACAAGCTGTGGCTGACTTTAAGAAGAATGGGAATCCCAGAACATTTGATTGTGCTAATGCGAAACTCATACTTGGACCAAGAGGTAGTTGTCAGAGCAGAGCAAGGAGACACTACATGGTTCAAAATCAAGAAGGGGGTTCATCAGGGATGTATTCTGTCTCCATACCTTTTCAATCTGTATGCAGAACAGATCATCCGAGATGCTGGGCTATACGAAGAGGAATGTGGCATCAGGATTGGTGGAAGAATCATTAACAACCTGCGTTATGCAGATGACACAACCCTGCTTGCTGAAACTGAGGAGGACCTGAGGTTCTTGCTGCAGAAGATCAAGGACTACAGCCTCCTATATGGACTGAAGCTAAATGTCAAGAAAACAAAGATTCTAACCACTGGGCCAACTGGCAGCATCAGCATGGATGGTGAGGAGATTGAGATAGTTAACAGTTTTAATTTACTTGGCTCCACAGTCAACACTCTTGGTAACAGCAGCCAGGAGACGAGTTGCATTGGGAAAGTCTGCTGTGAGAGACCTCTCAAGAGTACTGAAGAGCAACGATGTCAGGCTGGAGACTAAGGTGGACCTGATGTGGGCTATATGTGCTATGCATCAGTGAGTTGAACAGTGAATAGGGCTGATAGAAAGATGATTGATGCCTTTGAGATGTGGTGCTGGAGAGGAGTGTTGAATATACCATGGACTGCTAGGAGAACAAACAGGTTTGTCTGGAGAGGGTGAATCCAGAGTGTTCCCTGGAGTCAAGGATTATGAGTTGCAAGCGACTCGATGGCACATAACAGCAACAACAACAACAACAACATGCGCTTCTGTATTCCATTGTGTGAGTGTACCAAAATTTCTCAGTCCATTAGATTGTGGTTAAACATTGGACGGTTTCCATGTTCTTGAGATGGTCAATAATGCTGCTATGAAAATTAATGTACAGGTCCCAATTTGTTCTCATTAGTTTTCAGTTTCTCAAGGTTTATTCTAAGGCATGTATTAAGTCTTTTAATTTCATTTGAACACTGCTTTCACTATGTCCCAACGATTTTATTATATGTAACTATTTTAAAATTTTTCTATGGCTTACTGTTTTTTGCAGTATACTCATTATTTTGTGTACTAAATATGTTTTTTAGGAAGCTCTGGTGGCCTAGTGGCAAGAATCTACACAGCAATCGCAAAAGCACACAGTTCTACTCCACTAGCTGCTCAGTGGGAGAAAGATGGGTAATCTCCTCTCCTTTGATTAACTGCCTATGAAAACCCACTGGCAAGTCAGTTACGGGTCAGTTCTATCTCAACAGTATACAGCAACAACAAGAAAAAATTATTTATTCTGGAGAATAATCAGTGTGTAGTGGTGTAAAACATATATTGAGGTGCTGTTACATGGTTATGTTCCAACTGGTTGACTGCTGTTCTTATGTGCCATCATGTCGCCTATGACTCATAGCAACCCTATGTACAACATCTCTAAACTCTACGCCTATAACCCCAGTCACTGAATCAATCCAGTGAGGGTCTCCCTCTCCTGCACTGTCCCTCCACCCTCCCAAATATGACATCCTTCTCCAATGACTGGTCCCTCCTTGCAACATGTCCAAAATATGTCAGATGAAGCTTCAGAATCCTTGCCTCTAAGGAGCAGCCCAGCTTTACCTTCTCCAGGACAGACCTGTTTGTTTTCCTAGCAGTCCATGGTATATTTAACACTCTTCTCCAGCACCACAGCTCAAAGGCATCAATTCTCCTTCTATCATCCCTAGTCATTGTCCAGCTCTCTGATACATAGCAAGTGATTGCAAAGACCATGGCATGTATCAGGCACACCATAGTCTCCAGACTGATATCCTTGCACTTCAGCACTTTAGAGAGTTCACTAACTGCAGACTTTCCCATCACAATATGTCTTTTAATTTCCTGGCTGCTGGTGCCAAGAGTGTTCACTGAGGAGCCAAGTAAACCAAAACTGTGAACAATCTTAATCTCTTCACCATCCATTATGATGCTGTCAATCGGCCCAGTGGTGAGAATCTTTGTTTTTTTGATATTGAGTCTCAATGCATACTGAAGACTGCAGTCCCTGACCTTTCACAGCATGTGCTTCAGGTCCTCTTCAGTTTCAGCAAGCAAGGTTGTGTCATCTGCATAACACAGATTGTTGATGATTCTTCCTCCAATCCTGATGCCACATTTCTCCTCATAAAGCCCAGCCTCCCAGATAACTTGTTCTGCATAAAGATTGAGAAGGTATGGAGACAGAACACATCCCCGGCGTATGCCCTTCCCAATTTTGAACCATGCAGTGTTTCCTTGCTCTGTTCTGACGACTGCTTCCTGGTCCAAGTATAGGTTTCACCTTCCCATGATCAAGTGTTCTGGGATTCCCATTCTTCTCAGAGTTAGCCACAGTTTGTAGTGGTCCACACAGTCAAATGCCTTTGCATAATCAATGAAACAACTATAGACATTCTTCTGGTACTCCTTGTTTTCAGCCAAGAGCCATCTAACATTAGCTACAATATCCCTAGTACCATGACCCCGTCTAAATCCAGCCTGCACTTCTAGTAGTTCTCTGTTGATGTGTTGTTCCAGTTGTTTTTGGATAATCTTCAGCAAAATCTTGTTTGCATGTGATATTAATGATATTGATTCTTTTATTCTGCAAGAATTTGCTTTACAAATTTCAGGGCTCTGACACAAGGTATGTAGATTTTTATAACTACTATGTCTTCTGGTTTAAAGGATAATTTTTAGTATTTCTTTTGTATTTGGTGTTAATTTTCCTGCTATGAGTTTTCTTATAATAGGCTTTTAGTATAGATAGTCAAGAGGTCTATCAGTCACATTTCCCCCTCTTCTTTGAGAAAACAAAGTTGCTTGATGGTCTAATAGAAATGTAAATGATCATCCAAAGAACATTTAAAGAAACTCTATTTGCTATGCAGATTTTTAGCCAACAGAATTTCAACCCTGGAAATAGTGAGCACTTAATCAAATTCATTGGCATTGAGTTGTCTTCTACAGCTAGTTATCCTCTGTGGGTTTTAAGGCTGTAAATCTCAATGGGAGGAGATTGCCTATCTTTATTCTCTCAAGCCCTGGTGAATTCAAACTGGCTGAATGTGAAACTGCTTCAAACTAAGCCATCAGCACTCTCAAGGGATCAGGGAATAAGTGACAGATTAATGAAAGCAGCCCCTTCTATCATATGCAGAGGACTGTGAAGGGTGTCCAATTTTCTAGAGAGTCAATGATTTTCTGGAATAAGAGGGACCACAAGTTCCCTCCTCAGGCCTCAGCTACTTTGCCATAAAACTAAAGGTATACTAGATAGATTCCAACTACCAGTCGTTTGGTTAGTAGCTGAGTGCTTAATGTATATACCATACAGAGACTCCAAGGACTGATTAGCCAAACTTATCGCCATAGAGTGGATTCCTATTCATACCCCACCTTTATAACATAGAACTTAGGATTCCTAATATTGTAAATTTTTAGGCAGCCTCTTGTCTCATCTTTTTCCCACAAAGCCCCTGGTAGATAGGAATCAGCTTCTTTTTGACTGCCCAGCACTTTTAATCACTATTCCACCAGGGCTCAATAAAGTTTAAATGGTTATTATTGCTAAGTGACAACAAATCAACTATGACTCATAGCAACCCTATGAACAACAGATAAAACACGTCTGAACCCTGTCCTATCCTGTGCCATCCTCATCATCTCCAAGGCACTTGAGCCCAATATGGTAGTCAATGTGTAGATCCAAATCATTGATGCTCTTCCTCCCTTTCAGTGACCCTCCACCTTTGCAAACATGATGTCCCTCTCTAGAGTGACATCAAAATAAGCCAATAGCAGAGAGAATCAGAAGACTGCGACAGCGTTAGAATTAAGGTAAAAATAGAAGGGGCAGTGATTGGGCAAGTAAAGTCTTGGGGGCAAAGGGTGTGGATCTGGGCTGAGTCTCCTTGTGTGCTGCCAGGAGAATTCACCTGGACAACCTCCACCAACAAGGAACTAAATGGACTCAAGCCCACCTGCTGCTCAGCCCTGTGTTTAAGTCAAGAGTTCCCCTCCTCCCTTCCCCACCAGAGATTTGCTCCTGGGAGACACAGGACTCCAGATTTCCCCTGTACCTTTGGCAAACCTCCCTTATGCTGTATACCCTCTAGAAGTCTTCTACTCAATCTTCTTTCCCTCTCTTTCCACTCAGGGTCAGACTAGCATTGCACTCTGATGACTTTCTCTCTGCTCCCTCCCTGTTTCATTTCACACACAGATTCCCCCTTAAGAAAATTTTTGCATTTTCAATTCCCTCTTGATGTTTGCTTCTAAGAGGACTCAGAACAGCACATATATGACAGTCTGAAGTCAGTGGTACTTAGTGTGTGTAAGTAGAGTAGCCAGAAAACAGAGCCTTAACTCCATTTTAAAGTCTGGATATAAGTCTGGAACCTGTGCTGAACTTTAAAGCTGATTTTTCTATATGTCAGTTTTCTAATCTTTCTGGCTTAACTGTGATGCTGACATGACCATATACCCTGAAGAAAATGTTCCTTCTCTCTCAGGTTTTCATGTGCAGGATATCACAGTCTTTTCTCAAAGAGGGCTTTTTAACTATGGTCAGAATGCAAGATGCAATAACTTGCCTCCAAAGATCTTATTTATAGCATTATTTTTTTTTTACAAGAGATTTCAGAAGCAGACATAACAGAACAAGAGTATATTATCTGAGAACCTCATGCTGCCACAGTTCTGGGACTACCTTGTAATGAACTGAGTAGCAGGGACCTCTGTTCAGTCATAAAATCTCAGGTAGATATTACTCACCTATCCCTGCTTTTTGTCTTTAGATAATCCTACCTTTTACGTCACTAAAGGTTTTTAATCCAGTTATAAAATTTGTAACTGCCAGTTCCCACTCTAATGGTACAAAAAATAGTATCCTTCTTGCTCATCTAGTTTACCCTATGAATTCACAGGCTTTCCTGGTTGGGATTGTCTCTGAGATGTAAAGAAATATATTCATTTTGCATTTTCAGACTGAATTCTCACTCCAAGACACACACTAAGCACAAGTGCTGAACTTGGATAACCAATCCTTCTTGGAGTAACTTGTGTCCCAGGAACTACTAGATTGAAGCTTCTTGAATTGCCAATATCCAATTATTTTTTTTATTAAAATGATCATTTTATATACTTCAACCTAATATCAAGACAGAGTAGTAACCAAATTGAAGCGCTTGAGTCTCAGGCTTCTAAGGGATAGAATTTGCTTGAACCTGAACTATGGTCCTTTTTTGGTGGTTTTATTTTTCATTGTTATACAATCCCCTCCCCCAGTGCTCTTTACTATGCAGCTCTTAATCTGGCACTTGCCATGCAAATAATACCTAATCATATATCCCCTTTAAACAGTTCTCTCCCTCATCTGTTTCAATGCAGTGTACGTTATTCAACCACTCTTTTCTTAGTTTTCCCCCAAACCCGATGTCAGTCCTGTTTTATAACAGTGGCATTATGCAGTATTTGTCCTTTATGATTGAGAAAGTTCACTCAAAATAATGTCCTCCAGGGTCATCCATTTTGTATAATATTTCATGAGTTCCTTGTTTTCAATGCTGCATAATGTTTCATTGTGTGAATATACTATAGTTTCTCTATCCATTTGTTTGTTGATGAGGCCTTGGGTTGTTGTTCCCCACTCTTTGCTATTGTGAACAAAGCTGCAAAAAACCATAGGTGTGCATATATCTGCATGGGTGGCAGTTCTGGTTCCCTTAGGATGTATTCCCAGTAGTGGAATTCCTGGGTCAAGTGGTATTTCTATTTCCAGCTTTTTGAGAAAGCGCCATACTTCCTTCCATACTGGTTGCATCATTTTACACTCCCACCAACAGTGAATAAGGATTCCAGTTATTCCACAACCTCGCCAGCATTTGTTGCTTGCTGTTTTGCTATTCTTACGAGGGTGAGATGATATCTCCTAGTTGTTTTGATTTGCATCTCTCTTAGAGCTAGGGATTTTGAACATTTCTTCATGTGCTTGTGGGCCATCTGAATGTCTTCTTTGGTGAAGTATCAGTTTATATCCTGTGCCCATTTTCCAATTGGATTGTTTACCTATATCTTGTTGTGGGATCCGAGTATTCTATAAATTCTAGATATAAGTCTCTTATCAGACATGTCATTATCAAGTATTTTTTCCTAGTCTGTGGCTTCCCTTTTTACCATGTTGAAGTTTTTAGATGTGCATAAAATATGATTCTTAGAAGGTCCCATTCATCTATTTTATCATCTCCTGGTTGTAGGTTTTTCAGAATGATTGGAAGACTGTTCAAGTTGTGCATTCGTGTCTCTAGGGTTCTTCCAAGCTTTTCTGTAATGAGGTTTATAGTCCTTGGTTTCAGTCCTACATCCTTGATCCCCTTTGAGTTGTTTTTTGTGTATGGTACGAGGTGTGGGTCTTGTTTGAGTTTTCTGCAATGATTTTCCAATTTTGCCAACACCATTTGTAAAAAAGACTGTTGTTACTCCACTCAACTGATTTGATCTCCTTGTCAAAACTCATTTGACCTTAGGTAGATGGGCTGATTTCTGGGTTCACAATTCTGTTCCATTGATCAATGAGTCTCTCATTGTACCGTGCTGTCTTGACCACCCCAGCAGTGTAGTAGAATTTGAATTCAGGGAGTGAGATACTGCCTACCTTGTTTCTCTTTTTAAAGAATGCTTTGCTTATTTGGGTCTCTTTCCATTTAAAATAAAATTCTCCATCTTGTTGAAGAATGGAATTGGTATTTGTATTGGGATTGAACATGTAGATTGTCTTTGGTAGAATTGTCATTTTCAAAATGTTGAATCTTCCTATCCCTGAGCAAAGGATATTCTTCCATTTCTCCATGTCTCTTTTTGTTTCTTGTTGTAATGTTTTGTAATTTTTTAATAGGTCTTTTGTGTTTCTAGTTAGATGTACTCCCAAATATTTAATTTCGTGATTAGCTATTGTGATGGGTATTGTTTTTCTTACCTCCAGTTCTATATTCTCTTTGTCACTGTAAGAAATCCAACTGATTTTTGTATGTTGGTCTTGTATCCTGCCACTTTTGCTGAATTGGTTAACTATGTCCGGCAGTTTTCTTGCTTAACCTTTAGGGTTTTCTAAGTATACTATCATATCATCTTCGTATAAAGATGATTTTACCTCCTCTTTGCCAATGTGGATACTTCTTATTTCCTTCTCTTGTCTTATTGCTACCACTAAGACTTCTAATACAATATTGAATAAGAGAGGTGATAGTGGGCATCCTTGCTTAGTTCCTGTTCTCAAGGGAAATGCCTTTAACATCTCTCCATTGAGAAGAACGTTGGCTCTTGGGTTTGTGTATATACTTTTTTATGATGTTGAGGCAATTCCCTTCTATTTTGTTGAGTGTTTTAATTAGGAAAAGGTATTGTATTTTGCCAAAAGCCTTTTCTGCATCAATTGATAGGATCACATGGTTCTTGTTCATTGCTGTGTTAATGTGATGAATTACACCGATTGTTTTTCTTATGTTGACCCATCCTTGCATAGTTATTATGAATCCCACTTGGTCATAGTGAATTATTTTCTTGATGTGTCATTGGATTCTATTGGCCAGAATTTTATTCAGGATTTTTGTACCTCTGAGCATGAGATATTTGCCCATAGTTTTCTATTTCTATAGTTTCTATTGGCTTTGGTATCAAGGATATATACATAGAAAGAGTCTGGGAGAACTCCATCTTTATTTTCTGAAATATTTTATGTAGAATTGGTGACAGTTCTTCTCTGAATGTTTGATAAAATTCACTTGTAAAACCATCTGGTTCAGGGCTTTTTTTTCCTGGAAGTTGTTTTATCACCTTTTCAATTTGTTCTTTTGTAATGCGTCTGTTCAGGTGTTCAATTTCAGTTTATGACAGTTTAGGTAGCTTGTGATTTTCGAAGTATTTGTTCATTTCATATTTGTTTGAACAGTGTTTTTCATAGTGTTCTATTGTTAACCTTTTTATTTTAGTTGGTTTCATTGTGACATTTCCTGTTTCATCCCTTATTCAAATTACTTGTGTCTCTCCCTTCTTTTCATTTTTCAGTTTTGCTAGTGGTTTGTTGATTTTATTGACCATTTCAAAGAACCAATTCCTGGTTTTGTTGATGGTTCCAATTGGTGGTTTTTTTTCTGTTTGTTTTCTATTTCATTTCTTTTTGCTCTAATTTTTAGAAATTCAGGGTTTTTGGAGAGCTTGGTGTTTTCTTGCCATTCTCTTTCAATTTTTTGGAGATGTTGGGTTCAAGTCAACGGTAGTTTTTCCTGCCTTTTGATGTGTTTGTTTATTGATATTAATTGACCTCTGATTACTGCTTTGGCTGTTTCCCAGAGGTTTTGGGAAGTGGGGTTTTCATTGTCATTTGTTTCAAGAAACTTTTAAATTTTATTTTTTATTTCTTCTAGCACCTATTCATGTTCAGTCAAGGTGTTGTTCAGCATCCAAATGTATGGCTTTTTTCCCCCTCCTTTATCCTCTTGTAATTAATTTCTGATTTTGTAGCATTGTGGTCTGAGAACATGTTTGTATTATTTTCTATGTTTTTTTTAATTTATTAATGCTTACCTTGTGTCCTAAAATGTAATCTCTTCTGAAGAACGTTCCATGCACATTGAAGAAGGTATACTAAGGTTTTTGGGGGTGCATTAGCCTAAAATATCTATGAGATCAAGTTGGTTTATTTTGTGATTTAATTCTTCAGCATCTTTATTGATTTTCTTTCTGGAAGTTCTATCTTTTCTTGAGAGTGGTGTATTGAAATTTCCAACTACATTAGTAGTGTTGTCTATTTCCTTTTTCAGTTTTGTTATTGTTTTAAATATTTAGCAGGCCTTTCATTTGGTGCATAGGTATTTATTACTGTTATATCTTCTTGTTGTATTGACCCTCAATTATTATGTAGTGACCTTCCTTGTGCTCAATGATAATTTTTACATTGAAATATATCTTATTGGAAAGTGATATCAGCACTCTTGCTTTTTTCTGGTTGCCATTTGCTTGTATGTTTTTCCCCACCTTTTTATTTTTAGTCTTTCTTTATCTTCATTTTTCAGGTGTGTCTCTTGTAGACATCACATTGATGAATTTTGGTTTTTTTATCCAATGTGCCACTCTTTTTCTCTTCAGTGTTGCATTGAAACCATTCACATTCAGTGTGATCACTGAGAGGCAAGGTTTTATTGCTATCATTTTGTTGAGTTATTTTTGGTGTTATTGCTAGTTACTTTGATCCATGCTAGTTTTTGTGACACTTTTGTAAGAAGGACATCTCTCAGTGTATACTGCAACACTTGTCTTGTTTTTTAAAACTCCCTCAGGTTCTGGTTTTCTGGGAATATCTTGATCTCTCCTTCATATTTGATGGAAAGAATCGATGGGCACCGTATTTTCGGTAGACAGTTGTGTTCTTTGAGTGTTCGATATATGTCATTCCACTGTCCTTTCGCTCACCTGATTTCTACTGAGAAATTGACACTTAATCTTCTCTTATCTCCCTCATAGGTTACTCTTTGTTTCTCCCTCATTGCTTTCCTTATCTTTAGTTCTGGCAAATATGACCGTGATAGGCTTTGGTGTTTTTCTTTTTGGATTCTAATCTATGTAATGTTCTCTCAGATTCTTGAATATCTATTCTCTCATTTTTCATTATACCTGGGGAGTTTTCCTCCAGTAATTCTTCCACACCTTTTTTGGTGCCTTTTCTTGCTTCTTCCTGTTCTGGGATTCTGATGAAGAACATGCTATTTCTCTTAATGGGGTCCCACATTATTCTTGGGTTTTCTTCTTTTTCCTTTCTTTTAAATTCTGTTTTTTGCTCTAGCAAATCAGTGGTGACAATTCTATCTTCTAATTCACTGTTTCTGTGTTCATCTCTTCAACTCTGTTCATGTGTCATTACATCATGTTGACAGCATCTGAAACCATAGATCTCATATTTTGGATCATGGTTTCTTGTTTTTCCAGAGCTTCTAATGTCTCATTTGTTTTATCTGCATTGTTTTGGATTGCTTTTTTAAGCTCCTCCTGATTTTGGCTTGCAGTGTTCTGTAATTCTTCAAGTTTATTTTTCACCCATTGATATTCAAACCATTGTCCTTTGAATTCTGTGTCAGAAAGTTCCATCAGACTTTCTGGTTCAAGAAATGCATTGCTATTGTGTCACTTTTTTTGAGTTATATCTTGCTTTGGGCTTGTGCGGGGTGTGGAGTAGTCTGCTTCTTCCAGGACATTTCTGTGGTACTGTTTTTCATACCAGAGGAGATAGCTAGTTCTTGATCTGACATCACTGCTCCAGAAGAAATTTGGGCAGGTACACAAACAGATGCACATAGGGTCAGTGCACACACAGACACACACATGGGTGATGGTAGGAGGGGAGACATACACATGGATGCACATGAGAGGGGAATGCAAGGGAGACCTAAATGGAAAACCAGGAAGCATTTGTTTTCCCCTTAAGAACTGGATCTGCCATCCTAGTTGAGCTTCAGCTGTCTCACTCCTTCCTGCTTAAGGTGATGGGTCCCACAATTTGTCCAGCAATCAGCTATGATCCCCTCTAAGTACTTCTTTCAATTTCCTGCTGTCCTGCTTGCTCTTATCAGGTAGGAATCACTGTGGCTAACTGCTCCCTGCTGTGATCCCCACCATGACTCACTGCACCCCGCCAATGCTTGCAGCTTCCGTGGTTCTCCACCATTCAAACTATACGCTCCAGCGATTCAGAGGCTGTCAACATGATGGAGGGACATATGAGCAGAGTTGATGAGATGGAACACAGAATCAGTGAAATCGAAGACAAAATTGTCACCACTGATCT
>NW_006399944.1:601373-618832 GCF_000299155.1 Elephantulus edwardii | reverse complement strand
CTCTGTAAATGTTTATGAAAATTAATAAAATATAATTATAGAAAAAAATGTCCACATTGGTCCATAGCAATGTTTTGAGAAGCACCTATATATTTGTGCTCCCTTTTTGGCCAGAGGTTTGTAAGGCTGAGGGCCTGACAGTAGTTTGTTCCCAAAGTACCTGAGTGACCCAGTGTTCCCTTCTGAAAGTGGCTTCTCACCTCCATCGAGGGGCCCAGGACCTCTCCATTGCCTGAATTAAGGCGTCCCACGTGGTCAAGGCAGACAGCAGTTTTTTCCAAAAAGTACCTGCTTACCTCTGGCAGGTGGGTCTTAGCTAGGCAGGAAGCTTCTGGCCAGAACTCAGCTGGCAGCTTCCAGTGGGGCCTGCAATTCACTGCTCCTGAGTTAAGGTGTCCCATGTGGTCAAGCTAGACAGCAGTTTCCCTCCCTGCCCAAACGAAAAAATAACTGTGGGAGCATCGCAGGCAATGCCATTGCACTGTTTCCATGCTTCCTGCATTCTGCACTTTCTGTAGTCCCACACCCTGTGTAGTATGTTTTGAGATCAGGAAGTACTATGCCTGCTATTCTGTTTTTAGTTTTCAGAAGTACTTTGCCTATTTGGGGTCTCTTTCTGCTCCAAATAAACTTGACTGTTGTATTTTCTATTTTATTGAAAATTAATTTGGTAGTGTTATTGCATTAAACATGTAGATTGTTTTTGATAGGTTTGTCATTTCCCAATATCAAACATGAACAGGGAACACTTTTTTTTTAGTCTTTTGTTGTTTCTCACAGAAGTGTTGTATAGTTTTCTTTGTAAAAGTCTTTTGTGTTTCTAGTTAGTTTTATTCCTATGTACTTCAATTTGTGGTTGGTTATTATAAATGGTATTGCTTTCTCACTTTCTTTGTATGTTTTCTTTATCACTACAGAGTGATACCACTGACTTTTATCTTGTATCCTGCAACTCTACTAATTTAGTAATTTATCACTAGGTCCAGCAGGTTTTTTTGGTTTAAGCATTGGAGTTTTATGTGTCCAATATCATATCATCAGCATATATTGTTGTAATGGTTATGGTTGTTTTGTTGTTATATTCCATCAAATTGTCTGTGACTCATAGAGACCCTATGTACAACAGTTCTGAAGCCTATGCTATCCTAAGCCAATTTCACTGCATGTATTATCTGCATATAGCAACAGTTTGACCACCTCTTTGCATATCTGGATACCTTTTATTTCCATATCTTGTTGTATTGCCCTAACAAGTATTTCCAATATAATACTGAATAGGAGTAATGATAGTGACCACACTTGTCTGGTTCCTGTTCACAAGGAAAATGCTTTTAGACTTTCTCCATAGAGAATGATATTGGCTCTTGGTTTTCCATATATACTTTTCACTATGTTGAGGAAGTTCTCTTCAATTTTTATTATGCTGAGTGTTTTAATAAGGAAGTGGTATTGAAGTGGTGTATAAAAAGCCTTTTCTACATTAGTTGCTATGATCATGTGATTCTTATTATTTGCTTGCTTAATATGCTCAATTACATTGACTGTAATTTCTTATATTGAGCCATCTTGCATACCTATTATCAATCCCACTTGGACTTGGTCATGATGAATTTATTTTTTTATGCACTTTTGAATTCTATTGGCCAGGATTTTGTTGAGTATTTTTGTAACTATGTTCATGAGAGATATTGGTCTGTAGTTTTCTTCTTTGGCAATATCTTTGCCTGGTTTTGGTATCAGGGTTATGCTTGCATCATAAAATGAGTGTTTCTCCTAGTCCTCCTCCTTCTCCTCCCTGTTCATTTTGAAATAATTTAAGTAGAATTCATGATAGATCTTTTCTGAATGTTTAGTAGAATTTAGCCTTGAGGTCATCTGGTCCAGGACTTTTTTGTGAGGAAATCTTTGCATGATCTTTTCAATTTCTTCTTTTATGATGGTTGTTTTTAAGTGTTCTACATCTGTCTGTGTCAATCTGGGTAGGGCATGAATAAAGGAATTTATCCATTTCCTTTAGGTTTACAAATTTATCAGACTATAGCTTTTCAAAATATTCCTATATTATGGATTCAATTTCCTCTACTTCTGTTGTAATGTCACATCTATAATTCTGTAATAGAGTTACCTGTATCTTCTCTTTTTTTTCTGCTGTTAGGTTTGACAACGACATCTCAACTTTATTGACCCTTTGGAAAAACTAGCTCCTGCCTTGTTGACGTTTTCAATTGTTTTTATGTTTTCTATCTCATTGACTTCTACTCTTATTCTTGTAATTTCCTTTCTTCTAGAGGCTATGGGATTAGGTAGTTGTTCTTTTACTCTTTTATAGAACTACAGCCCATAGGTCTGGTTTTAACTGTTTTCAATCAAACATTTTTCTAAGTGGTATAGCACTGGTGTGTCCATTTGCTGTATGGAGGTAACTTGTGGTTGGTGTGATGCTGAACACTGAGACACTGATGTGTCAATGTGATAATGGTTACAAATGGTGGACAGTGTTTGGTGGAGTTTCCCAGTTTAAACAAGCTTGGTAGCAGGAGTGGCATCCACTTCTGAAATAGCTTGCCTCCTGAAACCCTGTGAACTTGGAGAAATGATGAAAGTTATACAAGTGTTCAAGTCTTTCATTCATAGGCACTTAACAACAACAACAATAACATAGAGAGAGCTCAAGTGGCTGAGTGGACAGAGTGATGATACCAAGCCAATGGTGAGTGGTGATATAGAGTTAAATCATTAATTTTGCTACTGAACTGCCCCCTAAGGACTGTCTTAGCTACATCTCAGGAGTTTTGATATGTTGTATTTTCATGACCATTTGTTTTGAGGAACTTTCTTGACTGAAACAGCACATCAACAGAGAACTACCAGAAGTTCAGGCTGGGCTTAAAAGAAGTTGTGGTTCTAAGGATCTGGTAGCTAATGTTAGATGGATCTTGGCTGAAAGCAAGGAGTACCAGAGGAATGTCTATCTGTGTTTCATTGATTATGCAAAGACATTTGATTGTGTGGATCACTACAAACTGTGGCTAACTCTGAGAAGAATGGGAATCCCAGAACACTTGATCTTGCTTATGCAAAACCTATACTTAGATCAGGAGGAAGTCATCAGAACTGAACAAGGGAACACTGCATGGTTCAAAATTGGGAAGGATGTATGGCAGTGATATGTCCTATCTCCATGCCATTTTCCATCTATATACAGAAGATATTATCTGAAAGGCTGAGCTCTATGGGGAGAAATAAGGATTGGAGGAAGACTCATCAACAATCTGCATTATATAGATGGAAATACCCCTGCTTGCTGAAACTGAGGAGGACCTGAAGTGCTTGCTGCAGAACATCATGGACTACAGCCTTCATTGTGGATTGAAGCTCAACATCAAGAAAACAAAGATTCTCACCACTGGGTCAAATGCCAGAATCATGATGGATGGTTAAGAGATTAAGATTGTAAATAGCTTTAGTTTTCTTGGATCCACAATCAACACTCTTGGAACCCGCAGTGAGGAAATTAAAAGACATATTGTATTAGAAAAGTCTGCTGTTAGAGAGCTTTCCAAAGTACTAAAGAGCAGTTATGTCAGTCTGGAGACTAAAATGCACATGATACAGGCCATGCTCTCTATAATCACTTGTTATGCATCAGAGATCTGAACAATGACTAAGGGTAATAAAAGGAGAATTGATGTTTTTGAGCTGTGGTATTAGAGTATTGAATATACCATGGACTGCTAAGAGAACGAACAGATTTATCTTGGAGAGGGATCCTTGAAGGTAAGGATTTTGAAGCTTTGTCTGACATACTTTGGACATGTTGCATGGAGGGACCAGTCCTTGGAGAAGGATGCGATGCTTGGGAGGGTGGAGGGACAACGCAGGAGAGGAAGACCCTCAATGAGATGGATTGAGTCAGTGACTGGAGTAATGGATGTAGGTGTGTCAGAGACAATAAGGTTGGCAGAGCATAGAGCAGAGTTTAGGGCTGCTGTACATAGAGTCACTATCAGTCGCAGGAGACTCTACAGCACTTAACAACAACATCTCTTTTATAACGCAATCATATTTCAAGATGTTATTTAGCTTCAGTATGGTTGGCGTTATAAGCTTTATCCTTTTGTCCTTAATTTCTAGGTTTTTTTGCATTTTGGTCTGAGGTGATACTTTGAGTTATTTCAATGTTTTTTTAATTTGTTGAGGCTTGGTTTTTGTTCTAATATGTGATCACTTTTAGAGAATGTACCTTGTGCACTTGAGAAGAAAGTGAATTGAGTTTTGTGTGCAGTTCCATGAATACAAGAGTGAATTTGCCGATTGTATAGTTTGGAATTTCTACATATTTGTTTTTACCTTACTTGGCTTATCCTTTGGTGAGAATGGTGAATTAAGGCGGCAAGCAGGGTGACGCGGTGCACAAGCATCAAGTCCCTATGCACATCCCAAAACTTCTCCAACAGTGTAAAAAGGGAAGACACAGACTGGGGAAAAACAGATGAGGAACTGAATAATTTTAAAGCGATGTATGATAGGGTATTATGGTTATCACAAGAGTCCACAATTAAGGTTGCATAGTGGAATGTACTTGGGATAGTGGGAGGGGTGCCGGGTGGGGGGATTGTGTACCAGGAAGGGATTCTTTCTTTTACTTTTGAAAGAGAGGAGCGAACTGGGGGGCGGGGGAAGAGGGCTGGGTGGGTAGAGAAGTGCAGCAATGAATGAATGGAAATTCAAATTCTCTGTAAATGTTCATTAAAATTATTTTAAAAAAGAAAATGGTGAGTTCAAGTTTCCTACAACTACTGTGATACTATTTCTTTTTTCATTTCTGTTAACTATTGTATGTATTTTGCAGGTCTATCATTTAGTGTATAAATGTTGCCAAAATGAAGTCTTCTTAATCTATTTGTGTCTTTAGTCATTATATAGTGCCCAATATATAGTTATCTTTTATGGTGGTTTTTATCAGAGATTAGTATTGCCACTCCTACTTTTTTGTGGTGACATTTACTTGCTATATTTTTTCTGAGCCTTTGATTTTTAGTCTATCTCCTCATTTCTTCGATATGTCTCTTATAAGCAATATATAGATGGGCTTTGGGGTTTTTTATCAATTTTGCTACTCCCTTTTTTTCCTCTTAATTTGTGCTTTTTGTCCATTCATTGTAAGTGTGATTGTTGACAGTCCAAGTTTTATAGTTTCTGTTTTTCTTTCTGTTGTTTCTGGTTACTACGCTGAAGGAACTGAAAATCAAATTCAAGCCATCAGTTGCAATGCTTACAGACACTATGGGCAGAATATTGAATAACTAAGGAAGCATTAAAAGAAAATGGAATGTTAGAAAAAAATTTCCCCAGGTATTTTGAAGAATGGGAAGATCCACATTCAAGAAGCACAGAGAACACCAAATAGACTAGACCCCAAAAGAAAGACATACCATAGTCAAATTCTCCAAATTAAAACATAAGGCTAATATTTTATATATATAGTGTGTGTATGTACATATATGTGTATATATGTATATGTGTGTGTATATATATATATATAATGCGTGTGTATGTATATATATGTATATATATGTGTGTGTGTGTGTGTGTGTGTGTGTGCATAGCTAGCATTCTAAAAGCAACACAAGTAAAACAAAGAGTTACCTACAAAGGAGAAATAATTAGATTAACTACTGATTTCTCAGTAGTAACCATACCAGCTACAGAAAATTGAGAGATAACAATTGCCGGCCAAGGATCTTATATCCAACAAGGACTCCATCAAATATGAAGGGGAAATTACATGTTTTTGCAGAGAAAGAGGACCTTAAGAAATTTTTGAAAACAAGACCAAAACAAAAACAAATCTTCAATACAGTGCTTCACACAGAGACACCAAAGGACAGTGCATGGACCATAGTAAACAGAAACAATAGAAAAACAAACATGGCAAAATTGCAAAAATAAATCCTGACAATAATCACACTTAATGTGAATGTACTAAATTCACCAATAAAGAGAAAAAGAGTAGCAGAATGGGTTTTAAAAAAAAAAACAACCCACATCAATATGTTGCCTAGAAGAGACACACCAAAAAAGGAAAAGAAAGACAGATTCAAAAGAAAAAGCAAATGGCAACCACAAAAAAGCAGGAGTGACAATAATACCTAATCATATATTCCTCCTAAACAGTCCTCTCCATCATCTATTTCAATGCAGTATACATTATTATCCCATGACAAGAGTCCGGAATGACAGCTACATAGTGGAGTGGACTAGGGGGCAGAGAGGATTGTATAGCAATGAAAGAATTTTTTTCTTTTTTTTTGCTTTTCAAAGAGGAAAGCGAACTGGGCGGGGGGGTGGGGGAGACAGGGAGGAAAGTGTGCAACAATGAATGAATGGAAATCCAAAGTCTCTGAAAACTTTCATTACAATTAAAAAAAAAACATGGGCGGGGGGAGCAGGAGTGGCAATACTTACCTCTGATAAAATAAAATAGCTTTCAGAATGAAAACCACAATCAAAAATAAGGAAGGGCATTACATAATGACTAAAGTCAGAATAGATTAAGAAGACGTAACTTTGGCCAACATTTATGTACCAAATGATAGACCTGCATAAATAAAAATATCTAAAACAACTGTTAACAGAATTGAAGAGAGAAATAGACGGCACAACAATAGTGGCAAGAGATTTCACCACACTACTATCACCAAAGGATAGGTCAACTCAAAAGAAACTCAACAAAGATGCAGAATATCTAAACTATACAATCAGCTCTCTCTATGTTGTCGTTGTTATTGTTAGAGTGAAAAGAAAACCTACCAACTGGAAACAAACATTTGGTAATCCCATCTCAGACAAAAGTCTCGTAATGAAAGTCGACAGAGTACTCTTGGGACTCCACAAGGAAAAAACAAATAAGCCAGTTACAAAATGGGCAAAAGACATGGAAAGAGTTTTCACAGGGGAAGATATCCAAATGGTCAACAGACACATGAAGAAATGTTCAAAAATCACTGGCAATAAGAGAAATACAAATAAAAACCACAATGAGGTACTATTTCATGCCAGTAGCAAAATTTAACAGGACAACAAGCAAAAATGTTGGAGAGGATGTAGTAAGAAATGCACTCTTATACACTGATGGTGTAATTGTAAAATGGTACAACCATTCTAGAAGGGAGTTTAGCACTTCCTCAAAAAAGCTCAACATAGAATTCCATATGACCCTGCTATTCCACTACTTGTAATATACTCTGAAAAATGAGAACTGAGGCATCAATGGAGACTTGTATACCAGTGTTCATAGCAGCATTAGTCACCATCACAAGATCATGGAAATAGTCCACATGTCCAAGCACAAACTAATGGATTAAGAAATTATGGTACATTCACACAATGGAATACTACACAACATGCAGGAGCAATGTTTTTATAAATATTACCTAACTTGTAAGGGACTGGAGAGTATTTTTCTGAGTGAACTAATTCAGTTCCACAAGGACAATAAGGTATAAAACCATTATTGTAGAATAAGTATAAGATCCAAGAGGGAGGAGGGGAAGCAGAGGGATGAGGATGTGTATAGGGAGGGAGGATTAATGATGGTATTGTAAAATTTGATGAATGGAGGGTGATGGAAATTGGAAGAATCTTCTCTTGAAAACAATGTAAATAAACTAGTATAATAATAAAAAATATTTAATAATAAGGAAAAAAAGAAGTTGGAAGGAGTCATTGTACCATAAAGAATTGGCTGACACAGCAGACTTTCAAGAAACAACATATGATCAAGAGGCAATGGCGATGAAGGAGGAAGTTCAGGCTGCTCTGAAGGACTTGAGGGGGGAAAAACAATTGACATTTTTCAGCAGATGCTGTCCTGGATGTGCTCACTAAGTTGTACCAAGAAATCTGCCGGACAACTAATTGGCCAATTGATATATTCCCATTTAAAAAAAAAAAAAAGGTGATCTGATAGTGTGCAAATTATAAAACAATATCACTAACCTCACACACTAGCAAAATCCTGCTGAAGATCATTAAAAAATGACTAACACAGTACATTGACAGAGAATTACCAGAAATACAAGATGGGTTTAGAAGAGGTCATGGCACTAGAGACATTATTGCCAATGTCTGATGGATGTTGGCAGAAAGCAAAGAGTACCAGAGGAATGTCTGTGTTTCATCGACTATGCAAAGGCATTTGATTTTGTAGATCACAACAAATTGTGGCTAACCTTGAGGACAGTGAGAATCCCAGAACACTTGATTGTGTTTATGTGAAATTGTTTCTTGGACCAGGAAGCAGTCCTCAGAACAGAGTAGGGAAACACTGCATGATTCAAAATCAGAAAAGGAGTGGATCAGGGATTCATCCTGTCTAAATACTGGAATCTATATGCAGAACATATAATTTAAGCAAGGCCTTATGAAGAGGAATGTAGCATCAGGATTGGAGGTAGACTCATCAACAACCTACATTATGCAAATGATACAACCTTGCTTGCTGAAACTGAAGAAGACCTGAAGTACTTGCTACAATAGGTCAAGGACTGTAGTCCTCAATATAGATTGAAGCTCAACATTGAGAAGACAAAGATTCTCACCACTGGGCCAACTGGCAGCACCACGATAGATGGAAAAGAGATTGATGTTGTAACAATTACAACGTGCTCAGCTCCACAATCAACACTCTTGGCACCAGCTGTCAGGAAATCAAAATACAAATTGTACTGGGAAAAATCTTCTGTTAGGGACCTCTTCAGAGTGCTAAAAAGCAATACTTTCAGTCTAGAGAATAAGGTGTGCCTAATCCAGGTCATGGTCTTTGCAATTATTTGCTATGCATCAGAGAGCTGGACAATAACTAAGAATGGCAGAAGAATCAATGTCTTTGAATTGTGATGCTGGAGAAGAGTCTTGAACATACTATGGTCTGCCAAGAAAACAGATATGTATGTTTTGGAGAGGGTGAAACCAATTATCTCCTTAGAGAGCAGGTTTTTCAAGCTTGTCTCATATGCTTTGGATATGCGGCCAGGACCAACTGGTCCTTGGAAAAGGACATCATGCTCAGAAGGGTGGAGGGACAGTGCAGGAGAGGAAGACCCCAAGGGACAGTGCAGGAGAGGAAGACCCAGTATCTGGGGCAATGGGGTTGGTGTGTCACAATTAGTGAGATTGGCTCAGGACAGGGCAGGTATGAATCACAGGTGACTCAACAACAACATGGTTCATCCATTTTCCTTTGGTGTCTCTGCGTGAAAGACTTCCCTTAAAATTTATTGTAAATTTGATCTTGTTTTCACAAATTACTTCTTTTCTTCAAAGGACCTTATTTATCCTTTATATTTGATGGACAGTTTTGCTGGGTACAGGATCCTCAGTTCGCAATTGTTTTCTTTCCCCTTCCTGTGTTTGCCATCCCATTGGTTTCTTGTTCACATAGTTTCTGGTGAGAAGTCAGGACTTAAATAATTTCTCCTTTTTTAGGTGATTCTTTGTCCTTCTTATTCTGCTTTTAGTATTCTATCCTTATCTTTTTATTTTGGAGAATTTTACTATGATATATTTGATGGTTTTGCTTTTTAGTCTAGTATGTTTGGTGTTCACTGAACTTCTTGAATGTGGATTTCCTCTTTCTTCATAATACCTAGGAAGTTTTCTTCTAGTATCGCTCCCAACATTTTCTCAGTGATATTCCTGTGCCTTTCATATTTTGAAATTTCAGTCATATATATGTTTTTCTTTTTGATGTCATCCCACATGATTTTAACTTTTTCTTTATGTCTTATCTCTGATTTTTTTTTTCTTCTAGTATGCTTTTATTGAGGTTCTTGTCTTTCAGCTCACTGATTCTTGGCTCTATATCCTACTTTTCAGTCCCTCTGATGTTTTGAACACTCTGCCATTTTGATCTTAATATTCTGGATTACATTTTCATCCATTTCTGTTAATTCCAGTATTGATTGTACCCTTTGTCTCTTGTAGCAACTTTCTATGTTCTTTTACCTCTTTATTTATGGTTTCAAATCTTTCTTCCATTTTGTTTTATTTTCTTCCATAGTTATTTGAGTTTTCTTCATTGATATATTCTGTCTGGCTCTTTGTCTCTGGAGACAATTATGAGAATCACTGTCATACGCTGAGTTCTCTAAAGAAGTAAAACAGGTGAAGCATGTATGTGTGTGAGTTAGAAAGAGAAAAAGATTATCTCATGGCATTGTAGAGGCTTTAATGTCCTAAGTCTGGGGATCAGTCATTGTTGTTATGTGCCATTGAGTCACCCCCAACTCATAGCTACCCTATACAGCTTACACAACTCTATACAATAGCTCGGAACCCTGCCCTATTCTGAGCCAGTTTCACTGACTCCAAGTCACCTAATTTCATTTGCTCCAGTTACCGAGCCACTCAGTCTCATGCAGGGACTCCCTCTCCTGTGCTGTCCTTCCACCCTTCCAAGCATGATGTCCTTCTAGAAAGACTGTTCCCTCCTGTTCATGTGCCAAAAGTATGTGATAACGGAGCTTCAAAATCCCTGCCTCCAAGGAAAAACTTGGTATTACCCTCTCTAAAACAGCTCTATTCTCCTGGAAGTTCACAGTATGTTCAATACTTTTTTCCAGCACCACAACTCAAAGAAATCAATTCTTCTTCAGCTGTCCTTGATCATTGTCTAACTTTCTGGTGCATAACAAGTAATATTGAAGACCATGGCCTGGGTCAGGTGCATCTTAGTCACTGGACTGACATCATTGTGGTTTAGCACTTTAGAGAAGTTCCTAAGAGCAGACTTACCCAATGCAATTCATCTTTTTATTTCCTGACTGCCGGTGTAAAGAGTGGTGATTGTGGAGCTGAACAAGCTGAAATTGTAAACAATCTCAAGCTCTTCCCCATCCATCCTCACATTTTAGAGGCTGACAAACCCAAGGTGGACATGTCAGAAAGCAGATTGCTGACTCACAGGCTGTGGAAGCTAACAAATCCCAAGCTTGGCAGGCAATATGTCAGGGGACTAGCTCAAATCCAAAGAACCAGAGATAAAATGAAGAGGGACTAGATGTAAGATCTAACTCTTAGAGATTTGCAAGAGAGAGAGAGAGAGAGAGAGAGAGAGTGTGTGTGTTCAATGAAGGCTATATACCCTTGAGGAAATCTCTTTATTACTTTATCAGATCTTTTCCAAGGGATAACTATATTATAACTGCCGAACAGGAGTGGCATCCACTTCCTAAACAACATGCCTTTGGAAACTCTATGAACTTTGATAAATGACGTTAGTTATAGAAAGGCTTCAGGCCTTTTATTCATAGGGTCATTATGAGTCATGCTCGACTCGATGGCAATCAACAACACAACAAAGAATCATAGTCAAATTCAGTTGACACACAACTTTAACCAACATACTGACTTATAATGTAATCATAAGGTAATTCAAGGATAATATTTTCCTTTCTTATTACTCTTTGTCGTTGTTGTTGTTGTTGTTAGATGCTATTGAATTGATTCCAAAGCATAGTCATAGTAACCATGATATACAACATAATAAGTGTTCAATCCTGTGTCATCTTTACAATTGCTATGCTGCTTGAGTTTGTTGTGGCCACAGTGTCAATCCACCTCCTTAAGGATCCTTTCTTTTTTCCTGTGACTCTCTACTTTACCAAGCAAGGCATCTTACTCCAACATATGCCTCCTCTTAGAAGCATATCCAAAGCAAGTCACCTTAAGGGCAAATAGTGGCACTATATAAAAAATAAGACAACAGGAATGGAGGAAGAATCACCATGTTTGCTGAAAAGGAGAAGGACTTGAAGTATTTTCTCTTGACAATATTGACTTCATATTTATGTTAACTCCTTTTTCTTTTTTTAACTTAATTCACTTTATTATACAAAATCCACTATGTGGTGGCCACAGCTGGAGCCTGGGTCTTCTGCACAGAGACTCTGGTTTTACAAGAAGGTCAGTGAATTCCTGGTAGGGAGACTTGGTGGACACAGTCTCTTTCTAGAGATCAAGGATCAAGTAGCTGTAGGTCTTGGAGATAGCATCAAAGGTGGCGTTGGCAAAGTTGCCCAGGGTAGCTCTTCAGCCCCTGGCTGAGGTGTAGCAGTCATCAATTCCAGCCATCAGCAGCAGCTTCTTGGGCACAGGGACTGAGACGATTCCAGTGCCTCGGGATGCATGGATCAGAGGCACCAACAAAGACCCACAGAGCCCAGTCACCTTGCAGGGAACAGTGTGAGGCTTGACATTCTTGTTCTCCCAGTAGCCACACCACAAAGGGACAATGGAGAGCTTGGCTCGGATAATGGCCCCACGGATGGCAGTTGCCACCTCCTTAGAGCACTTGACGCTCAAACCAACATGGCCATTATAGTCTCCAATGGTGACAAAGGCCTTGAACCTGATCTGCTGGCCGACACGTGTCTGCTTCTGCACAGGCATGGTTTTCAAGACCTCATCCCTGAGAGACATCCCCAGGAAAAAAATCAATGATCTCAGACTCTCTGATGGGCAGTGAGAAGAAATAAATCTCCAAGGATTTGATCTTCATATCTTTGACCAGACGGCCTAAGGAACATTCAGGCTATATAAATTCCATGGCAGATTTGGGTTTTATTTTGGCATTTTTTAGTACGTTCTTTACACTACAATGTTCTTCAAACATCATAATTTTAAAAAAATACAATTTTACTTTGACCTTCGTCTAATTGTACAACTTTCACATACATATGAAGTGATTGAAAATTGCACAGCTTGAGTCAGCCACACCTTAGTACTCAAAGTGACAGCTTTGCCTTTAACACTTTAAAGAGGTTCTTAATAGCAAATTTGCCCAATGTGATATGCTGTTTAATTTCTTCAATGCTGTTTATACGGGCTTTGATTGTGCGCTCAAATAAAATGAAATCTTTAACAATTTCAATATGTTTTTCATTTCTTATGATGTTGCTATTTCATACAATTGTGAGGATTTTTAAATATTTTTTTTATTTTAATTGTAAAAAAGTTACATTTTCATTCATTCATTGTTGCATATTTTCACCCCTTCTCCCTCTCTTTTCTCTCCCATGTTCACTTTTGTTTTGTTTTTAAATATTCAATTCTTGTTTCTTAATTCTTGCCTACCTACCTACCTACCTCTTCCCAGTCCCCTTTCAATATCTCTCTTATTCTGGGCTATTGATGTACATATAATACCTAATCATATGATTAATCAATAAACCCATAAAATATTATGCAACATGGGTGTCCCTGCAGGACATTATGCTGAGTGAAATATCTCAGTCACAAAAGGACTGCATAGCACCACTGTTATAAAGCAGGTCTGATACAATGGTTTTGGAGGAGAATAGGATAAGAGTGGATAGATAATGAATATTGCACTGGAGTATAGGAAGAGAAGAACTGTTTAAAAGGAATATATGATTAGATTTTCATTTTCTTTATGGTGAAGATCATTTTATCCATAGTAAAGGCTGTGGTCCATCAACAAGTGCTTTAAGTTTGCTTCATTTGCAGCAAGCAAAGTTTATTGTCTGTGTATTATAGGATGTTAATACATCTTCTTCCAATTTTAATGCTGTGTTCTTCTTCATGTAGTGTTTTTGTTAATTGACCTCAAGTTCATACGGTTTTCAATGTTCTTACCTTTCAGAAACAAATCAAGTCTGTCGTTCTAGGTGCCTTTGAGTGAGTTTAAACAACAAATTGTGTGGCTTGCTTGTAGTAGAGTGTTTAGCCATTTAGAGATGCCTTTATTCCCATTTCTCATGTTTTTAAGTCTTTCCCCAAAACTTATTACAACATTATTATCAAGTATATGTTAAAACTTTCTGATACCATTTATTAACATATCATTTGACTCTATCTTGCTTTTTATTACTTTTTTCTAAGATGATGCATGTCTTGGTATAAATCTGATACAATATTTTTTCAGATTGGCTCAATTCATCTTCTCCAGACTACGCATTGGAAGTTGGATGGGATCCTATAAATCAGAGCTGAAAAATAATGTTGCCAAATTTCAATCCCAACCAGATTCCATCAAAACTTCATTCTTTTGCTATTTCAATATGTTTGTGTGAGATTTTTTAAGTTGTTCAAAATCTATTTAAAGACTCAATGATCTTTCTGAATACCAAGTGAATTTTTTGTGATATAAGTGAAAATGAATTAAAAACACATGGAGTCAATGTTCTCTGAAATATATATTTTTAAAGTTTGGAGAAAATGTGGGAGAAGAAGTGCTTGGCAGAATATTTTGGTTTTAGCGAATCCAAAATTTGTAAGTCTGTAAAAACTGTTCCAGATGTATGATGAACCCTCTAGTGCCCTTAAATTTCACCCAACCCTGCTATAAATAAAGATAATTATAAACAGCAATAAATGAGATTAAGACAGTATGTAATGGATGCCATTGGAATAAAAATTAACTCTGGACTGAATTAAACCACAGATAATAGTGGAAATGGATATGCTGTAAACACAACAGAGAAGAGTATACTTTCAAAGTATGTCTACATAAAGAAAATGGGGACATAAAAGCAGAATTTATTCACACATTAAAAACCCTAATGGCATCCTGGCACTTGATCCTGGCTTTTAAAAATTCTCATTATCTAGTCCAGTGGTTTTTAAGACAAGATAATAAGTCTCCCATCAAGTATGTTTGGAAATTTTTGGGACATATTTTTATTGTCTCAATGACTGGAAAGAGCTACTGGCTTTTATTACTCAATGGCCAAAGATGAAAAACAACCTGCAATCCTCATAAAATGAGAAGCTTTTCACATAAGCACTAATGACACCTCAATCATCTCATCCTCCATTCTCTGACACCTAAGTTCTAATCTCACCAACTTTATCATCTTGTAAATGCATGTATCTCGTCTTTCTTTCTAGTGTTGTTTCTTTATTCGGAATTTCTTATTTCTTCAATATTCCTTACTCAGCATTTTCTTTCAGGACTAACTCAAAACTCTAATTCACTTCAACTCTACTCAAGGACTGATCTCCATGATAAACTTCTCTCTTTGAATTTCTTCAATAGCATTATCCACACTCTTTCACAGTCTTTAATTAAACTCGGTATACAGAACTATGTTTACACAGAAGCTGTTTAATCAACCATGGCTAAACACATTTTATTATGATGTTTGTGGTCATACAGACTCAGCCAAAGTTGAACTTCTTTATTGAACTTTGTTGATAGAAGTGTTCCATGTAAATACACACACATATGTGTTATGATGATGACATATAGATACATAGATGTGAATGTCCTAGTGTTAAGAATCTGTGTTGCAATCCCAAAGGTATGGGTTTTGAATTCACCAGCTACTGCATGGGAGAAAGATGAACAATCTACTCTCAAGTGATTAAATTGCTTCTAAAAACCCACTGGAGGGTCAGCTATGAGTCAGTTCTGACTCAGCAGTACTAAAAAACAACTAGAAATATTTGCGTGGGAATATAAAATATTGTCTTTTTTTCCCATGAGGACAAATATGTTGTGAGTCCTTGGTTGTAATATTGGGTGAAAATTTATTGCCTTAGCTTTATTACTCTGATAAGCACTCTGCAGTGACCTCTGAGTCTCATAGCTTTACTTCTTACTAGATGTGCTGTATCACTAAAGAATCTTTAGAGTCTTAAAGTACAGCCAGAAAGAGTCATCGTGGAAAAACATAATCTAATAGTACTGGGGAAACATAATTCCCACAGACATTTGTTGGAAAGTATAAACTATACATCTGGACTGTGGTAATGTCTGAGATGACTAAAGAGTTTCATCTTTCAAGACAGTAAGAAATAACTAGAAAGTATGCTATAGAACAGCCCTTTACTTGCTTTGTACAAGAAAAGTTAAAGTTTGGGTGAAAAATGAATAGGTTCTACTTTAATTTTGTGGTGATGTTTAATACAAGTTTTACTTGTCCTGAGTACATATAGCAATATTTTATTCAGAAAAATAATGAAATAATACTTGCATTTATATGATAATGAAAGCAAGCATACTCACTACTTTTATTTAAGAAATGTGCAAGTCTATCAAAATAAAGTAAAAATCAAATCTTATTATACCACATATTTGGTTAAACATTCACTCAGATGATATGTCTGAGTGTGTATAAACATTTTATAAACTATATTGTATGTATAAAATATTGTATATCCTTCTGATTATGTATGTATGTATGTATGTGTAGTGGTGGTGGTGGTGTTAGATGTGGTGGTTGTGTAATATGTCATTGACTCAGAAAGAACTAATTGTAGATTTTCTGAGGGTGTAAATCATGTAGGAGGAGAAGTTGATGAATTCACACTGCCTGGCTTTGGTTTGACAGTGTAGCTCCTTGCCTCCAGGGCAGTATGTGTGTGTGCTGTTGCTGTTATTGTGTGCCGTAGAGTCAGAACTGACTCATAGTTAACCCTCCAGCAGGTTTTCAGAGGCAGATATTTTCAGAGAAGGATATGGCCCATCTTTTTCTCAGCTGGTGGATTTGAACTACATGCCTTTGGGTGGCGGTACAGCTTCTTACCAATGTACAAATACTGTTGCTGTTGTGTACCATTGAGTTAGAACAGAGTCATATCTGACTTCACAGCAGATTTTCAGGGACAGTAAATCAAACAGGAGGAAATTGTCCGTATTTCTTCAATGGACCAACTGGTGGATTCAAATCATGTGCCTTTGGTTTAGCAGCACAACTACTCAGCATGAAGCCACCAGAACTCCATATGTGCATGTTGCTGTGTACCATAGAGTATAAACTGGCCTATAGCTGACTCTGTGGAGGGTCTTCAGAAGCAGTTAATCACATAGGAGGAGATTGCCCATCCTTTTTCAGTGGAGCAACTGGTGGATCCAAATTGCATGCCTTTGGGATTGTAGCACAGCTTCTTGCCATTAGGCCACCAAAACTCCTTCCATATACAATATCCTATATAATGTAATATATTAAAGGGAGATATACTCAAAGTTAAATTTCACTTTTTTCTATCTTGAGCTCTTTTAAATTTTCTTCAGCTTCAACTTGAATTTGGAAATGAGTATTTGATAACCAATTCCGTAGTCAGTCCTTGGGCTTTTTCCTGACTATCATTTTTTACCTATTCTCTTCACAGAGAGTCCTATGTATGTGTGGTAAAGCTTATGTGTACATTGTTACTGTTATTGTTATTGTTACTGTTATTATTATGTGCCATTGAGTTTTATCTGACCTACAGCTGACCTTCTAGGATTTTTCAGAAGATGTAAATCATATGGGAAGAGATTGCCAATCTTTCTCTTGAGGAGCAACTGGATTCAAGCTGCATACCTTTTTTTTAAAATTGTATTTCTTTTTTTTCTATATTTTATTAATTTTCATAAACATTTACAGAGATTTTGGGTTTCCATTCATTCATTGTTGCACTATTCTCTCTACCCTCCTCCCAGTTTGTTC
>NW_006399944.1:578627-600357 GCF_000299155.1 Elephantulus edwardii | reverse complement strand
TGTTCTGTTAAATTTTGCTATTTTGACTGGGGTGAAATGATATCTCATAGTTGTTTTAATTTGCATCTCTCTTAGAGCTAGGGATTTTGAGCATTTCTTCATGTGTTTGTTAGCAAGCTGCATACCTTTAAGCTAACAATATAATCCCTATCACTATGCCACTCTTTGTGCAAATGACTTCCTTTAAAATTTCTTGGTTTTGTTTACTTGAATTCCTTAAGTTCCTGCTTTTCTGCAAAGAACCAAGTTTCTTCTTCATATCTGGTGGACAGCTTTGCTGGGTACAGAATTTGGGGCTCGTAATTGTTTTCTTTCAGCCTTCTGGCTTCTAGAATGTGGATTTCTTCATTCTTCGTGATACCTGGGAAGTTTTCTCCTAGTACTTCTTCCACATTTTTATAAGTGCTATCTCTGCCCTTTTTGTGTTCTGGAATTCCAATCGTACATTTTTGTTCTTTTTGATGCTATCCCACAAGATTCTAATGTTTTCATCACTTTCCTTCTGCCTCCTTTTTGGTTTTTGGTTTTGGAGTGTTTTGTTGTTGTTTTTCTTTTTTTTTTTTTTTTAGTATAATCCCATTGAAGTTCTTGTCTTCCAGCTCACTGACTCTCACCTCATCACTCCAATGAGTAGTTGGTGATTGAGAAGACCAGGGCCTGAATTAGGAGCCCCTTAGTCTTCAAACTGACAGTATTGCTCTTCAGCATTCTAGAGAGCTCTCTGACAGTGGACTTGCCCAATGCAATACATCTCTTGATTTCCTGCTTGCTGATACCAAGTGTGTTACTTGTTGATCCAAGGAAGATACACCAGAGGTCAGAGCAAGCTGTGACAGGGAATACAAAGATATGACACACCAGAATATAGTCCTGCCCATGACCAGGATACAGAAACACTGTTGTTGTGGTTGTTGTTGTTGTTGTTGTTGTTATGTGCCATCGAGTCAACTGCGACTCAGAGCAACCCTATGCACAACAGCTCTGAAGCCTGCCCTGCTCTGAGCCAGTCTCACTGACTCTGACACACCTAACTTCATTTCACCAGTTACTGTTTCAATCCATCTCATCTGGAGGACTCTTCAAATCAGACTGGAATAGAAAAATAATTTTATTTTGTACTACTAAGCTTTTACCCAAAAAAACAGTAATAGTAATTCATTCTTCATCTAGCAACATCTTCAAATGAAATATATTTCTATTTTTGTACAATGTATATGCATTTTTAACATAAGCCACTCTCAACTTTTAAGTTCTGATGACATATTCTGTAGGGAGATATTAAGCTAATCCAAAGACCACAGTTCTCTGGTGGTTTCAATCCACTAGTGGCTCCCTGGAAAAGATGAGCAATCTCTAGAATGATTGAGAGTCTTGGAAACACAACGGCAGGTTATCCATGAGTCTGCTCCAAATCAATTACATTGAGCTGCGCAAATATTTTAGCTGTTTAAAATTGTGACTGTTTAAAAACTGCTATCTGATGTCTTACCAAAAAAAAAATCTAGAGATAGATGCTGGGAGGGAGAATTTTTGGTTTTTAGGACTTAAAAATAGGGGAGATCAAAGATGGTGGCAGAGGCAGAGACAGCATGGTGAGCTGCAGGAGCAGCGAACCACTTAAAGCAGGGCTACTATGGCCTTCTACAGACTTCGGTTTATTGATAATTGAACAGTTAAATAGTTGATGACTGGCCTTCAGTGAAGATCGAGGCTCAACAACAGAAATTCAACAATTCCCAAGGAGGAATGGGTGAGTCTCACGGCTCCCAACCCTCTCCCACAGAGCCCACCCTGCGCTGCACAGCCTCCGCAGCTCCATGAGGCTTTCACAGCCAGAACCAATGGATTCCCTCACCCAGGATGGATGCTGGGCACCGGCCCTCCTCAAGACTGGTGCAGTGAAGCCACCACACTGCCGCAAGGTGGACTTGTTCTGGAGTGAATTCTTGGAGCCAGGATGGCGGCGGTGGGGGAATTGGGCACCGGCCAGCTGCCCACTCGAGAGGGGCCGCATGCCCACCTGGCGCCCGAGCGGCAGGGGACGAGGGGTGGTGCACCCCTGCCAGCTGCCTGTGTGGGAGGCAGGAGAGTGGGTGCATTCCCCGACATCTGCAGGTTTGGGTTTCCTTGGACAGGCCAAAGAAGAAATGGATTGCTGAAAATCACTGTGAGTCTGATGACAGTGGCAGCACGCACAAGAGGACCAACATCCTAAATGCACCACATATTTTGTTCTGTTGAATGCTTCTGCCAAAAGATGCTTATACCTGGGGGGAGTCTGTTCACAATTCTCAGGTTCCCTTTACCATATATAAAGGGGGAGGGCAGTGACACCTACTTCAAAATCTCGAATGACCATTTGTGGGGGGGTAAAAGTGGCAGTGCTGGAATTGGAGACACTATCCCTGACCACAGAGTCCTCAGTCAGGTGAGGGGACCAGACTAGGGTAGGGGCAATTGGAGGGGAAGTATACCAGCCAGCTCCTGGGGGATGTTGCCCTGCCCTGGACGGGCTGCCCTAGGCCCCGACTCGGGGCAAGCCATCACGGCCCTCAGGGTGAGCTCCTCAGTCCCCAGATTGTGCTATTTGACCCCTGGGAGGGGAAGGGGCGGGGGGAAGAATGCCTAGGCTATCCAGAGAATGTCATCTAGGCCACCTTCTGCCACCCTCTCCTCCAGTAAACCTGAAAGCAACACCCTCAAAGCCCTTCTATTTGTAACTCACAAGTTTATTCTCTCTAGGTTTGCTCCCTTTCCTATAGGTAACCTTAACTCTGAGTTTTACTCCACAATTGACCCTGAACCCAGTGCCAGTGACAAAAAGGAAATACAACTGACAGCTAAGGAAACAAAGGAGGATGGAGCCTCTGGGTTCAACCAGCGATCCCCACTGGACCCACCTGGGAAAACACTTTGCAGTCCAGAGGGGAGCAAATGACAGGAAAATATCTTCTAACAGAGCAAGAAAGCAAGCAGCTTTAACCCAAGACCACCAGTAAGGTGATAAAGCGTCCTCCCTTCCCCCCTTTACATCTACGTCCCTGTTCAGCATGAAGAAGCCAGAGAGTCGGTATCCAGTTCCCAAATCAATAAGACAGTTGGTTTAATTACCATTGGAAAATGCTTGTCATTCCTCTGTAACATCTGGTCCCCACTGGATCCTCATCATTTCCTTCACCTGCTACCCCAATTGACCAGACTGTCTAGCTCTGCAACTGCATCCCTGCCCATCCTCACCCTTCTGCCCCAACCCTCACCTCCTTGTACCCCCAATATGTTTTTCCAACTAAAAAAAAGACTTAAAAAAAACCCAACCTGGGCTTTTGTTTTTATAGATTTATAGAAATATTCTGAACAAGTTTTAGAGTTCAAAATCCTTTGAATAAAATTTCTTTGTTTGTAATACCATAGAGAAATTACCATGCTTATTCCAGACCACTTTCTGATAAATATTTCTCATAGAATATCACTTCACCTAGATTTTAGAATTAAGAAAAAAATTTCTATAAAATTATCTGGTCAGATATTTAAAGAGCTCATCTAAAATGGGCAATCATTTGTAAAGATTTTATTGTTATGTGCCATCATAGAGTTGACTTCAATCCACAGCATCATTCAATAGTCTTTCTAAGCACCACAACTCAAAAACATTAATTCTTCTTCTATCTTCCTTCGTCTGACATACTTTGGACATGTTGTAAGGAGAGACAGGTCTTTAGAGAGGGACATCATGTTGGGTAGAGTGGAGGGACAGCCCAGGAGGGGAAGACCAACTATGAGGTGGATTGATTCAGTAATTGGGTAATCGGGATGGGTGTGTCAGAGGCAATGAGATTGGCACAGGATAGAGCATGGTTTAGGGCTGTTGTACATAGGGTCGCTATGAGTTGCAAATGACTCGACAACACATAACAACAACAACAACAACAACAACAACATCTTCCTTAGTCATTTTCCAGCTCTCTGAAGCACAGCATGTAATTGTGAAGACCACATCTTGAATCAGGCATATCTTGGTCTCCAGAATGACATCATTGCTCTTCAGTACTCTGGAGAAGTCCCTGACAGCAGACTTTCCCAATGTAATTCATCTTTTGATATCCTGGCTGCTGATACCAAGACTGTTGATTGTGGAGCCAGGCAAGCTGAAGGTGTTGACAATCTCAATCTCTTTACCATCTATCATGATGCTGACAATTGGACCAACGGAGAGACTCTTTTTTAGAAAAATATGGAAGTACTTAAAATAAAAATTAGTGATTTAATCTGTAATTGTCAAGAAAAATTAATTGATGTCAAGGCAGGCAATTTTGACTCATTATAATGAGCAACCATTAGGATTTTCCAGGCTGTAAATCTTTACAGATGCAGGCTGCCTCTGTCTAAGGAAATGTTAATAAATTTGAACAGCAAATCTTTTCGTTAGTAGCCCAATGCTTAATCTTCTACCTTAACTAACTAAAAAACTCAAACTCATTACTTTCAAGCTAGAATGCACTCATCATTTACTAGCCTATGGGTTTTGGAGGCTATAAATCTCAACAACTGGGACTGCCCATCTTTCTCCTAAAGAGCACCTAATTTGGTGGATTCAAACCACCAGAGAGATGTGCTGCCTTCACGTTAGCAGTGCAATTTCTTATAGACTACACCACCAGAGCTCCCTTTTCATTTATTCAGTCAAAATTAAACAAACAAACCAATAAAAGAAATAAAACTCTCTAGATTCCTATGAGAGTACACTGGAGGAAGTCTGAAGGGAGTTGTGCTTCTAACTTGAAGGCTGAATGCCTCTCTGGAGGTTTGAATGGTGCAGTTTCTCTTGAGAAGAAAGATGTTCTATCTTTCCTATGCAATTGACAGTCTCTGAAAACTCACTGGAGGGTCAAAAATGAGTTGGTGCCAACTCCAAGGCAATTGGTTTTCTGAGTTTGAGATTTATAAGTAAATGAAATTATTTTAGTAGTTCTCATTAGCATCATTTGATAATATTAATCACTAACAGGAAATATGAGATTCTTGGCATGATAAAGCATTTTAAAGTATAACTTTCCAGAGATGGAAAATAAGAAGGTAATACAGAACTCACTTTTTCAGTACCCAGGACTGACAATAAACACCCTGACTGGAAAGGAGTCTGAGAGAAAATACAGAAACGGAACTGCAAACAGATTTAAGCATGTTGGACCCTGGATCAAAAGACATGTGCTCACTCTTTAGAGTCTAATAGAAAGCCACGGGCTTGGAGCGTATAGAACAACATCGGCAGCTGGACCAAAAACAGTATTCCTGTTCATTCTGTCATTTGAATGAAAGTCCATGAAAAGATCATTTCCCAGAAGACTGAAAGAAGCATTAAGGGAGATGTACTGGCAGGGTGGATAGAACCTTATTTTAGCACGGTGAGAATAGTCTTCCTACTTTACAAGCTTTGATTAATATTGAGAGACACAAGAAATTGCTTGGAAATGGAAAAGAAAAAAGCAGCCTCACTTTTAGGGAATAAAAGAACCAGAGAAAAGTTTTATGTATTCTAGTTTGGAAAAGTAGCACCAATGATGATAATGCCTTTTGATTCAACATAGAATTAGACATAAAAATATAACGGAATATAAATGAGTCTATCAAACAATGTATATGAATTAAATATTGTAAAGGTATTATTAGATCAAAATCAATAAAAAATATTTTAAAAATAACACAATACAGAGCAACATAGTAAGGTAGAGCTCTAAAATTTTAAATGTGCCCAGCAAGCTGTTATTTGGTAAATGAATAAAAATTAACTGAGATGAAATCTTCCGCCTTTCACAAACTTGGCTCACAGTATCTCTTGCCCTTACCCTTTCTAGGACTCAATTTCCTCACCTATGAAGAAAGGCAGCTGGAAGCTTAAGGAATCTGCTAATTCCATATTGTCTACATGAATAATTCCTAGAATTATTCAAATAAAATAAAATTAGAAACTTTTCCCTTCACAGAATTACTTTAAGCTTCATGGAAGGAAACATGTTTCCATATAGCTCCTGGAACAAGAATCAGTCCCAATGCCATCCCACGCCTCTCCATCTCAGCCACCAGCAGCTGCCAAAGCCGCAGAAAGTGGCCTCATTCCAAGGGGCCCTTTTTCTTGTAGCTCAGGAGTGAGAATGTTCAAGAGCATCTGGAAAGTCTGGTTAATGTTGCAGTCACTTCTGGAGTCTCCTGCTGCTTCCTCTCTGGAGCTAATCAGAGCAACAAAGTTAACATCCAGGATGTCTCCCCTGGTTCACATCCTGTGCTTCACCTGCTTTGATGGTGTGGATGGGAAACACTTGCTTTAAAGTGAGACTAAAGTGGCAGGTGATACACAGTGAAGCTGTTTACCATCTTTAAACACTGGAGACAGTGCCTAAACCGAACCCAGAGAGAAATATTAAGGCTTACATTTTCTTTAAGAAAATAGCAAATGTTCTTTTACAATTTACATGCATGTACAGAGTGACTTGGGACAATTGGTCTAGCCAGTTCACTACAATCTGCTTGCAGCCTATTATGGTGCTCTGTTTCCTTAAATAATTAAGACAGAATTGACCCAAAAATTATTCAGCCACTATGTAACTGAAAGGAAAGAGAAAGCAAGATGCTGAAGTTAAAAACCTGCATTTCACTGGTTTGGAAGGAAATTAGATTAGCACTGTTCCCAATGGTATTTTAAGTCTATCCTGGAAAATGAATGAGAGGCCTAGGTTAGACCCAGAAAGTACTTCCTGCTGGCTTTCTCATTATTTCAGCAAAGCTGCTCATGTAAAATAACTTCTCAGCAAGTTTAGGAAGTAGGTGATATTTTAATATAGACCTTCTTTCTCCTGCTTTCACTAACTTCCTCCTCATTTCTCTACCTCTCTCTCCCCAAAGTATAGCTGATGCCCTTCTCTCATTTGTTAAAACAGGAAAAGGTACGTTTGTTGTTGAAAATACAGAAAAATATACACCAACTCAACAATTTGTCCTTGAACAATTGAATGGCAGTGACTCATAATCCTCAAGTTGCTCAACCACTTTCATTTTTTTTTATACCTACTATCAAACCTTTCAAGTTTCTGTTGTCAATTTTATATCTGTTTCCAGATATTCCTTCCTATTAAAAGCACAATGTTCATGGAAGACACTCTATACTAATTAATCTAAACATATTGCTTGGTTTAAAGTACACTTCAGAAGTTGGTTTTTTGGGTTTTTTAAATTCAAGATTTAAAGATTATCCCAGGGCAATAGATTTTTAATATTTTTTTAAATTTTCTTGTTGTGTACTATCAAATTGAATCCAACTGGCACAGGAGGAGATTGCCCCTCCTTCTCCAGAGAGGATCTGGTAGATTTGAACTGCATGTCTTCAGAATTGCAGCTCAGCTTCTTGCCACTAGGCCACCAGAGCTCCCTTAGGGGAATAGATTTTGTGGCTTTATCCAGGCTCAGTATGTCACAGTTGAAGTCTGCGTTAACACAGGATCAGTTCATTCTCAGTGAGGTGCGCTGATGACACTTCAGACGTTCTGCTTATAAGTGAACGCCCTTATCTTTCAGTAGGGGGTAAAATCATAGCCAAAAAAGGACAAGTATAAAGTAGAAATCTGTGTATCAACCAATCAACCTCAGGAGCAATTTGCTGAGAAATTAACCGTTTCAAAAGTCTACAAATGATAACACACAAGAATGAAACCTAAAATGAAGCAGATTATCAGACCTAGCTTCCTCAGTACCTCTGGTTGGGTTCCAAATGCTAGCATTTAGGTTAGCCATTGTACATCAAGCAAGAACACCATCTAGGAATCTAATGAGGTTTCATGCATGCCCTTAAAACCTGATAGTATAGAGCGTTATTGTAGTGGGTGTTGGGAGGCTAACTGAAGGATGAACCAAATTCACCAGCTGCTTCTTGAAAGAGAGGGGAGACACTCTGCTCCTGTTACAATTTATAGCCTTGAAAATTTAAGGGAGGGTCTTCAGGGGTCAGACTCAACTCCATGGCAATGAATTTACATTGGATTGTTATTCAAAGTCATAGTGAATTCTGAACAATGTAATAATAATTAAATTATGTTAATCATCTGTTTGACTCATATAATAATTTCTCTGTTTTTTCCTCAGTAATTTTAAATGTATGCAATGTCCAACATATTATTTTAGTACAAGAATTTTCAAAATGATTCTTTCAAGTAAACAATTGCCAGACATCTCACTATTAAGCTGGTGTGAGATCTGGTCTCCATAGAGCAGAAAATAAACAATACTGATGAACACAACTGCCAAGGTACAAGTCACAGCTGACTTTCCAAAGAAAATATTTAATAAAATCGAACAGTTTTAAGGAGCTGATTCCATTTTTGTTATTTATGGTTTTCGTTGTTTTTCATAATTATTCTTAATATTCGTGTTGCAGTTTGTTGTTGTTAAGAGCTGTCAAGTTGAGTAAGCTTCGTAGTGACTCAATTAACAACAGATCTGAACTCTGTCCTGTCCTTTACCATTCTCACCATCCCTGATACACTTAACGTCCCTTGCTGAAATCATTGTGTCAATACTTCTCGATGGAGGTCTTCCTCTCTTTTGCTAACTCTCCAACCTTTCAAGCATAATATTCTTTTCTAAGGAATAGCCTCTCCTAGTAAAATGTCCAAAGTATAAGTGACAAAGCTTTGTCATCTTTGTCTCCAAGGAGTACTCCATCTTCACTTTTTCCAATACATACATATTCATTCGTTTGGTAGTCTGTGGGATATTCAGTACTCTTCTCCAACACAACCAGTTAAAGGTATCAATTCTTCTGTCATCCTTATTCATTGTGTGGTTCTCAGATGCCTAGAGAATGATTAATAAGACCGTAGCCTAAATCAGGTGCTTCATTCCTAGTCAGTATTTTAGAAAGGTCCCTGACAGTGAACTCTTAATGGTTTTTAGTGCACTAAAGTTGGAGGAAATGAAAAGAATCATTACTTAAGAAAGTATAGAAAATATTAAGTGCTGTTGTTTCTCTCCAAAAGTTTGTCCTTTATTTTATTTTCATAATTTCATAATTTCTTGTAGACACATTTTCTAACATCAACACATCAACACATCTGAACTATTTCTTTTAAACTTAGAATCTATAAAAGAAAATGGCTTCTTTTTCTTTTTTTTTTTTTAATTTCAATGAACATCTACAGAGATTTTGGACTTCCATTCGTTCATTGTAGCACTTTTCTCCCCACCCACCCCACCCCCACTCCAAGTTCGCTCCTCTCCTTGAAAAGCAAAAGAAAAACTCCTGTATTGGTTAAACTTCACTTTAATTTTCCTTTTTAAGAAAACGGTTCTAAAGTAAACATAATTTTTATAAGTTGATAGTGTCTTAATGCACAAAATACTGTCAGAAATATTCCTAATAAGGAAAAAAATCCAAGACACCTAAAATAGTTTAGATAAGAAATATATTTAAAAAAAAAAAAGGATGTGGCAAACAACAATGCCACTCCAGCAGTGGCAAAGTTTAACAAGACAGCAAGTAATAAATAAATGTGGGAGAGGATGTGGGAAGATAGAAACTCTTATACACTGTCAGTGGGATTGTAAAATGATACTATGATCCTGGAAGGCAGTTTGGTGATTCCTCAAAGAGCTGAACATAGAAATTCCAAATGACCTAGCTATTCCATTGCTTGGTAAATACTCCTAGAAAAACAACTGAGGCCCAAACAGAGACTTGTACACCAATGTTCATACCAGTGTTATTCACCATCACAAAAACACTGAAACAGCTCAAATATCCAACAACAATCAAATTGGATTGATAAATTATGGTACATTCACATGATGGAATACTACGCAGTGTGCAGGAGCAATGATTTTGTAAATCACTCTCTAACTTGGGAGGGTCTGGAGAGCATAATGCTAAGCAAACTCAGTTTCATAAAGACAAATACTGTATAAAATCATTATGGTAGAATGTATATGAGGATTCAAGGGGGGAAAGGGAGCAGAGGGGTAAGGATGGCTTTGGGGGGTGTGGAATTAATCATAGGGTAGTACAATCTGATGGGTGAGGGGAGAGTAAAGGAAATGGGAAAGATTCCATGTGAAAAGCAATGTATATGAATTTTGTAAGTGCCAGTATGAAATAAAAATTTTCAAAAAAAAATGTGGCAAACAATTGCTGTCTTAAAGGTAAACGAAGTCTTTTATTCCCCAGCATGTAACATTCTGACAAAAATGGTACACAAAAACAATAATTATGTTCAATGCTGTATATTTTTATTCTTCTTGGAGCCATACAGAAAAAGAAATACTTTGTTTAAACAAAGTAGAATAATCTTTAGGGTTAAGAAAATCTTCCCATACAGTTTCCAACACCTGTCTTTTTTTACTTTCTGGCCTCCTTCCACACAGCTTTACTGCAGATGATGAGGCCATAGGGAAAATACAATACTGTGGCTCTGTGTTTACGAGAGAGATGTACTCAAGTTAAAACTTCTATGTCTCTTCTGTTGCATTAGCCAAAGTGGTCTTGTCTTGACTTGAGAGTTCATTTTCAAGCCGTAGAGAAGAAAATAAGTCAGATAATAAAAACCATATATTAGCATGAAATAAAGAAAAACAGTAGAGAGAAAGACAGAAACACTATGGCTAGTAGAAAAAAAGATCATCTAAGCCACATAACATTAGAATACTAAAACAATATGGTGACCCTGGCAGAAGCTAGTGCAGTGTACATATTGAATCATTTAAGACATAAATCACATGCCAAGTTGTCATTTTAACTATTACATTAATGTGCATACTTAACACATGAAGAAACTCAATTCCATATTAAGTGTTTTGTGTATACTAAATATGATTGTTTTAATTGTTTTTCCATCCCATAAGTGATTCTAAATCAGTAAAAATTCTGCATGAATTGATACATTTGTTAACAACAGAGAGATGCCAGGTAATGTAGCAAACACTGTATGGTTACTGATTCTTTGGTAACTCTCTTCTTCTGAGATTGTACTTCCTGCCCCCTTGAAGTTTAGCATGGCCACTTGACTACCTCTGGAAAATAGACTGTTAATCAAAGTAACTCTCCAGCCATTAAGATGGAATTCCCTGTCAAAAAGTAATCTCATCAGCCGAGGTTGCTAAGTGACTAAAATAAGCAAGGCTCCCCAAAACCTGCATTGGCTATGTACCATAACCAAGAAATCAACATTGTTGCCTTTAAATTGCTGCTTTGAGGATTTCCTTACTGCAGAATAATGTCAGTTTTATGATTTCTCATAGAGGCCAAATAGGACACTAGAATGTCCCTATAGGATTCCTAAGACTGATAATTTCAGTAACCACTGCATCACCATAGATTATTTTATCAACACAGTAGTAAGATAAAATTAGAAAACAAAATGTTGCTCTGTATGGGTGGAAATATGCCAATATGTTCCTTCACTAATATGGTTGTTGTTTTTGTTGTTGTATACTCTGAAAACCCACTGTAAAATCATACAAAAGGAAACTATCCATTTTTCTCCCAGAGAGCAGATAGTGGATTCAAACCACGAGCCTTTGGGTTGACAACCAATTCCTTAGCACTAAGCCACCAGAGTTTCCAAAGCCTGTGTGTTATTGTGATGCTGAAAGCTGTGCTACTGATATTTCAAACATCAGTATAGTCACCCATGGTCACCCACAGAGCTTACAGACTAAGAAGCCAGATGGGTCATTCACTTTTGAAATGGCCTTCAAAAGCCTCAGGGACAGTGGAAGAACAATGTTAGATACCGTACCAGAGGATAAGCCCCTCAGGTTGGAAAGCACTCAGAGTAAGACTGAGGAAAAGTTCAAAGTCAGTGTCTATTTTTTTGACACAGAGTAAATCACTCACCCAGAAAAGGACTTTCATTTGCTGATGTGCCAAGACTCAAAATGAGAAGAAACAGCGGCAAACATAAATGAATAATTGGAACCTGGAATGTAAGATGTAAGAAACTAGGAAAATTAGAAGTGTCAGAAAGCGGAATACAAAAAGATCAACATCCTAGGTAACAAGCTGTAAGTGACCATTTTGAATCAGATAATCACATAGTCTATTATCCCAGAAAGGACAAATTGAAGAGGAATAATGTGGCATTCATTGTCAAAAAGAGCATTTCAAGATCTATCCTGAAGTACAATGCTGTGAGTGACAGGATGATATTCATACAAACACAGAATACCTGTTACTACAACTATTATTCAAATGTACAACAATGAAAGCCAAAGATGAAGAAATCAATATTTTCTACCAACTTTTTTCAATCTGAAATTTATTATGCTGTATTAATAATTGATATATTAACAATAACTGGTGAGTGGAATGCAAAAGTTGGAAAGAAAGAAGGATTAGTAATTTAAAAAAATATGACCTTGGTGAGAGAAATGAGGCTGGAAATCACATGATATAATTTAGTAAGATCAATGGTTTATTCACTGCAAATACTATTTTTAAAAAGGATGAATGGTGACCACCTCTCCCTCATTGGATATACAGGAAACAAATTTACTACATCTGTGTAAAAAGACTGTAGAAGAGCTCAATGTTAGCAGTCAAAATCATGCCAGTGGCTGACTACAAAACAGACCATCAATACATGCAAGTTGATACTGAAGAAAATTAAAACAAAGACACAAGAAGCAAAATATGGTCTTGAATGTATCCCAACTAAATTTTAAAAACATCATAAAAATAGATTTTGTGTATTAAACACTAATGACCAAAGATCAGACAAATTGTGGAATGACGTCAAGGACATCATCCATGAAGAAAACAAAAGGATATTGCAAAGAAAGAGGAAAAATTAAAAGACCAAAATGGATGAGAATAGACTGAAACCTATACTGGAACAAAAGGAATCAAAACAAGGAGAAAGAATGCTAAGATCAGAGAGCTGAACAGAAGATTTCAAAGAGCAGCTCAAGACAAAGCAAAATATTATAATGAAATGTGCAAGAAGCTGAAGTAAGAAACCAAAAAAGAGAGAGCTCTGGTGGCCTAGTGGCAAGAAGCTACACTGCAATCCCAGAGGTGCACAGTTCAAATCCGCCAGATGCTCTGCTAAAGAAGTAGGGACAATTGCCTCCTGTACGAGTCAGATCCGATTTGACAGTACACACACCAAAAAAAAAAAAAAATTAAAGACATTTTAAAAATATGAAAACACTGGGCATTTCACAGGGTGAAAGAACTGAAGAACAAATTAAAGCCTTGGGTAGCAACACAGAAGAAACCTATGGACAAAACTTGATTGATACAGAAAACATCAATAGAATGTAGATAGAATACACAGAATCACAGTGTCAAAAATAATTGTTTGACACACAACATTTCAAGAAGTATCATATTATCAAGAACCAATAGTACTAAAGGAAGTAATTCAAACTGTACTGAAGGCACTGGGAGAGAAAAGGGTCATAGAAATTGACAGGATACTGTTTCAGGAAACAGATGGATACAACCTTGGACATCCTTACCAATCTCTGGCAAGAAATACAGAAGATAGCTACCTGGTCGACTGACTGGAAGAGATCTTTGTTCCCATTCCCAAAAAAGGTGACACAACAGAATATGAAAATGATAAAACAATATCATTAATATCATACGCAAGGGAAATCTTGCTGAAAATTCTTTTAAATGGCTGGACCAGTTCATTGACAGGGACCTGCCAAAAATTAAGCTGGTTTCAGAGGAAGCTGTGGAACAGGGTATATCATTGCTGATCTCAAGGGAATCTTGACTGAAATCCAAGAGTACAATAAAGCTGTTTACTTATGTTTTATTGACTATGCAAAGGTGTTTCACTGTGCGGATCATATTAAATTGTGGTTGACATTGAGAAGATTCCCAGAACAATTGCTTCCACTCATGTGAAACTTCAACATATATCAAGAAACAGTTGTTTGAAAAGAACAAGGGCTGAAACACCACACTACCTTCCAGAGGGGTTGTACGATTTTACAATACCATTAACAATGTATAAGAGTTCCTGTCTCACCACATTCTCTCCAACATTTATTACTTGCTACCCTGTTAAACTTTGCCACTGATACAGGGGTAAGATGATATTTCACTGTGGTTTTGATTTGCATCCCTCTTACTGTCATTGATTTGGAACATCTCTTTGTGTGTCTGTTGGCAATCCAAATGTCTTCCTCTGTGACAAGTCTTTCCATGTCTTTTGTCCATTTTGTAATTGGGTTATCAGTCTTTTTCTTCCTGAGGTCCTACGGGATTCTGTAAACTTTGGTTATGAGACCCTTGTCTGAGATGGTATGCCAATGTTCATTCCCAGTCAAGTAGGTTTTCTTTTCATTCTGTTGGAACAAGTTTTTGATAATCACAGAGATTTAATCTTTAGAAGGTCTCATTCCTCAGTTTTATCCTCTTCAGACTGTGCATTTCTGTCTGTATTTGGCAGTCCCTTTATACCATAGACTAGACCATCTAAGCTTAGTCTTTATGACCCAGCTATTCCACTGCTTGGAATATATCCTGAGGAAATGAGAACTGAGGCACAAATATAGACTTGTACACCAATGTCCATAGCAGCATTATTCACCATCACAGGAACACAGACACAGCCCAAATGCCCAACCACAATGGAATGGATTGAGAAATTGTGGTACATTCACCCAATGGAATACTATGCAGCATGCAGGAGCAATGGTTTTGTAAATTACTACCCAACATGGGAGGGACTGAAGAGCATTATGCTAAGTTAACTAACTCAGTCTTACCAAGATAAATACTGTATAAGACCATCAATGTAGAATGAGCGCAAGGATCCAAGGGGTGGTACTTAATCATGAAGTCACACAATTTACTAGGTAGAGGGAGGGGTGGGTAAAGAAAAGGAGAAAGATCTGGTGTGCAAAACAATGTATATGAACTTTATGAAATTTATAAGTAAACCAGTATTAAATTTTTTTAAAGAAATTTTAAAAATGGTACTATCAAATTGCCCTTTAATAGGTGTTTAAGAGGAAAAATTAGTAGGGATTTTTGTCATGACAGGAGTCCAGAGTGAAGGCTGTATAGTGGAGTGGACCTCAGGGGAGGAATTGAAAAAGAATTAAAGAATTTTTCTTTTACTTTTCCAAGAGGATAGTGTGCTAGAGGGAAAGGTTGGGAGGAGAGAAAAGTGCAACAATGAATGAATGGAAATCCAAAGTCTCTCTAAATTTTCATTGAAATTAATAATAAATTAAAAAAATTAAAAATGGTACTATCAAATTTCCCTTCAATAAGTTTTGACAACATTGTTTTCATATAAAAAAAGAAGAAGAAGAAAAGAACAAAGGAATACTGCATGGTTTAAAATCAGTAAAGATGTTCATCAGGGTTGTACCCTTTCTCCATATTCATTCAATCAGTATACTGAATAAATCATTCAAGAAACTGGATTATAAGGAGAATAATATTATCTCAGGATTGGAAAAAAGATTCATCAATAGCCTAAATTGCACAGATAATACAACATTATTTATAGAAAGTAAAAAAGACCTGAAGCACTTACTGAAGATGATAAAAAACATGTTACACCTAAACAAGGGGGGGAAAGAAAAACAAAAAAACCCAAAAATCTTCACAACTACACAAATACAAAGACAAATGGATAAATACTGGAGTTGTCAACAGTTTTCTTGGCACAGTGAAGAGTACATTTAGGGCAGCATCTGTAAGTTGAAATATGTCAATTGGTATACTGCCTATTCCTGAGGCCTTATTTTTTGCCAATTCCTTCAAAGAGGCTTGAACTTCTTCCTTCCTCACCATAGGCTTTTGCTCATATGTTGTTTCATTAAATTCTTCTGTATCTGCCAATTTCTTTTGGTACAGTGACTCTGTATATTTTTTCCACCTTCTTTTAATACTTCCTGGATCATTTAATATTCTGCCCAAAGCATCCTTAAGTATAGCAACTCAAGGTTTGAATTTGTCCTTAGGTTCCTTGAGCTTAAGAAATGCTGAGTGAGTTCAGCCCTTTTGATTTTCTGACTCCAGCTCCTTGCACATTTCATTGTAATATTTTGCTTTGTCTTCCCAAGCTACCTTTTGAAATCTTCTCTTCAGCTCTTTAATATCTTGAATTCTTCCCTGTGCTTTGGTTTTACGGCACTCTAGTGCAAAATTCAGAGTCTCTTCTGACATCCATTTTGGTCTTTTCTTTTTCCTCTTTGTAATGACCTTTTGAACTCTTCCTGGATGATACCCTTGATATCTTCCCATAACTCATCTGGTCTTCACTCATTGGTGTTCAAGGCCTCAAACCTGTTCTGTTCAGATGGTTCTGAAATTCATGTGGGATAGACTCAAGGTCATATTTTGGTTCCCATGGATTTTATTTAATTTTCCTTAGCTTCAGCTTGAACTTTCATATGAGTAGTTGGTAATCTGTTGCACAATAGAATGAGAAAATATTGAACTTCTCAACAATTACATCTTACTCGGATCCACCAACATGCTTGGTATCAACATTAAAAAAAATCCAGAGAAGTATTGCACTGGAAAATCTGCTGCAATCAGAGACCTCTCCAAATTATTGAGGAGCGATTATATCAATCTGAAGACTAAAGTGCTCTGATTTAGGCCATGGCTTTTCCAATCACTTGTTATGTATCTGGGAGTTAGACAATGAATAAGGGTAACAGAAGGAGAATTGGATCCTTTGAGCTTTCGTGTTTGAGAAGAATACTGAATATCTTCTGAACTGCCAAAAGAACAAATATGTCTTGGAAAAGGTACTGTCAGAGTGCTCCTCAGAGGCAAAGATGATAAAGCTTCATCTCACATACTTCAGGCATGTTGTTAAAAGTGGCTATTCCTTAGAAAAGGACATCATACCTGTAAAGATGGAGAGTTGGTGAAAGAGAGAAACACCCTCAATCAACAAGATTGACAGGGATTGTTGCAATGGGCTCAGCATGTCAAGAAGTGTGAGGACAGCATAGGACAGGACAGTGTTCAGATCTGTTGTTCAGAAGGTAGCTATGGATTGTACTTAATTCAACAATAACTAACAACAACATAAACTAGTACAACATATGCATAGGTAATATCTTGTGTTCAAATTAATTTAATTTCTAGAAATCCTAACAATTTGTTTATTCTTATCCACAATTAAAACAAATGTAATAATTTTATAAAACAGAGAAATTATTTGGGACTTGTACTGCCATGGTCCAAACTCTGGTTTTACTGCTTGCTCAGTGCATGTCTTTAGGTAATTGCCTAACCCAAGGTGAGTCTAAATTTCCGTGTGTGTGTGTGTGTGTAATATATACTTCAAGAGGATGTTATAAAAGAATATGCCTTTATATTATTTGTGAAGTTCTTAACCTATCATATGACTTATAACAAGCTCTTAACCAAAGAAACCAAAATCAAATCCAATGCCATCAAGTTGATTGAACTCCTTGAGGTCCTCTGCCTGCTTTCTAAATCTGTATTCATAATAGAAAGAGTCTGAATTCTTGTCCTGCACAGTGGCTGGTAGATTGAAATGGCCAACATTTTAGGGATAAAGACAGCGTAATAGCCATTATTTCACCAAGCCACCTTAATAGTATTCACAAAGTTCTGTTTCATGTATTAAAAAAAGTAAGATTTAGACTTTCTATGTATAATTTCCAATATAATTCTGTGAACATTTAAGCTTATATTTGTGATTACCAAATACTACTTGTTCTTAGTACTAATAAGGTTCTAGAAATGTAGATTAAATAAAACTGGTTATTGCTTTAATAATGAAATATTTTTGTTTAATAATATAGTCTAATTACTATAATTACAAAATTGTCAATAAAACAAATCTCGTCATCTCTGAATTAATTTACCAGAGTAGAAATATGGTTTCATTTGGAACGCATAATTCAAGAAAACAATTTTGAATACACTGAAAGACTTGTGGATGCAATATAATTCATACAAAATGGAATTTTTTATGGCATCACTAAATGAGTCCAAAACATGTGAATCAAATTTCCCTTTAAAAATTACATATGGCTTAAAAAATAATAAAAGAAGAAAATTTGGGGTACAAAGTTTGGACTTTATTAAATGTCAAGCATTTTAAAATAATTCGTGACATTTGCAGACTTAGAAGGTCATAATGTTATTAAATATTTTCTTAGTGTCCACATACATGCTTCATTCATTTCCTTTTTATCTCAAGGTCAATATTCCCACATGGTTTGAAATTTTAAGCCTTAAGCCTAATACAATATAGTGGTATAAGTATTGGATTAGTGAGTTTTTGTCTATTTTTTCAAATTTAATTCTAGTACTAGAGAAAAAACATTGAAACTCAGCTTCTTATTTCAACAACTAAATGTGAAAATATTCATCATAATAAAAAAATACTGCTCAAATAAAATGAAATGGCAGCAAACAGAAAGAATTTTTTGACCTGCAAACATATTTGACTAGATAATAAAATTTAACTGCACAGTAGAACAATGGTTGATTTCATTGTAATAAAGCATATCTTGATGTATCCCTGATCCAGTCTTCACTCCCAAAATCTTAGAATAAGGATGACAGGTTTTTAAAAATTAAGAGCTTTGTTTTTGTTGTTGTCGTTATTGCTGCTGCTGCTGCTGCTACTGCGTACCACTGAGTTGGAACCAACCCATAGTCGACCCTCCAGCAGGTTTTCAGAAGCAGTAAGTCTCAAGGGAAGAGATTACCCATATAACTCTAACAGAGTAGTTGATGGAGTCACACCACATGCCTTTGCAATGGTAGTAAAATTTCTAATTACTAATCCCAAAACTCCCTACAACCTTTAATCATATCATAACAACATTCCAAAATGTGACCAACCAGTGCACGTACAGAGGGCTCTGATGACCCAGTACATATGGAATTGTGCTGTTAAGCAGCTACAAGAGAAAAAGATGGGCCGTCTCTTCCCGAGTGATTTACAGCCTCAGAAACAGAGAAGTTTGCGGAGTTGTTTTACACTGAATGACAATGGGTAAGTGTATGTATCAACTAATCAGTATCAGCCTGGACTATGTTTCGTTGTGGGTGTTAGATGTAGTCAAGTCAAGCAGGACTCATAGTGACCCTATGAATAAAAGATCTGAGCCCTGTTCTATTCTGTGCCATCCTCACACTTTCTGACGATGCACAAGGGCCCATTGTAGTACTCACCGTATCAATCTACCTGGTTGAGGGTCTCCTGTCCTTTGCTCACCCTTACCCTTCCCATCACCATATCTTCCTCCAAGGAATAGCTCCTCCTAGTAACGTATCCAAAATATTTGAGGAAAAGCCTCATCATTCTTGCCTCCAAAGAGCACTCCAGCTGCACCCTCTCCAAGACATACCTATCTTTTCATTCTCTTGGCTGTCCCTGGGATTTTCAGTATTCCTCTTCAACACCACAGTTCAAAGGCATCAACTCTTTTTAAGTCATCCTTATTCATTTTCCAGCTCTTGGATGCATAGCAAGTAAACAGACTATGGCATGAATCAGACACACCTTAGTCTTCAAACTGACATCACTACATAGGTTTTTCCCAGTACAAGTGTCTCTTTATTTCCTTACTGCTGGTACCAAGGGTGTTAATTGTGGATCCAACCAAGATGAACAGGTTGACAATTTCCATTTTCTCTCCATCCATCATGATGTCACCTATCGGTGCAGTGGTAAGAATCTTTGTTTTCTTGAGATGCAATCCATAGCCCTATGGATCATAAGTACCCATTATTGTCCGGTTAATTTCCACTTATATAGTGACTAAATAGAACAGAGTAGAACTACTCCATAGAGTTTCCAAGGCTATAAATCTTTTTGGAAGTTGACTACCTCATCTTTCTCTAGTAGAACAGCTATTGGTTCTGAACTGTGAGTATTTTAGTTAGCAGACAAGCACTTGAACGAATTATCATCCACAGGGCTTACATATGTTGTTTTTGGTACCATAGAGTTGATTAAGTTGATTAGCAACCCTATGAACAACAGATTTGAATTTTTCCCTATCCTGCTCCATCCTCACAATGTCTAAAATGTTTGAGTATACTGTTATAGTCACTGTGTCAATCCATCTTGCAGAGTTTTCTTCACTTTCTCTGACCTTCCACTTTGTTCCCCAGCATGATGTCTTTCTCTAAGGACTGGTCCTTCCTGACAACATACTCAAAGTATGTGAGACAGGAGGGAATCTTGGTTGTACTTCTTCTAATCTTTTTGCCCTTATTTGTTCTTTTGGCAGTCCATGGTCTGTCAGTATTATTCTTCAACACCACAGATCAAAGGTATCAATTCTCCTTCTGTCATCCTTAGTACCTGTCTAGCTTTCAGCTGCATAGAAAGTCATTGAAAAGACCATGACCTGAATCAGGAGCAACTTAGTCCTTAAACTAACATTACTGGTCATCAATAATATGGAGACTTTCCCAGTGCAATATATCTCCTGATCTCCTGACTGCTGGTACCAAGTACATTGATTGTGGATCCAAGAAAGATTAAGTCATTGACATTCATAATCTTTTCTTGATGTTGCCTATCAATCCAGTGGTGAGAATTTTTGGTTTTTTGACACTGAAATGCAAGCCATATTAAAGGCTGAAGTGTTTAATCTTCTGCAGCAAATGTTTCAAGTCCTCTTCATTTTTTGCAAGCAAAGTTGTGTAACTCTCATAACAAAAGTTACTGATGCTTCTTCATCCTATCCTGAGGTTACATTCTTCTTTGTAGAGCCAAGAAGACAAAGCAAACTATTAGAATATGCAGAGACTTAGAATTGAAGAATAAAAAGGAAAGAACTCACTTAGCATTTCTCATGCTGAAAGGACTAAAAAACAAATTCAAGCCTTGAGTTACAATACTGAGAGATTCTATGGGTAAAATCTTGAACGATGGAGGAAACATCAAAAGTAAATAGAGAGATCACACAAATTACTATACCAAAAAGAATTGACCAACACTGAAATATGTCAGTGTTAGAGCAGAAACTAAAGGGCAAGAACCTTTTCCCAGTACTGCCTCAGAAAAAAATCCTTTCCTGAAGTTGACACAGGGGATTTGGACTTCCATTCTCCTAAATGTAAGACAGGAAACAGCATGAGAGACCAACAGCACAGCAAGGTTCAAGGTATCAAAGAAGTGACTTGTAGCCTAAGCCATAATTTCAAGGGGGCTTGGGGAGGAAGATGCTGGACCAGGTAGGTGGGAGTGTAAGGCATGCAGATGTAGCGGGTATATGGATGGGACAAGACACAAGCACCAGGGTGGAGGGACACTGAATGTATTAGTTATTTCTGTAATGGAAGGGTCTTTCATTTGCTCCTCTCAGTAAAATGACTGTCTTAAATTAGATATTAAATTATATATTGTTCTAAAACTAAGGATCCAAATTAAAATAGACTAGGAAAAATGACTAGGCATCCACTTCCGAAATATAACAGGCTTTCAAAAGCCCTATGTACAATAAAGCACACTTAGAGCAGACTAACAAATACAGCAGCTGAAGCTGAACCTTCAAATTTGGAAACACAAAGGAGGAAGAAGAGTTGTAAGCAGAAACTAATGTCTAGAATGTGGACTGTGAAAAACATGAATATAGGAAACTGTTGTTGTTGTCGTTATGTGCCGTCAAGTGTTTCCGACTCATAGCGACCCTATGCACAACAGCTCTAAACCCTGCTCTATCCTGCGCCAACCGCACCGCCTCTGACACACCCATCCCGACTACC
>NW_006399944.1:567588-575338 GCF_000299155.1 Elephantulus edwardii | reverse complement strand
CTCGGGCCCGCCGGAAATCCCGGGTACCTGTGAAAAACGCCTGTGAAAAATGCCTGTGAAAAACTGTACATAATTTAAAAAGAAATGGAATGCATAAATATTGGCATATTAGGTATTGGTGAAATGAGATGGATTGGCATGGGACAATTTTAATCAGATGATCATAAGATCTCTACTACGCTTCAGATGAAAAGGTGAGGAAAAAACAGAATCACTTTCACAGTTAAAAAGGCCTTTACTAGTTCCATCTTGAAATATAACATTGTGAGCGATAGAATAATATCTGTACACATACCAGGAAGACCTGTTAATACCACTATCATTTAAATTTAGGCATCAACAATCAGAGCCAAAGAGGAGGAAATAGGTGATTTCTACCAACTTTTCCAGTCAAGATGATCAAACATGCAGCCAAGATGCATTAATAATAATAGGTGTCTGGAATGCAAAAGTTGGGAACAAGGAAAAAGGATCATGGATCAGAAAGCATGAACTTGGTGACAGAAATGAGGCTGGGGATAGAATGATAATTCTTCACAATCATGGCTTTATTCACGGCAAATACCTTTTATAAGAAACATAAACACAGACTAATCAGATCAATTTCACCTGATGGTATGCACAGGAATCAGATCGATTATATCTGAGGAAGGAATCATTGAAGAAGTTCAATATCAGTTGCAAAAACTAGGCCAAGTGCGGATTGCAGAACAGACCATCAACTACTCAAATGGAAGTTCAAACTGAAACTAAAGCAGATCAAATCATATCCACAGGAATCAAAATTTTATATTGAATTTAAAAACCAACTCAGGAACAGGTTGTAGGCCTAATGAATGAAGACCAGAGTAGCTGTGGGAAGATATCAAGATATTGTCCATGAAGAATTCAAAACATTACAAAGACTGAGGAAGAAGAAAAATATCAAAATGAAAGTCAGAAGAGATTCTGATTATTGCACTAGAGCACCAAAAAGCAATAGCAAAGGAAAGAAATAAAGAAGTTAAGAAGCCTGTTCATGTGGATTAGGGCTTCTAGAGTTCTTTCAAGCTTTTTCTAATGACATTTACAGTGCTTGGTTTTACTCCTAGGTCCTTGATCCACTTTGAGTTGTTTTTTGTGTATGATGTGAAGTGTGGGTCTTGCTTGAGTTTTCTACAGATGTTGTTGTTGTTTTTATGTCCGTTAAGTTGCCTACAACTCATAGCAACCCTAAGTACAACAGCCCTAAACCCTGCTCTGTCCTGGGCTAGTCTCACTGTCTCCAACACACCCATCCTAATTACTTCAGTCACTGAATCATCAATCCACCTCATAAAGGGTCTTCATCGCCTGTGCTGTCCCTCCACACTCCCAAGAATGACATCTCTCTCTAAGGACTGGTCTCCCTTTGCAACATGTCCAAAGTATGTCAGATGAAGCTTCAGAATCCTTTCATCAAGGGCAGCCCGGTTTAACCATCTCCAGGATGAACTTTTTCATTTTCTTAGCAGTCCATGGTATATTCAATACTCTTCTCCAACACCACAGCTCAAAGGCATCAATTCCCCTTCTATCCTCCCTAGTCATTGTCCAGCTCTCTGATGCATAGCGTGTGATTGCAAAGACCAAGGCCTGTATCAGGCAAACCTTAGTCTCCAGAGTGACACCATTGCTCTTCAGTACTCTGGAGTGGTCCCTAACAGCAGACTTTCCCATCACAATACATCTTTCAATTTCCTGACTGCTGGTGTCAACAGTGTTGACTGTGGAGCCAAGCAAACTAAAGCCGTGAAAAATCTGAATCTCTTCACCATCCATCCTGATGCTGCCAATTGGTCCAGTGGTAAGAATTTTTGTCTTCTTGATATTGAGCATCAAGCCATATTGAAGGCTGCAGTCCTTGACCTTCTGCAACAAGTACTTCAGGTCCTCTTCAGTTTCAATAAGCACAGTTATGCCATCTGCATAATGCAGATTATTGATGAAACTTCCACCAATCCTGATACCACACTTCTCCTCATAGAACACATCTTCCCAGATAATCTGTTCTGCATATAGATTGAAAAGATATAGAGATAGGGCACATCCCTGGCATACACTCTTCCTAATTTTGAACCATGCAGTATTTCCTTGCTCTGTCCTGACTACTGCCTCCTGATCCAAGTATAAGTTACACATTAGCACAATTAAGTGTTTTGGAATTCCCATCCTCAGACTCAGCCACAGTTTGTTGTGATCCACACAGTCAAGCATCTTTTCATAATAAATGAAACACAGATAGACATTCCTCTAGTACTCCTGTTTTCAGCCAAGATCCATCTAACATTAACTACAATATCCCTAGTTTCCCAATTTTGCCAGCACCATTTGTTAAAAATGCTGTCATATCCCCACTTAACTAATTCCATCTCCTTGTCAAAATCAATTGACCCTAGGAATATAAGCTGATTTCTGGGTTCTCAATTTTATTCCACTGATCTATGTGTCTGTCACTGTACCAATAGCACACTGTCTTGACCACCACAACTGAGTAGTAGGATTTGAAATCTGGGAGTGAGATGCCTCCTCCTAATTTATTTCTCTTTTTCAGAAGTGGTTTACTTTCTTGGGGTCTCCTTCCATTTTAAATAAAATTGGAAATTGCCTTTTCCATCTCATTGAAGATTAAAATTTGTATCTTTATTGAAATTGCATTAAATTTATAGATTGCCTTTGGCAGAATTGTCATTTCTACAATATTGAGTCTTCCTAACCAAAAGTATGGTGTATTCTTCCATTTCTCCAGGTCTTTTCTTGTTTCTTACAGTAATGTTTTGTAATTTTATTTGAATAGATCTTTTGTGTTTCTAGTTAGGTTTACTCCCAATTACTTCATCTGTGATTAGCTATTGTGATAGGTATTGTTTTTCTTAGCTCCAGTTCTATATTCTCTTTGTCACTGTAGATAAATTAAATTTATTTTTATATGTTGATCTTATATCCTGCCACTGTGTAGACCTGGTAGACTATGTCGAGTAATTTTCTTGCTGAGTCTTTAGGGTTGTGAAATATCTCAGTCACAAAAGGACAAATACTTGATAATGTCACTATTATCACACAGGACCAACATGGGGGTTGGGGGGAAACCAAGAAAAGAGGAAATAAATAATGAACAGTGCCTTGAAACAGATGAGGAAAAGAATAGTTTAAAAGGAATGTATGATTAAGTATTATTTTCATGACAATAGTCCAGAAGAAGAGGTACATAGCAAAGTGGACGGGGGGTGGGGTGAAGGGACAAAATTGTGCAACCATGAAAGAATCTTTTTAAAGAGAAAAGCAAAATAGGGTGATGGGGTAGAGAAGAAATGTGCAACAACGAATTAATGGAATTCCAAGATTTCTGTAATGTTTCATTAAAGTATTAATAAAAAAATAATTTAAAAAAAAGAATTTAAGGAGCTTAATAGAAAATTCAAAGGGTCACTCAGGAAGACAAAGCAAAATATTATCATGAAGTGTGCAAGGAGCTGGAGTTGGAGATCAAAAGGGCCAACCTCTCTCAGCATTTCTCAAACTGAAGGAACTGAAGAACAAGTTTAAGCCACGAGTTGCAATACTTAAAGATTCTATAGGGAGAATATTGAATGATCTAGGAAGTGTTAAAAAAAGATGGAAGGAGTATATAGAGTCACTGTACCAAAATGAATTGGCTAACACAGAAGAATTTCAAGAAACAACATATGACCAAGGGGCAATGGTGGTAAAGGAGGAAGTTCAGGCTGCTCTGAAGGACTTGGCAAAAAAATGAAGCCCCAGGAATTGATAGACATACTTACCAATGGACATATTTCAACAAACAAACGCTTTCCTGAATGTGCTAATGAAGTTGTGTCAAGAAATCTGGAGGAAAACTACCTGGCTTGCTGAATGGAAAAGATCCATCTTTATTATCATTCCAAAAAAAAAGGTGACCCAACAATGTGGAAATTATCAAACAAAATCACTAACATAACATGAAAGCAAAAGCTTTCTAATGATTATCCAAAAAGGACTGGAACAGTACATTGACAGAGAACTATCAGAAATACAATCTGGTTTTAGAAGAGGTCATGGCACTAGAGACATTATCAACAATTTCAGAAAGATCTTGACAGAAAACAAAGAGTACCATAGGGATGTTTATCTGTGTTTCATTGACTATACAAAAGGATTTGACTGTGTGGATCACGATAAATTATGCCTAACCTTGAAGAAAATGGGAATCCCAGAACACTTAATTGTGCATATACCTATACTTGGGCCAGGAATCAGTTCTCAGAACAGAGCAAGAAAGCTCTGCCTGGTTCAGAATCAGAAAAGAAGTATGTCAGTTCCAAGAAAACAAAAGAATCTCAACTGCTACATACTTTAAAGAATTTTTTTATATGGTTTAAGAAATTTTTATCTTCTTTGACTTCAGAGAAAACATTATGAAATGCAATCCATTTACTAAATCACATTTGGTCTTTATCATACCCTGAAATACTTATTCTGTGCATACTTAGACACTGTATAATTAGGGTACCCTTTTAAGAACCCTGTTGTCTGTATGCTCAGGTCCATTGTTAAGGCTATTGTGTATTGCTACAAAATTTATCTTCCAGCACTGTGAACAATATTCTGCTGTGATAGGGTTTTTATTGGCTAATATTCACACTGTCACTAAGTCTTTCCTCCCATTCTATCTTTGTCTACACTATCCACTGGAGTCTGTACTTCCCATATTTATTCCACGTACAAACCCACTGCCACAAAGCTGACACTGACTAATGGTGCCCCTCCATCAGATTTCCAAGATGGCAAATATATACTAGAAGAAACCACTTCCTCTTTCTCCATAGTATTAGCTGATGAATTTGAACAACCAGCATTTTGATTAACAACTAAACAGACTGTTAACCAGTTGTTAACAATTCAACAGATTGTACCATGCATCAATCCTTTGTATTTGCCTAGGAAAAAGAGACTTAGATAAAATTATGTTGCTTTCATCTCCTTTTCTTCTTACAATACTTTTTCATAAATATGCAATTACTGATTATCACTGCCTTGAAATTTTTCAATTTAGCCTCACACAAGAACTTTTTAAAGTTCTCTAATTACTCAGACCAATAAATCACAATCATAAATAACCCAACTTTGGAGTCCTTTTCTCTGCTGGACTGTAATCAAGTTCCCAAGACCTTATCAAGCCTGATCAAAAAGCTCAATAGACTCCATTTACTTGGATATTTCAAGGCTAATTTAAGACACTTGCTATTTATATTATGCTAAGTTCTATTTAGCTGTTTATCATTTGAGTTCCAAGGCCACCAAATTTCCAAACATGAGACACAGCTGCTTTATATCTAAGTGAGTGATCCCTAGTCAAAGGACATGTTTTGAAAATAAAAAAAGCTGGGTATGAGTCAGGCTAAATGTGCTGCAGGCAAATTATGGAAGAGAGAACAGTTGTTCCGTTACTTCGTTTTATTCTGGACTGTTTTGTTTTGAGGGATCTTCCACATAAAAATCTTTTCTCACTTTCCCAGCATCCCACCATCTTTATCTTATCCTGCCAGTTTTAACTTAATCATTTTTGCTTTAGAGCCATATGCATCCCATTATATCTGTACTCCACTATACATCTTGAACATTAACCAGTTCCTTTAAACTCCAGTTTGACAACTAACTAGATAATGGATGGAGTATAAATGGTTGATAAAGTATAATAAACACTATTTTAAAGAACAGACTTCATTTTTTTGCATTCTTAAATAAAGTTATTAATATGAAAATATCTAGTAAAAGGTATTTTTTATAGGCAAGAAGCACTTTGTGGAGTTTTGCTATTGCTTTCTTGTTTTTTTAATGAAGTGTTACAGGAGAGGAGCAACTCAGAAAAAGAAAGATAAGAATGACAGCACAATTTGAAAAAATATAACAAGTGTCATTGAATTGTACATATATAAATTACTGAGTTGGTGGATGATTTGCTTTGTATAATCTCAAAAACAATAAAATATTTTTTAAAAGATGAAGTGTTAACATTTTGCCCATTAGCCAATGTCAATGATTCACAATGATCTTTAAGTTATGGAGAATTTAATTTCTTTCCATTTCATCTGTTTTTTTATTGTGATTTTGACAAAATTAAAAGAATAGTAGTATTTTCATTCATTCATTGTTGCACATCTTCCTCCCTACCTTCTCTAATTCAATTGAAAAAATAAAAATATTCATTCATTGTTAAATAATTTCTTCCCTTCCCACCCACCTCTCTACCAGTCCACTTTGCTGTGCATTTCTTAATTCTGGACTTGTTGTAATACAAAAAGTGTTAAATCATATATTCTTTTTGAACATTTATTACCTTCATCTGTTCCAATGTTTATTATTTATCTCCTTTTTTCCTAGTTTCTCTCCAATCCCCATGTCAGTCCTGTTTCATAACAGTTGTATTATGCAGTATTTGTCCATTTGTGACTGAGATATGTCACTCAGCATAATATCTTCCCGGGTAATCCATTTTGTATAATATTTGATGAGGTCCTTGTTTTTCAGTGCTGCATAGTGTTCCACTGTTTGAATACACCATAGTTTTTCTATCCATTCATTTGTTGATGGGCACTTGGATTGCTTCTTCTCTTTGCTATTGTGAATAGCACAGCAATAAATATGAGTGTGCATATATCTGTTTGAGTGGAAGCTCTGATTTCTTTAGGGTGAATTCCCAGTAGTGGAATTGCTGGGTCAACAGTATCTTTATTTCCAACTTTTTTAGAACATTCCTTACAGTTTCCCACAGTGATTGCACTATTATACACTCCCACTAGCAGTGAATAAGGGTTCCAATCTCTCTACAATCTCACCAGCATTTGTTGTTTGCTGCTCTGTTATTGCTAGTGTTTCAGGTGCGAGATGATATAGTCGCGTTTCTTTGCACCTCTCTGAGAGCCAGGGATTTTTAACATATCTTCATGTGTTTGTTTGTCATCTGAATGTCTTCTTTGGTGAAATGTCTATTCATATCCTAATCCCATTTTGCTACTGGATTCTTTACTTTTATTGTTGAGGTGCTAAAGTATTCTATAAAGATATGAGTCCCTCATCAGATATGTCATTACCAAATACTTTTTCCAGGCTACTCTACACAACACACGTAGACGAACAGAAAGGGCAACCTAGGTAGAACTGTCAAGCATAGAAATACAAAGGAATAGGAACAGTTGTAAGCAGACACTAGTAATTGGAACATGGAATGTGATAACCATGAATGTAGGAAAATTAGAAATTGTTAAGAAAGAAATGGAACGCATAAATATTGATATACTAGGCATTGGAGAGATGAGATGGACTGGCATGGGGCATTTCAAGTCAGATGATCATATGATATATTATTCTGGAGATGAAAAGGTGAGGAAAAATGGAGTTGCTTTCATACTCAAAAAAGAAATTTCTAGGACCATCTTGAAGTACAACATTGTGAGTGATAGGATTATATCCATACGCTTACAAGGAAGTCCAGTGAACACTACTATCATCCAGATATATGTATGTACCAACAACCAGAGCCAAAGAAGAAGAAATATGATTTCTACCAACTCTTACAGGCAGAGATAGATAGAACATGCAATCAAGATGCATTGATAATAATGGGCGACTGGAACGCAAAAGTTGGGAACAGGGAAGAAGAATTAGTAGTTGGAAAACATGGACTTGGTGACAGAAATTAAGCTGGAGATAGAATGATTGAATTTTGCACAAT
>NW_006399944.1:546830-565803 GCF_000299155.1 Elephantulus edwardii | reverse complement strand
GGACAGCGCAGGAGGGGAAGACCCTCTATAAGGTGGATTGATTCAGTGACTGGGGTAATCAGGATGGATGTGTCAGAGGCAGTGAGATTGGCACAGGATAGAGCAGGGTTTAGGGCTGTTGTACATAGGGTCGCTATGAGTCGCAAGCGACTCGACGGCACATAACAGCAACAACAACTCTAATAGACCAGTTGTTTTGATATGCCTAGGGATTTGATTCTTTGAATGTCCCATTCATCTATTTTATTCTCTCCTGGTTGTAGGTTTTTCAGGATTCTTGGAAGACAGTTGTGGAATATGGCTTCTAGAGTTCTTTCAAGCTTTTCTCTGATGAAGTTTATATTCCCTGGTTTTATTCCTAGGTCCTTGATCTACTTTGAGTTAGTTTTTGTGTATAGTGTGAGGTATGAGTCTTGCTAGAGTTTTCTACTGATAGTTGTCCAATTTTGCCAACACCACTTGTTATAAAGGATATTGTTTCTCCTTATCAAAAATCAATTGCTCATAGGTAGATGAGCTAATTCCTGGGTTCTAAATTCTATTCCATTGACCTATGTGTCTGTCACTGTCCTAGTATGACACTGACTTGACTACCACAGCTGAGTAGTAGAATTTGAGATTAGGGAGTGAGATTTTTCCTATTTTGTTTCTCTTTTTCAAAAATGCTTTACTTTACAAAAATGCCTCTTTCCATTCCAGATGAAATTGGAAATTGTCTTTTCAATCTCATTGAACAATGGAATTGGTATCTGTGTTGGGATTACATTGAACTTCTAGATTGTCTTTGGTAGAACTGTCATTTTTACAATGTTAAGTCTTCCTTTCAAAGATCCTAGTATATTCTTCCATTTCTCCAGGTCTCCTTTTGTTTCTTGTAGTAATGTTTTGAAATCTTCTTTATGTTTACTTCCAAGCATTTTATCTTGTAATTAGAAGCAGTGATAAGTATTGATTTTCTTAGCTTCCTTTCTGTATTTTTTTTGTCACTATAGAAAAATCCAATTGTTTTTTGTTTGTTAAACTTGTATTCTGCCACTTTGCTGAATTGGTCAACTATGTCCAGTAGTTTTGCACTGAGTATTTAAAGTTTTCTAAGTATTTTATCACATCAGCTACACATAGAGATAATTTTGCCACTTCTTTATCAATTTGAATTTTTTTCTTCTCTTGCATTATTGCTACCAATACCATTAATATATACAAGCAAGATTCTGCTGAAAATTATCTAAAAACAAATGGAAAACACATCAACAGAGTACTGCCACATGTGCATGCTGGGTTTATAAGAGATATTGGTACAATGGATATTGTAGCCAATGTTAGATGGATCTTAGCTGAAAGCAGAGAGAACTAGAGGAATGTCTATCTCTGTTCCATTGACTATGCAAAGACATTTGACTGTGTGGATCACAATAAACTATGACTAACTCTGAGAAGAATGGAGATCCCCAAACACTTGATTATGCATATGTGAAAACTATACATAGAACAAAAAACAGTCCTAAGAACAGAGTAAGGAAACACTGCATGGTTAAAAATTGGGAAGATTATTTGCCAGGGATGTGTCTTATCTCCATGTCTTTTCAATCTATACATGAAATAGATCATCCTGGAGGTTTAGCTCTATCAGGGAGAATGTGGCATCAGGATTGGAGGAAGGCTCATCAAAAACCTGTGTTATCCAGATGACACATCCTTGCTTGCTGAAACTGAGGATTACCTAAAGTCTTGCTTCAGAAAGTCAAAGACTGCTGCCTTAAATATGGATTGTGGCTAAACATCAAGTAAACAAAAGATTTTCACCACTGGGCATATTGGCAGAATCATTAAAGATGGTGAAGAAAATGAGATTTTCAGCAGCATCAATTTGCTTGGCCCCACAATCAAGACTCTTGGTGCCAACAGCTAGAAAATCAAAAGACAAATTGTATTGGGAAAATCTGCTGTCAAGGACCATTCCAGAGTAATAAAGAACAATGATATCACTCTGGAGACTTAGGTATGCCTGAACCAGGTCATGATCTTTGCAATTTTGTTTTTATTTTCATCTCTCTTAGAGCTAAGGATTTTGAAGATTTCTTGCCTTTTCCATCTCATTGAAGAATGGAATTGGTATTTGTATTGGGATTGCACTGAATGTACAAATTGCCTTTGGTAGTATTGTCATTTTCACAATATTGAGCCTCCCTATCCATATGCAAAATATATCCTTCCATTTCTCCAGGTCTCTTTTTGTTTCTTGTAGTAATGCTTTGGAATTTTCTTTGAATAGATCCTTTTTGCTTGTTAGATTTATTTCCAAGTGTTTAATCTTGTAGTTAGCTATAGGTTTTTCTAAGCTCCAGCTCTATATTTTCTTTGTTACTGTAGAGAAATTCAATTAATTTTTGTATGTTGATCTTGTATCCTGCTACTTTGCTGAATTGGTCCACTATGTCCAGCAATTTTCTTGCTGAGTCTTTAAGGTTTTCTAAGTATACTATCATTATCTGAATAGACTGATAATTTTACCTCTTCTTTGCCAGTTTGGATACCTTTTATTTCCTTCTCTTGTCATATTGCTATTGGTAAGACTTCCAAAACAATATTGAATAAGAGAAGTGATAGTGGACATTCTTGCCTAGTTCCTGCTCTCAAAGGGGATGCCTTTAATCTCTCTCCATTAAGAATAATGTTAGCTCTTCAGTTTGCATATATGCTTTTTAGTATGTTGAAGAATTTCCCTTCTAATCCTATTTTGTTGAGTGTTTTAATCAGCAAAGGGTGTTGGATTTTGTCAAAGGCCTTTTCTGCATCAATTGATAGGATCATGTGGTTCTTGTTCTTTGCTTTGTTAATGTAATGAATGACGTTGATTGTTTTTCTTATGTTGAACCATCCTTGCATACCTGCTATGAATCCCCCTTGGTCATGGTGAATTACTTCTTTGATGTATCATTGGAATCTATTGGCCAGGATTTTATTCAGGATTTTTGCATTTCGGTTCATAAGAGATGCTTCATTAAACATTCTGCATTGGGTATATATTGTTTACAAAAAGATTGTTTTGTATTTACTATTCATTCCTTTTTTTGATCCTTATTCAGTAGAAACATCATGTGGACATTCACATTATGTCCAGCAGTGCGTCCTGCCTAGTTTAAGGGACTGGAAGACAGCTGTCCCTTATCTCACTATTTGACCTGCTTATAGGGAAACAGCTCACCATATTTTCTCATGCCTCAGCTCCTATTTATGTAAATTTGTGATATATTCTGTATAGCCCTTTGAAATCTTTGGGTGAAAGATGGTATTTCAAGTTCTAATGATTATTATTAGTTGCTCAATACCATTTGTTGAGTACTTTGTTTCTACTTTTGTAGAATGATATAGGGATAGAAAGATTGAAAAGTGAAGGTGAAGCCCTCAGAGAGCTTGTTTTAAAATGTCATTCATAGAAGGAATCCTGGGATTACCCATTCTGTGACATTATTTGTGTCCTAACCATTCTTCAGTGAAGGTATATTTCAGTCCAGTATGTGAGGATATGAGATCACATCTTTGTTATTGGATCTTACGTGAAGAAAGACTAATGCTTTGTAACCACATTGTTGTCACTTGTCCCTGAAATGCACACAAAATTTAAAAAGGAAAAACATAATCCTTCATAGATCTTTCTTTTGAAGAAGAAAGAGTTCAAGCCAGGAAATCTCTACATTGTCTTCCAGAAGTTAAGTGATTTAAAATGAAGATGTTTTATCTATTTTTAATTGTATATCTTTTGAGATGTATTATATGTCTCTTCTTGTGTGGTCACTAAAAATTTTAATTATTCCAAGAATATGCATAATGTTGAAATATTTCCTATACCATTTTAATATAAAAGCTCAGGGCCCAAGTGGTAGATGTTAGCAAAACTTTAGAATGGTTCATATAATCAAAGCCCAAGAAATAATTTCTAGTGTAAAATCAATATTTAACTTACAGCTAGCTCGTTTCACAGACTACACTAGTCTTTCATCGTAATACCAGTTGATGGAATTTGATTACATAAAAACATTGTGTCCAGCAAGTTCATTAGCAGCATTGAAAGCTAATGAGAATTTGAGGGCATTGTAATTTAAGATTCATATTTTTAGAAGTAGATAGTCCCCATCTTCAAAGAGGGTGTGTTCTAAAAGTGTATTTATAAGTTGATTTTTTTTTATGGCTCAATGTCATAAAATGGTTGGAGCATATTGTATCTTGAACAGTGGAGGGGTGTATTCATAAAGTCCTTGCATATTTGTAGCTAATTGAAATTATGGCAACATAGAAACCATTTTAAAAATAATTTTGAGTCAAATAAAATTTCTGCTCCCCCCAAAAAAAAAAGAGAGAGATATTGGCCTAGTTTTGTTTTTGTTTTTTTTATTTTGGTGGTGCCTTTACCTGACTTTGGTGTCAAGGATATGTTTGCTTCATAGAATGAGTCTGGGATAATTTAAACTTTTCCTATTTTCTGAAATAGTTTATGTAAAATTGGTGACAGTTCTTCTCTGAATGTTTTATCAAATTTGCTTGTAAAACCATCTCATTCAGGGCTTTTTTTGGCTGGAATTTTTTTTTTTTGTCTTCTCAATTTCTTCTTTTCTAATGAGTCTGTACAGGTGTTCAATTTCGGTTTGTGTCAGTTGGGTAAGTTGTGAATTTGTAAGTATTTTTCCATTCATATATGTTTGAGGATAGTTTTTAATGATATTCCATTGTTAGCCTTTTTATGTTAGTTGGTTCTGTTCTGATGTTGCCCATTTCATCTCTTATTCAGATAATTTTTGTCATTTCCTTTGTTAATTTTGCTAGTGGTTTGTCAATTTTTGTTGATGGTTTCAATTGTTTTTCTGTTTTCTGCCTCATTTATTTCTGCTTTCACTTTTGTAATTTCAGATTTTTAACGAGTTTTTAAAAGAGGATTTTTTTAGGTTTGTCTTACTTTTCCTTTCAATTTGTTGGAGATGTTGGGTTACAGAGTCAATAGTAATTTTTCCTTTCTTTTGATGTGTTTGCTTATTGCTATAAATTGAACTCTGACTACTGCTTTGGCTGTTTTTCAGAGATTTTTGTAAGTGGTGCTTTCATTGCCATTTGTTTCAAGAAAATTTTTCATTTTATATTTCTTCTAATATCTATTCATGTTCAAGTAATGTGTTGTTCAGCTTCCAAATGTATGGTTTTTTTTCTTCTTTATGCTCTTTTTATTAATTTCTAAATTTGTAGCACTGTGGTCTGAGAAGATGCTTTGTATTACTTTTATGTTTTTTAATTTATTGATGCTTGCCTTGTGGCCTAAAATGAAATCTATTCTGGAGAATGTTCCATGCACTTTGGAGAAGAAAGTGTACTGTTTTTTGGGGGGGCTTATTAGCCTGTAAATAGCTATGAGATTGAGTTGTATGATTTAATGCTTCAACATCTTTGTTGAGTTTCTTTCTGGTAGTTCTATCTTTTCTTGAGAGTGGTGTATTGAACTCTCCTACTACATTAGTAGTGTTTTCTATTTCCTTTTTCAGTTTTATTAATGGTTGTTTTATATATTTTGCAGGTCTATATTTTGGTGTATAGATATTTATTATTGTTTTGTGCTCTTGTTCTATTGCCCTTTTAAACAATATGTACTAACTTGCCTCGTCCTTTGTGATTTTTTTTTTTGCACTGAAATTTATTTTATCAGAAATTAATATCACTACTCCTGCTTTTTTCTGGTTGCCATTTGCTTGGTATTCCCCCCACACACACTCTTTTATTCTTAGTCTTTCTCTTCATTTTTCAGATGTGTCACTTATAGACAGCATATTGATGGATTTTGGGTTTTTATCCAATATGCTACTCTTCTTCTCTTCAGTGATGCATTTAAATCATGCACACTCAGTATTATTATTGAGAGGCAAGGTTTTATTGCTATCATTTTGTTTAGTTCTTTTGGGTGTTATTGCTAGTTACTTTGATCCATCCTGCTTTTGTGGCACCTGTGTAAGAAGGATATCTCTCAGTGTTTCCTACAATGCTGGTCTTGTTTTTGCAAACTCCCTTAGGTTCTATATTATGGAAATATATTGATCTTCATATTTCATGGACAATTTTTCTGGGTACAATATTCTTGCTTGACATTTCTGTTCTTTGAGTGTTTGATATATGTCATTCCACTCTCTTCTTGCTCACAAGGTTTCTGCTGGGAAATTGTTACTCAATCTTATCTGCTCTCTCTTATAGCTTACTTTTTGTTTCTCCCTTGCTGCTTAAAGAATTCTCTCTTAATCTTTGGTTCTGGCAAATTTGACTATGATATGCCTTGGTGTTTTTCTTTTGGGGTCTATACTATATGATGTTTGCTGAGCTTCTTGAATATATATTCTCTCATTCTTCATTATGCCTGAGAAATTTTATTCTAGTAAATCTTCCACAACTTTTTTGGTGTCTTTACTTGCTTCTTTCTGTCCTGGGATTCTGATGGTGTGCTCGTTATTTCTTTTGATGGTGTCCCACATTAAGTTTTCTTCTTTTTCCTTCCTTTTTGATTCTACTTTTTGCTCTAAAAGATCAGTGATGACAATTCTATCTTCTATTTCACTGGTTCTGTGTTCTACCTTTTCAACTCTGTTCATGTGTCTCTCCAACAATTTGACAGCATCGGAAACATTGGGCCTCATCTTCTGGATAATGGTTTATTGTTTTTCCAGTGCCTCTTATGCCTCATTTGTGTTATCTGTATTATTTTGGATTTTTTAAGCTCCTCTTGGTTTTTACTTGCAGTGTTCTGTAATTCTTCAAGTATGTCTTTCACCCATTGAAAAATATTCAATTACTGGTGGCCTAGTGGCAAGAAGCTGCACTGCAATCCCAGAGGTATGTGGTTTGAATCCACCAATGCTGTGCTGTAGAAGGAGAGGCAATCTCCTCTTGTACCAGTCAGGTCCAATTTAAGGATACACATGTTGTTGTTGTTATATGCCGTCAAGTCGCTTGCGACTCATAGCGACCCTATGTACAACAGCCCTAAACTCCGCTCTGTCCTGTGCCAATCGCACTGTCTCTGACATTCCCATCCCAATTATCCCGGTCACAGAATCAATCCACCTCATAGAGGGCCTTCCCCTCCTGCGCCGTCCCTCCACCCTCCCAAGCATGATGTCCCTCTCTAAGGACCGGTCTCTCCTCACAACATGTCCAAAATATGTCAGACGGAGCCTCAGAATCCTTGCCTCCAAGGAGCCACCAGGTTTAACCCTTTTCAGGACAAATCTGTTTGTTTTCCTAGCAGTCCATGGTATTCTCAATACTCTTCTCCAGCACCACAGCTCAAAGGCATCAATTCTCCTTGCGAAGACCATAGCCTGTATCAGATGCACCTTAGACTCCAGAGAGACACCATTGCTCTTCAGTACTTTGGAGAGGTCCCTAACAGCAGACTTTTCCATGGCAATGCACCTTTTAATTTCCTGGCTGCTGGTGCCAAGACTGTTGACTGTGGAGCCAACCAAACTAAAGCTGTGTACAATCTCAGTCTCTTCACCATCCATCCTGATCCTGCCAATTGGTCCAGTGGTGAGAATCTTTGTCTTCTTGACGTTGAGCCTCAATCCATATTGTAGGCTGCAGTCCTTGACACTCTGCAGCAGGTGCTTCAGGTCCTCTTCAGTTTCAGCAAGCAGGGTTGTGTCATCCGCATAACTCAGACACACAAAATAATCAAATCAAATCAAAATATTTTAAAAGGAAATACTCAATCATTGTTCTTTTAAACTGTGTGTCAGAAAGTTCCATCAGACTTTTTGGCTTCAGGAAATCCTTTGACATTGTGTCATTTTGGAGGTATATCTTGCTTTAGGCTTGTGTAGGTAGTCTGCTTCTTTCATAACATTGCTGTGGTAGAGGTTTTCAAGCCAAAGGTGGTAGCTGGTTCTTGAACTGATGTTACAGCTCCAGAAGAAGCTTGGGCAGGGGCATGCACAGATATACATAGGATGGGTGTATGCATGGATGCATGCCAGGTTGGTGCGCATGGAAATGCACATAGGATGGGTGCATGTACAGTTGCATAGAGGCTTGTGGGGGGACACACACGCAGACCCACATGGGGTTGGGGTACAGGGGGATCCTAATGTGAAAACAAGGAAGCCTTAGTTTTTCCCTCAAGAACTGGCTCAGCCACCTCATTGCAGCCCCAGTTGTCTCACTCCCTCCTGCTTAAGGTGAAGGGGTCCCACAAGTGGTCCAGCAATCAGCGTGATCCCCCTGCTAAGTACCTCACTCAAATTCCCACTGTCCTACCTGCTTCTGATGTATAGATCCCTCCATCACTCTGTTTCCCAGCAAGGCTCGCTGTTCCCTGCCAAGGCTTTCTGCCCATGCCAAGTCTCCCAAACTAATTATTTTAATAATATTTATCACTTAAATTCCATCTCCCCAGTATGCTTGGCTTTCTATCCACCTGGCTCACTCTGTGCCTGGCTCACTCTCATCCCGATCATCTTTAATATGCGTATTTATTAAATATCAAACACTAGCTATAAGAGACCATTAGTAAATATTTGTGGAATAAATGAATAAACACTAAAAACTTCAGCTTTCTGTGTCTCCTATTTATGACTATTTTTATTCAAGTTTCTAAATTTATTATTAAATCTTGCCAAACAACATAACATTTTTGTCTTCTTCAGAATTAAAAGTGTTCCTTGATAAAATAATGTAAAGTAATATATTTTTCACATAAGAAGAATCACAGTCAAGTGTTCTGGGATTCCCAGTCTTCTCAGAGTCAGCAATAGTTTGTTCTAATCTATACTACCAAATGCCTTTTCATAGTCAATGAAATAGATAGATATTCCTCTAATATTCCCTGATTTCAGACAAGATACATCTAATATTAGCTATACTATCTAGTACCACGGCTTTTTCTAATCCCAGGTTGCACTTCAGGCAGTTTTCTGTTGATGTACTGTTTCAGTCATCTTTGGATAATCTTCAGCAGAATCTTGCTTGCATGCGATATCAGTGACATTGTTCTATAATTTCCTCACTCTGTCAGGTCACCTTTCTTTGGAATAGCAACAAATAAAGATCTCTTCCAGTCATTTGGCCAGGTGGTTGTCCTCTAGACTTCTTGGCACAACTTGGTGAGCATATCCAGGGCAGTGTTTGTTTGTTAAAATATGTCAATTGGTATACTTTGGACATGTTGCAAGGATGGATCAGTCCTTGGAAAGGGACATCATGCTTGGGAGGTGTAGTTACTATAGTTCACTGAAGATTACAAACATCCATGGAGTACGTGCAAAAGGACTTGGCTGCACTTCTTGAAAGCATGGGAAGAATGCCACGATGGGTGGGACTAAAAGCAGTCCCAGATTTACTGGAGCACGTACCACCATGAAGGGGACTTGGAGAAGTTTCAGTTAAACATGAAAAGTTTCTGATGTCTTGATAAAGTTGTTATGAGTACAGTGAAAGCCTTCTATGAGTACAAGGAGGTTCCCTTGAAAACTATTCAAACTTATCTATAATATGTCTCATGTGGGTCACCACAACCCAAGTTAACTGCTTGGAAGGCAGCTATGCTTAACTATTTACCCACCATATGAAATCATGCATTACTGTATGCTTTAATTTTCTGTTAATAAAAGCAGGGGCTCTGAAGCTGCTTGAGTCCATTAGTCTGAGTGAGCTCTTGGCCCTCTGGGAATTTACATTTCTTCTCCCTGGTATTCTCTGGTCATTGTGAACACAAAGACAACAGGAGGGTAAAGGGACAGCACAATAGAGGAAGACCTTCAATGAGATCGATTGATTCAGAGACTGGGGAAATAAGGGTAAATATGTAAGAAACAATAAGATTGACACAGAATAGTGCAGGGTTTAGGGCTGTTGTACACAAGGTCACTATGAGTCACAGGCAACTCAATGGCACATAACAACAACAATATATATTTGTTATTTTATTCCAATCCTCCTCGCTCAATGATACATCACAAAAAAATTTTTATGGTCTTTTGAAACTTGTAAAGAATTTAGTGAATATTTTCAGTCATTCAGACTGGAAAATATACATTAAAATTAATAGACTGTCCCTTTTTCATAACCCACAAACAAGACTTGTATCAAAGTTTCTCAAGAGATGCCATTAAATACCATTACTGAAGTCAGAAAGATGTAGGCTGAAAGCAGAGAATATAAGAAAGATGCTTACTTGTGTTCTATTGACTATGCAAAGGCATTCAACTGCATGAATCATAAAAAGTTCTTAATAGCATTGAGAAAACTAGAAAATCCAGAACACTTAGTTGTTCTCTTTTGAACTTTGTATATAGTCCAAGAATTATTTTAGTAGAGCAAGAGGATTCAGCATGATTTGAAATAAGCAAAGGTCCTCTGGAAAACAGCCAAAGCAGTAATCAGAGGTCAATTTATAGCAATCAGCAAACACATCAAAAGGCAGGAAAAATTGACCATTGACTCTCTAACCCAGCATCTCCAACAAATTGAAAAAGAACATCAAGAAAACCTGACATCCTCCCTCTAAAAAAACTGAAATTATAAAAATTAGAGCAGAGATAAATGAAATAGAAAACTGAAAAACAATTGAAACTATCAACAAAAGTAGGAGTTAGTTCTTTGAGAAGGTCAATAAAAAAGATAAACCATTAGCAAAACTCACAAAAGAAAAGAAGGAGAAGACACAAATAATCTGAATAAGAGATGAATCAAGAGAAATCACAAAAAACCAACTAAAATTTAAAAGCTAACATGAGAATATTATTAAAAACTATACTCAAACAAGTAGGAAAACCTAGAGAAAATGGACAAATACTTAGAAACGCACAACCTACCTAAACTGACACAAACCAAAATTGAACATCTGAATAGACCCCTTACAAAAGAAGAAATTGAAAAGATAATACCACAACTTCCAAAAAAAAAAGCCCTGGACGAGATGGTTTTACAAGTAAATTTTATCAAACATTCAGAGAACTGTCACCAATTCTACATAAACTATTTCAGAAAATAGAAAAAGATGGAATTCTCCCAGACTCATTCTATGAAGCAAACATATCCTTGAAACCAAAGACAGGAAAGGACACCACCAAAGTAGAAAACTATAGGTCAATATCTTATGAACATAGAGGCAAAAATCCTGAATAAAATATTAGCCAATAGAATCCAACAATACATCAAAGAAATAATCCATCATGGCCAAGTGGCATTCATAACAGGTAGGCAAGGATGGTTCAATAGAAGAAAAACAATTAATGTAATTCATCATATTAACAAAGCAAAGAACAAGAACCACATGATCCTATCAATTGATGCAGAAAAGACCTTTGGCAATATCCAACACCCTTTTCTGATTAAATCACTCAACAAATAGGACTAGAGGGGAATTTCTTCAAAATAGTAAAAAGTATTTTTGAAAACCTGAGAGCCAACATTGTTCTCAGTGGAGAGAGGTTAAAGGCATTCCCTCTAAGAACAGGAACTAGGAAAGAATGCCCATTATCACCTATTGTATTGGAAGTCTTAGTGATAGCAAGAAGACAAGAGAAAGACATAAGAGGTATACAAATTAGCAAAAAGGAGGTAAAATTTTCTCTCTATGCAGATGATATGATAGTATACTTAGAAAAACCTAAAGACTCAGCAAGAGAACTATTGGACATAGTTGACCAATTCAGCAAAGTAGCAGGATACAAGATCAACATACAAAAATCAGTTTAATTTCTCTACAGTGACAAAGAGAATACAGAGCTGGAGCTTAGAAAAACAATACCCTTCCCTATAGCTAATTACAAGATTAAACACTTGGGAATAAATCTAACAAACACTAAGAATCTATTCAAAGAAAATTCCAAAGCATTACTACAAGAAACAAAATGAGACCTGAGAAAGTGGAAAAATATCCCTTGCTCATGGATAGGAAGACTCAATATTGTGTAAATAGCAATACTTCCAAAGGCAATTTACACATTCAATGCAATCTTCAGCTTCATTTGGAATGGAAAGAAGCCCCACATAAACAAAGAACTCCTTAAACACAGAAAATAAGTAGGAGGCATCTCACTCCCTGATTTTAAATCCTACTACATTGTCATGGTAGTTAAGACAGCGTGGTACTGGTACAATTACAGACACATAGATCAATGGAATAGAATTGAGAACCCAGAAATCAGCCCATCTCTTTATGGTCAACTGATTTTTGACAAGGAGATGAAATCAGTTAAGTGGGGAAACGACAGGCTTTTTAACAAGTAGTGTTGGCAAAATTGAAAAACTATCTGCAGAAGACTTAAGCAATATCCACACCTCACTCCATATACAAAAAACAACTCAAGGTGGATCATGGACCTACGACCAAAACCAAGGACTATACACTTCACTACAGAAAAGCTTGAAAGAACTTTAGTAGTCCTAATACACAACATAAACAGTCTTTCAAGTATCCAGAAAAATCTACAATCAGGAGAAGATAAATAAGTGAATGGGACATTCTAAGAATCAAATCCCTATGCACATCCAAAAACTTCTCCAACAGGGTAAAAATGGAAGCCACAGACTGGGAAAAAGTGTTTGGTAATGACATGTCAAATAAGGGACTTATATCCAGAATTTATAAAATACTTGAGCACCACAACAAGATAAAGGTAAATAATATAATTGAAAAATGGGCACAGCATATGACCAGACACTTCATCAGAGAAGACATTCAGATGGCTAACAAGCACATGAAGAAATGTTCAAAATCCCCAGCTCTAAGAGAGATACAGATCAAGACAACTATGAGACATCATCTCACCCCAGACTAGTAAAACTTAACAGATCAGTGAGCAACAAATGCTGGCAAGGTTGTGGAGAGAATGGAACCCTTATTCACTGTTGGTGGGAGTGTGAAATGGTGCAACCACTGTGGAAAGCAGTGTGGCGCTTTCTCAAAAAGTTGCAAATAGAGATACCATTTGACCCAGCAATTCCACTACTGGGAATATACCCTGAAGAAACCATAACTGCCACCCAAGCAGATATATGCACACCCATGTTTATCATGGCTTTGTTCACAATAGCAAGGAGTTGGAAACAACCCGAGTGCCCATCAACAACAAATGGATAGAGAAGCGGTGGTATAGTCACACAGTGGACTACTATGCTGCATTGAAAAGCAATGAACTCATGCAATATTATTCAAAATGAGTGATCCTGAAGGATATTGTGCTGAGTGAAGTATCTCAGTCACAAAAGGACAAATACTGTATGGTGCTACTGTTGCAGAATGAGGCTCACATCAGGGTGGGGGTAAGACTGAGAAAACCTGGATAAATTATATATACTGCATTGAAGCAGATGAGGAAGAGAACAGTTTAAAAGCAATATATTTTAGGACATTATGTTTATCATAAGAGATAGGAATGAGGGGTGCAGAGTGGAGTATACTCGGGGTGGAGTGCGGGGAGTACAGAGAGATTGTATACCAATAAAATTTTTCTTTTGCTTTTCAAGGAGAAGAGTGAACTGGGGGTGAGGATGGAGTAGACAGGGAGAAAAGTGCAACAATGGATGAATGGAAATTCAAAATCTCTGTAAATGTTCGTTGAAATTAATAAAATTAAAAGAAAAAAATCAGCAAAGGTGTGCACCAAGATTGCATCCTTTCTCCACACCAATTCAGCCAGCATACTGAGTAATCATTCAAGAAGATGGACTTTATAAAAATCAATGCAGCATCAGGAGCAAAGAAAAACTGACCAACAACCAGCATTATCTAGATGATGCAATCTCACTTGCAGAAACAACGAAGATCTAAAACATTAAAAAAAAAAATAAGAAACTATAGTTTTCAATGCTGACTACCTTTCAATGTCAAGAAAAAAAAATACATCTAGACCCAGAGAAAACATCACAACAAACAGAGAAAAGATTGAAGTTGTCAAAGATTTTATTTTACTCAGATCCATAATCAATACCCATTGAAGCAGCAGTCAAGAAATCAAAAGACAGATTGAATTGTGAAAATCTGCTAAAAGGATTTCTCCAAAGTGCTAAAGAGCAATGAGATCTGGTTAAGACTAAAGAATGTATGATCTAAGCCATGTTATTGTCAATTGCTCCTTTGCACCTGAAATTGGACAATATATAGACTGCAGAAGAATTGAGGTCTTTGAATTGTAATGTTGGAGAAGATTTCTTAATATCCCATGGACTGCCAAAAGGACAAATAAATTTTCTGGAGGAAGTGCAGCCAGGGTACTCCTTAGAAGCAATCATAGTGAAATTTGGTCTCAGATGCTTTGGGCATATTTTCTTGAGGGGATAGCCATTGGAAAAAGACATAATACTGGGAAATGTGGAGGTCAGAGAATGAGAAGAAGATCCTTAATAGGACAGATATGCTGTTGTTGTTATGTGTCTTTCAGTGATTATGATTACACTGACATTGTTGCTCTTTAGCATTTTGGAGAGGTCCCTGACAGCAGATTTTCCCAATGCAAGTTGCCTTTTTATTTCCTGACTGCTGGTGTCAAGAGTGGTGTATATCCAAGCAGGATAAAACTGTTAACAATCTCAATGTTTTCTCCATGTATTACAGTGCTGCCAGTTGGCCCATTGGTGAGAATCTTTGATGTTGAGCTTCAATTTATACTACACACTATACTCCTTGACCTTATGCATCAAATGTTTCAGGTGTTCTTCAGTTTTGGAGAACAAGGTTGTGTCATCTGCATAAATTAGGTTGTTGATGAGTCTTCAATCTTGATACCATATTCCTTCTCATAAAGTCCAACCTCTCAAATGATCTGTTCTGAATATAGATTGAAAAGATAAGGAGTCAACACACGTTCCTAACACACTCCTTTCCTGACTTTTGAACCATGCAGTATTTCCTTGCTTCTTCTCCACAATAGCTACAATTTGTTGTGACCTACATAGTCATTGCCTCTCCACAGTTAATGAAACACAGACAGATATTCCCTTGAGACTCTGCTTTTAGCCAAGATGCATTTGACATTGACATATTGACATTGCCTCTTCTAAACCCAGCTTGCATTTCTGCAATTCTCTGTCGATGTACTGACTGTTCCAGTTTATATATATTAATCTTCAGCAGGATTTTGTAATGATTTATTTTCTAATTCTTTTAGGGCAGCTTGGACTTCCTCTTTCATCACCATTTCCTTTAAATAGCATATTTTTCATGAAATTCTCTCAGCCAATTCTTTTTGGTACAATTACTCTGTGTGCTCCTTTCATCTTCTTTTGATACTTTCTGGGTCATTCAATATTCTGCTCATAGCATCTTTAAATATTGCCACTGGAGGCTTGAATTTGTTCTTCAGTTCCTTTAGTTTAAAAAATGCTGAGTAAATATATCCCTTTTAATTTTCTGACTATCTATTTGCACATTTCATTATAATACTTTGCTTTTTCTTCCTCAGGTGCCCTTTGAAATCATCTATTCAACTTCTTGTTCTTGTTATTATGTGCCATCGATTCACTGGTGCCTCATAGCAACCCTATCTATGTATATTAGCTCTGAACCCTGCCCTATTGTGAGCCAATCTCATTGCCTCCCACAGACCTACTCCCATTTCTCGTAATCAGTCGATCCATCTCATCCAGAGTGCTCCTCTCCTGTGCTGTCCCTCCACTCTTCCAAGTATGACATTCTTCTCCAAGGACTGGTCACTTCTGGCCATGTGCCCAAAGTACATGACATTGAGCTTAAAAATCCTTGCCTCCAAGAAGCAACATTGTGTCACTCTATCCAGAACAGACTTGTTTGTTCTACTGGCTGTCCACGGTATGTTCAACAATCTTCTCCAGCACCACAACTCAAAGGCATCAATCCTTCTATCATCCTTAGCTATTGTCTGACTGTCCAGTGCATAACAAGTAATTGCAAAAGTCATGGCTTGGATCAGGCACACCTTAGTCTCCAGACTAACATTGTTGCTCTTCAGTCCTTTAGAGGGATGTCTGACAGTAGACTTTACCGATGCAATTAGTCTTTTGATTTCCTGACTTCTGGTGCCAAGAGTGCTTACTGTGGAACCAAGCAAACTGAAGCTGTTAACAATCTCAATCTCTTTCCTATCTATCATGAAGCTTCCACTTGTCTCAGTAGTGAGAATCTTTGTTTTCTTTATGTTGAGCTTCAATACATATTCAATACTACTATCTTTGACCTTCTGCACCAAATGTTTCATGTCCTCTTCAGCTTAAGCAAGCAAGGTTGTGTCATTTGCATAAAGCATGCTGCTTATGAGTCTTTCTCCAATTCTAATGCCACATTCCTCCTCAGATAGTACAGAATTCCAAATAATCTGTTCTCCATTTACACTGAAAAGGTATACAAATAAGATGCATCCCTGATACACATCTTTCCTCATCCTGAGCTATGCAGTACTTCTTGCTCTGTTGTGACTATTGCTTCCTGGTCCAGGCATAGTTTTCACATGAGCACAATTATGTGTTCTGAGATCCCCATTCTTCTCAAGGTTAGCCACAATTTCCTGATTTCTTCCCTTTGCTTTGGCTTCCAGGCTTTCTAATGTCTCTTCTGGCATCCACCTTGGTCTTGTTTCCTCCTCTGTGTTTTTAACGACCTTTTTGTATTTGTCCTGATTGATAGTATTGATATCCTCCCACAACTCATATGGTTTTCATTTGTTAGTTTTCAAGCCCTGAAACTTGTTCCTGAAACAGTTTTAAAACTCAGGTAGGATAGACTCAAGATGAAATTGTGGCTCTTGTGTATTTGTTTTAACTTTCTTTAGCTTCAGCTTGAACTTGCGTATGAGTGGTTGATCATCTCTTCTACAATCAGCATTTTGTCCAGTTTTCAAATCTGATACTGAGATTCTCCAATGATTCTTTCCACAGATGTAATCAAACTGATTCCTGTATAGATAATCGAGTGAAGTCCATGTGTATAGTCACTGTTCATATTGGGGGGGGGGTGTTGTATTGGGGTTTTTTTATACTGGTTTTCTTACAAAATTTGTTTAGATAATTTTTCAAACAAGAAATTTCCCATTCCCTTAATCCACCCATCCCTTACCAATCCAATTGTATAAGCCTATTATTACCTTTCTCCAGCCATCCTCACCCCTCTGCTTCCCCTCTCCCCCACTTAGATTTTCATACATGTTTTAATAGTTACCTGTTTCTACAATAATGGTCTTATACAGTATTTGTCCTTATGGAACTGAGTTAGTTCACTTAGCACAGTGCTCTCTAGTCCCTCCTAAGTTAGATAGTGATTTACAAAATCATTGCTCCTGCATGATGCATAGTATTCCGTTATGTGACTGTTCCATAATTTCTCAATCCATTCTATTTTGGTTGGACATTTGTGCTGTTTCCATGTTCTTGCAATGGTGAGTAACACTGTTATGAACATTGGTGTACAAGGGCATACATTTGGAAGATGAACAACACCTTGTTTGAACATGAGTGGATGCTAGAAGAAATAAAAAATGAAATTAACAAGTTTCTTGAAACAAATGACAGTGACAACACAACTTACCAAAACCTCTGGGAAACAGTCAAAGCAGTACTTAGAGGTCAATTTATAGAAATAAACAAACACATTTAAAGACAAGAAAAAATTACCATTAACTCTCTAACCCAACATCTCCAACAAATTAAAAAAGACTAAGAAAACTTGACACCCTCCAAAATACCAGAAATTATAAAAATTCAGGCAAAAATAAATTAAATACAAAACAGAAAAATAATTGAAACCATCAATAAAACCAGGAGTTATTTCTTCAAAATGTCGATAAACTCAACACACCAGTAGTAAAACTAACAAACAAAAAAAGAAGGCAAAGACATAAATAATCCAAATAAAAAAGAAATGGGCAATGTCACAACAAAACCAACTAAAATAAAAAAGGTTAACAATGGAATATTGTGAAAAACTATACTCAAACAAATATGAAAACCTCAAGGAAATGGATAAATACTTAGAAATTCACAACATACCTAAACTGACACAAACCGAAATTGAACACCTCTACAGACTCACTACAAAAGAAGAAATTAAAAGACAATAAAACAACTTCCAAGCAAAAAGAGCCCTGAACCAGATGATTTTACAAGCGAATTTGATAAAACATTCAGAGAAGAACTATCACCAATTTTACATAAACTATTTCAGAAAATAGAAAAAGTTGACACTATCCCAGACTCATTCTATGAAGCAAACACTACCAAATAGAAAACTATAGGCCAATATCTCTCATGAGCAGAAATGCAAAAATCCTGAATAAAATCCTGGCCAATAGATTCCAATGATACATCAAAGAAGTAATTCACCATGACCAAGGGGGATTCCTAACAGGTATGCAAGGATGGTTCAACATAAGAAAAACAATCAACATCATTCATTACATTAACAAAGCAAAGAACAAGAACCACATGATCATACAAACTGATGCAGAAAAGTCCTTTGACAAAATCCAACACCCTTTGCTGATTAAAACACTCAAAAAAATAGGATTAGAGGGGAAATTCTTCAACATACTAAAAAGTATATATGCAAACCAAAGAGCTAACATTCTCAATGGAGAGAGATTAAAGGCAGCCCCTTTGAGAGCAGGAACTAGGCAAGGATGTCCACTATTACCTCTCCTATTTAATATTGTATTGGAAGACCTAGTGATAGCAATAAGAGAAGAGAAGGAAATAAGAGGTATCCAAATTGGCAAAGAAAAGGTAAAATTCTCTCTATATGAAATGATGTAATAGTTTACTTAGAAAAATCCCAAAAACTCAGCAAGAAAACTACTTGACATAGTTGAATAATTCAGCAAAGTTTCAAGATGCAAGATCAACATACAAAAATCTATTGCATTAATCTACAGTGAAAAAAAGAATACAGAGCTGGAGCTAAGAAAAACAATGTTGTTGTTATGTGCTCTTGAGTCATTTGTGACTCATAGCAACCCTATGTACAACAGCCCTAAAC
>NW_006399944.1:543737-545939 GCF_000299155.1 Elephantulus edwardii | reverse complement strand
TAGCCTCTCGGATAATCTGCTCTGCATACATGTTGAAAAGGTATGGAGATAGGACACATCCCTGGCGTACACCCTTCCCAATTTTGAACCATGCGGTGTTACCCTGCTCTGTTCTGACGACTACCTCTTGGTCCAAGTATAGGTTTCGCATTAGACCGATCAAGTGTTCTGGGATTCCCATTATTCTCAGAGTCAGCCACAGTTTCTTATGGTAAACACAGTCAAACGCCTTTGCTTAATCAATGAAACACAGATAGACATTCTTCTGGTATTCCTGCTTTCAGCTAAGATCCATCTAACATTAGCTACAATATCCCTAGTACCACGACCCCTTCTAAACCTAGCCTGGATTTATGAAAGTTCTCTGCTGATGTGCTGTTCCAGTCGTTTTTGGATAATCTTCAGTAGAATCTCACTTGCTTGTGAAATCAATGATATTGTTCTGTAGTTTCCGCACTTAGTTGGGTCACCCTTCTTTGGAATGGGGAAAGATATAGATCTCTTCCAGTCAGCTGGCCAAGTGGTTGTTCTCCAGATTTCTTGGCACAACTTGGTGAACACATCCAGAGCAGCATCTGTTAGCTGAAATATGTCAACTTGTATACCATCTATTCCTGGGGCCTACTCATCACAATAGATATTTACAAGAGTAAATACTTGGTGGTAAATCTAACTAGAAAGACAATTAATCTATTAAAAGAAAATTACAAAACATTACTACAAGAAACGAAAAAAAGACCTGAAGAAATGGAAGAATATACCTTGCATATGCATAGGAAGGCTCAATACTGTGAAAATTATAATACTAACAAAGGCAATGTACACATTAAAAGCAATCCCAATACAAATACCAATTCAATTCTTCAATGAGATGGAAAAGACTATCTACAATTTCTTCAAAGACAATCTGGAATGGAAAGAGGCTCCAAATAAACAAAGCACTCCTTAAAAAGAGAAACAAGGTAGGAGGCATCTCACTCCCTGATTTCAAATCCTACTACACTGTGATGGTGGTCAAGACAACATGGTACTGGTGAATGACAGACATATAGATCAATGAAATAGAATTGAGAAGCCAGAAATCAGCCCATCTATTTATGGTCAACTGATTTTTGACAAGGAGATGAAATCAGTTAAGCAGGGAAACAACAGCCTTTTTAACAAATAGTGTTGGCAAAATTGGAAACTATCTGCAGAAAACTCCAGCAAGATCCACACCTCACTCCATATACAAAAACCAACTCAAAGTGGATCAAAGACCTAGGACTAAAACCAAGAACTATAGACTTTATTGTAGAAAAGCTTGGAAGAACTTTAGAAACCCTAATCCAAAGCATTGACAGTCTTCCAAGCATCCTGAAAAACATACAACCAGGAGAGGATAAAATAGATGAACGAGACCTTCTAAGCAACACAACAAGATAAACAACCCAGTTGAAAAATGGGCACAGAATATCAACAGACATTTCACCAAAAAAGACATTCAAATGGTGAACAAACCATGAAGAAATATTCAAATCCCTAGCTCTAAGAGAGATACAAATAAGAACAAATATGAGATATCATCTCACCCCAATAAGAATAGCGATATTCAACAGAGCAGCAAGCAATAAATGCTGGTAATGTTGTGTGGAGAAACTGGAATCCTTATTTACTGTTGGTGAGAGTGTAAAATGGTGCAACCACTATGGAAGGCAGTATGATGCTTTCTCTAAAAGTTGCAAATAGAAATACCATTTGACCCAGCAATTCCATTACTGAGAAAATACCCTAAAGAAATGAGAACTACCACCCAAGCAGAAATATGCACACCCATGTTTATTGCTGCTTTGTTCACAATAGAAAAGAGTTGGAAACAATCTACATGCCCATCAACAAATGGATGGACAGAGAAGCTGTGATATAGTCACACAACTGAATATAATGCTGCCTTGAAATGTACAACAATGAATGAATGGAAATCCAAAGCCTCTGTAAATTTTTGCTGAAATTAATAATACATTAAAATGTCAAAAAAACCCCAAAATTTAAGTTAGAGTAAGGATGGCAATGGATTTATAACTGCTCATGCTAATAACACTATATCGTAGCATGGAGGAGGAATAGAGGAACTGTATCCACATTTAGAATATTCTTCTTCTTACCAAAACCATTTATGGAAAATAGGAACTGCATTGGAACATGTATCTCTGGATTGGAAAT
>NW_006399944.1:541575-542922 GCF_000299155.1 Elephantulus edwardii | reverse complement strand
TTTTTAAATTTTTTTTTATTTTATTATTTTTTGTGTCTGTGTACCGTCAAATCAGATCTGACTGGTACAGGAGGAGATTGTCCCTCCTTTCCCGGCAGATCATCTGGTGGATTCGAACCATGCACCTCTGGGATTGCAGTGCAGCTTCTTGCCACTAGGCCACCAGAGCTCTTCTTAATTTTTGACTCATGTACTTTTAACTTGTTAGTTAAATTGTCTTCTAGGCTTCAACAGTTCCATGGTACATCTTCAAGGATATGAACATGTATGGCTAAGCACAATTGATAACAATGCATCTAAATTCCAAAACCAATCTCCACAATAGTCTACATGTTTCCTATTGCCAAAGGGGCTCTGTAGAGTAGTGAGAGAAGATCTTCCCCCTGAAACCTACAACACCCTTTTTCAGTAGGAAGTAGCTAAGAGAATACACCGTCCCCTTTTCCTTATGAATAAGGATGAAGTGTCTCTCAGGGAGGAGTGATAGGGAATGGCAAAGACACCAGAACTGGCTTTGACAAGCCCTGTGGCAATGGGACAATTAAAACAGACTTTCAAGGGGGGGGAACGAGGAATGAACTGGGGAGGGAGGGTAGAGAAAATAGTGCAACAATGAATGAATGGAAACCCAAAATCTCTGTAAATGTTCATTAAAATTAATAAAATTTAATAAATAAAAACCTGCAAAAAAAAAGATTAAACATTTTTTCCAACAGGGTTAAAAACCAAACAAACAACTGACTTGGAACAAACATTTTGCAATACCATCTCAGACAAAGGTCTCATCATGAAAGTTTAGAGACTCCTACAGGGCATCCAGAAGAAAAAGTCTGAGAACCAAATTACAAAATGGTCAAACACAGAGAAGGACATTTGGTTGGTCAACAGACACACGAAGAAATGCTCTAAGTCACTGGCAATAAGCAAGATGCAAATCAAACCCATAATGAGATACCATCTTACCCCAGTAGCAGTGGCAAAGTTTAGTATGGGAGCAAGTAATAAATGTTGGAGAGGATGTAACAATATTGGACCTCTTATACATTGTTGATGTGAATGCAAAATGGTACAACCACTCTGGAAAGTAGTTTGGCATTTCCTCAAAAAAGCTGATCATTCTATTTGGTAATGACATGTAAGAAAAGGGACTTATATATATAATTTCTAAAATACTTGAGCACCACAACAAGATAAAGGTAAATAACCCAATTGAAAAATGGGCACAGGATATGAACAGACATTTCACCAAAGAAGACCTTCAGATGGCCAACAAGTACATAAAGAAATGTTCAAAATCCCTAGCTCTAAGAGAGATGCAAATCAAAACAACTATGAAATATCATCTCA
>NW_006399944.1:532251-540210 GCF_000299155.1 Elephantulus edwardii | reverse complement strand
GATTTATCAACAATCAATAATGTATACTGCATTGAAACAGATGAGGGAGAAAACTGTTTAAAAGGGATATGTGATTAGGTATTTTTGTCATGACGGGAGTCCAGAGCGAAGGCTGCATAGTGGAGTGGACCTGGGGGGAGGGATTGTAAAAGAATGAAGGAATTTTTCTTTCACTTTTCAAAGAGGGGAGTGTACTGGGGGGGGGCGGGGGGAGAAAAATGCAACAATGAAAGAATGGAAATCCAAAGTCTCTAAATTTTCTTTGAAATTAATAACAAAAAAATTTAAAACAAACAAACTAAAAAAAAAAAAAAGCTGATCATAGAAATTCCATGTGACCCAGCTTGGAACATACCCTGAGGATATGAGAACTGAGGCATAAACAGAGGCTTGTACACCAACATTCGTAACAGCATTATTCACCATAGCAAGAACATGGAAAGAGCCCAAATGTCCAACCACAATCAAATGGATAGAGAAATTGTGATACATTCACACAATGTAATCATATGCAGCACATAGGAGTAATGATTTTGTAAATTACTACCTAACATGGCATGGACTGGAGAGCATTTGTTAAATGAATCAACTCAATCTCATTAAGGACAACTACTGTACAAGACCATTATTGTAGAGTGAGTGCAATGATCCAAGGAGGGTGGACTTAATCACACAATTTGATAGGTGGAGGGAGAGATGGGTAAACGAAAGGGAAAGACCTGGTGTGAAAAAGAATGTATACAAACTTTAGGAACTTTGTGTGTAAACCAGTATAAAATAGGGGGGGCAAACACCCACAAAACCTCATCAAAGTTACATAGACATACTTTGTTCTGTTGTGCTTTGCACTATTCTGCTTCATAAACAATGTTCTTTCTAAACTGAAGGTCTATAGTAACCCTGCATTAAGCCAGTCTTTCAACCTCATTTTTCCAACATTATGTACTCACTTCTAGTCTGTGTCAGATTGTTGTAATCCCAACTGTCATTTGAATTTTTTATAAAGTTATTGTACATTTTATAGACTATAGTATCATATAGCATAATTTTTACATGCACTGAGAAAAAAATTACATGAGCTGTTCATTGCAATATTCACTTTATTGCAGTAGGCTGAAACTGGACCTGCAATATATTTGAGAACTGTGTTTCATGTGATTTTGGTAAAAACTCCTAACATCTTTAAAACACTTGCAACCAAACTTATTACTGATCTACTTAGCCCTAACAGGAGCAGAAATTAAAACAATAAATAGATAAAAGACACTTTTCAATTTGAACACTATTGGACAAAGACATTTCTAAATCTTAAAATTAAGCATCTTGAATTGTGGTTGTTGCTATGTAACATCAAGAAAGTCACTTGCTACTAATAGAGATATTATGCCCAGTAGCTCTGAATCCTATCCTATCTGGAGCCAATCTCACTGTCTCTGACACATCTATCCGCATTACCCCAGTTACTGTGTCAATCCATGTGTCTTCCCCTCTTGCACTGTCCCTCCATCCTTCCAAGCATGGAGTCTTTCTCCTGTCAACATCCCCAAAGTGGAGCTCCAAAACAGACCTATCCTCTTGATTTTCCAGCACCACAACTCAAAGGCATTGATTCTTCTGTCATCCTTAGTCATTGTTCAACTATATGATGCATAGCAAGTAATTGCAAAGACCGTGGCCCAAATTTGGTGCACTTTAGTCTCTAGACTGATATTGTTACTCTTTAGCATTCTGGAGAGGTCCCTTAGGGCAGATTTTCATAATGCAATTTGTCTTTATTTATTTATTTATTTTGGGGTTCCAAATCCCTTCAGATCATCTTGGATTTCCTCCTCCATCACCATTTCCCCTAGATCACATGTTGTTCCATGAAATTCTTCTATGTGAGCCAATTCTTTTTGGTATAGTGACTCTATATACTCCTTCCATCTTCTTTTGATGCTTCCTATGTCATTCAGTATTCTGCCCACAGCTTCATTAAGTATTGCCACTCTCAGGTTGAATATGTTCTTCAAAGTTCCTTAAGCTTAAGAAAGACCAAGCAAGTTCATCCCTTTTCATTTCTTAACTCCAGCTCCAGTAATTCATGGTCAATTCCACATTCAGCACCTGATCTAGTTTTCACAGCTGATATTGAGCTTCTCCAATGATTCTTTCCACTGATGTAATCAATCTGATTCCTGTGTACACCATCAGGCAAAGGCAGTATGTATAGTCATTGTTTGTGCTTCTCATAAAACATATTTGCAATGAATAAAACATTGATTGTAAAAAATTTTATTATTTTGTCTCCAGCCTAGTTTTTATCACCAAATCCATATTATAGAAAGGCTTCAGGCCTTTTGTTCACAGAGTCACTGTGAGTCACACTCAACTCAGTGACAATCAACAACAACAACATATATTGCAAATACTGGTCCTTTGTCCCTCTTCCCAACTTTTGTTTTACAGTCAGCTATTACTATTAATGTATTTTGGATGCATATTTCCAACTGCAAAAGTTGATAGAGATCATCTATTTCCTCTTCTTTGGTTCTAGTTGTTGGTGCATTTATTTGTATGATAGTGGTATCAACAGACCTTACCCTATTGGATATTACCCTATTGCTCACAACATTTCAAGTTGGATCCATAAATGGTCTTTTTAATTATTAATTTGATGCTGATTTTTCTCACTTTTTATTTCAGTGTAGTATATCATATGATTTCCTGGCTCAAAATGTCCCACACAAACCTATGTTATTTTGTTGATGTCTCGTATCAAGAAGGGAGTCTTTCAGGGATGTATTCTGTCTCCATACCTTTTTAATCTGTATGCAGAACAGATAATCCGAGAGGTTGGGCTCAGTGAGGAGAAGTGTGGAGTCAGGATTGGTGGAAGATCTATTAACAATCTGGGTTATGCCGATGATACAACCTTGCTTGCTAAAACTGAGGAGGACCTGAAGCGCTTGCTGCAGAAGGTCAAGGACTGCAGCTTCCTATATGGATTGAAGCTCATCATCAAGAAAACAAAGATTCTTGCCAGTGGGCCAATTGGCAGCATCAGTATGGGTGATGAAGAGACTGAGATAGTTAACAGTTTTAGTTTACTTGGCTCCACAGTCAACACTCTTGGTAACAGCAGCCAAGAAATCAAGAGATTAATCACATTGGGAAATTCAGCTGTGAGGGACTTCTCAAGAGTACTGAAGAGCAATGATGTCAGGCTGGAGACAAAGGTGCGCCTGATCCAGGCTACAGTCTTCACAATTACATGCTGTGCATCAGAGAATTGGACAGTGAATAGGGATGATAGAAAGAGAATTGATGTCTTTGAGCTGTGGTACTGGAGAAGAGTGTTGAATATACCATGGACTTCTAGGAGAACAAACAGGTTTGTCCTCGAGAAGGTGAAGCCGGAATGCTTCTTGGAGTCAAGGATTCTGGAGCTTCATCTGACATATTTTGGGCATGTTGCAAGGAGAGACTGGTCTTTGGAGCGGGACATCATGTTTGGCAGAGGGGAAGGGCGGCTCAGGAGAGGAAGACCTTCCATGAGATGGATCAATTCTGTGACTGGAGTGGTGGGAATGAGTGCTTTTGAGACGGTGAGGTTGGCACAGGATAGAACAGCGTTCGAGGCTCTTGTACATAGGTTCGCTGAGTCACAAGTGACTCAATGGCACACAACACAACACAAAACACTCGTATGTCAATATGTATGCATTCCATTTCTTCCTTAACAATATCCAGTTTTCCTTCATTCAAATTCGTCACATTCCACGTTCCAAACACTTGTGTCTCTTTTGTGATTCCCAATACAAGGACTCAACCTCTGGTGCCATTGTCTAATCTAAGTGGCTCTAATTGTACACAGGGTCTTTGAAGGCCTGTTAGGTCATGCTGACATGGACAAATTAGAACAGAACGTCTTCGAATAAATATATTGCTTCATCTTATGGTGGCCCTTAGAAAGCAAGTAGTAGAAGAGTTGCCTAACTGGCATCTATTCTTCATGACTGAGATACTATCAGTAAAAAGGTGACAAGCGCTCCCCTGGGAGTGTTCAATATTCTTGTATGAGCAATAACAGATTTATGCTGGGTCAGCAGGGTACTCAGAGAGAGCTGGACACATGTCAGGACCTGAATGAAGCTGGTGATTTTGGAATCAGGAAATGAAAATAAAAGGAGCTACAAACAAGAACCAGGGCCTCAGACAGAGTTGAGGAGAAATAAGCATGGTCTGGAGGTGAAGAATGAAAGAATCAGGGATTATGACATTCAGATTAGATGGTAGAACAAAGATAGGTTTGCATTCTGGTTCTGAATCCTTCATCCACTAATTATTAGTTGTATTCTCTTGGTCGGGTCACATAACATCTCTAGGTTTTCGTTTCTTCATTTGTTTAATATTATCATTCACCTTCCTTGGATGTTCTCAAAGTATGTACATTTTGTTACAATTGACTTGCACAATGAAGATTTGTGTACTTTTCTAATTAAATGGTGTATTAATTTCCTAGGGTTGTCATAACAATATACCACACGGTGGGTGACTGTAGAGAACAGAAATTTGTTTTCTCACCATCTGTAGACTTTCTTCTCATTCTCATGGAGTTGGAACCAACTCATAGCAGCCTCTCCATTGGGTTTCAGAAGGGATAAATTGCATAGGAGGAGATTGTCTATTTTTCTCTGTGGGAGCCACTGGCACATTCAAATTGGCAGAAAGGCACAGCCAACAGGTAAGCGGCACAACTCCCAATGAACTATATCACCAGAGCCCCTAAATCAGCTGTATTGATTTCTTTGAGAGAAGAACCACCAGATCTCTAGTTTCCAGGAGCTACAGTCCTTGGCTCTCTTTTCTTCCAGCTGCATTTGTATCCATGGATTATTCAGTGCCTGTCTTCCCCCTGTATGTGAGCTCTGTCCCCATGGATTAGGACTCAGTCTGCAGAGAAGGGACCTCATTTAATCTGTTAAAAGAAAAACCTTATTTCCAAATATAGTTACATTGACAGGAACAGGGAATAGGACTTCAACATATCTTTTCTGGAAGTCACAATCCAATCCATACTATGTGGTAAGTGTTAATGTTTAAAATAGATGCCTGACAGTAGAAACTATTGCTGTAAAATGGTCAGGGGGGAAAATATACAAAAGTCACAGTTGCGCATATATTCCTAATGAAGTCATAATGGGGTAACTTCTTTAAACTTGATTGTACTTAACCACGCTTTTTGACATGGGGTCCTTTGTTTTTTAAGAACTAGCAAATGTTACCCTCTTTGTGAAGGTATCAAGATTGCAGTTTGCACAGTGTCAAACAATAAAAAATTCAGGCAGTTAAACTGATATCTTAGGGTGTTAATATAAGTCAAACAAATCAAACAGGCAAACTTAAAGCTCTGTTTACTTAACTTTTAAACTTCAACTCTGCAGTTAGAGATTAGGTAGATTACCATCTCCCAAGTTTTGTTAGAGAGGTTGTTAATAGGTCTTAGAGGAAAATGAGGTCCAAGGCTAACTGAGTTTGGAAAATATCAGTTAAGTAGATTTTTTTCTTTTAATCATGGGTTTTTCAGGGTCTTGAATCTTCTGATATGCTTTGTTATTCTTTAAGAGGTGGATGGAATTTTGCATGTTTCCTTTTTGAAATGGAATCCTATTCCCATGGAGCAAGTGAAGCTAAGCATGTGTGATTTGGAACTGTTAGAGACAGTTTCAACATATCTCAAGGACAAATGTTTTTAAAGCATTCATAATGTGTGTCACATTGGGTGAAGTCAGGCATCTTGAAATCCTTTCCAGTACTGAGGAGAGTCTCAGTGGGAGGTAGGGTGACCTAGGTCTTCACAAGTCTTTCCCAGAGGTCTGTGGCAACCAGTAGTATAGTCATTTCAAAATAGTGAATGTCTATCCACTAGTAATCATTTTCCTTCCAAGAGAAGTAAGATGCCTTTTTTTACTCATCAACAGACAGTAATGAGTAATTCTCATTAGTCATTTAATAATTAGAACTAGTCAACTCAGTATGTATATTATGGAATCCATTGAACCTACTTAGATTTGTAAGATTTAAAAGCCTCCAAACCATATATGATGTTCTTATCCATCTTCTTTTTTCAAACAATGGAGATTCTACTAGTTGGTGTCTATCACATTTCATTTTTAAAAGAAGATCTCTCAAGTCTCAAGTTGGGGTTAAAATAACTAGCTTTTACTGACTATAGTATGTATGATAGACTGCTATTAAATTCCTCTTTCTCTCTGTCAGTCCAGGACATGTCTTTCTTTGTCCTTAAGAATCAGTTTAAATTTATTCCCTTTCTACAGCTACACTGTGAAATACTCTAGGCCCATCATCTTCCACTCCAGGTCCCTTACCCATTGGCTATAGCCTCCCACTGTGCCAGCTCTCCCATTCCTAAACTCCAAATATATTTTCTGGGATTTTGTGATTTTCTGCTCAGTGTTCATCATCTCTCTTCTTGCCTCCCTTCATTGCCGAGCTCACTACATCTATGACTTTGAGCTCTCCTTTATTATTATTTTTAACTCATTCATCTCATTGCCCCAATCTCACAGTAAAACTCCAAACCTAAATAATCCATTGACCATTTTCACTGCTACCACACATAGATCACTTCCAGAGAAAAAGATTGGTTATAGTTCATACCAAATGGTTTATAACCTCTTGGCATGCTTTTTCAGTCTTCTCTATTTCCCACATGGTTTTTCTCTTATTGAAATCTTCTTTCTCTTTATTCTTACTAATCTTATTTCTGCTGTTGCTGCTGAGTGTACCATCAAACCAAATAGAACCACAGCTGACCCCCAGCAGATTTTCAGAGGCATTTAATCTCACGGGATGAGATTGCCCATCCTTCTCCCGCAGCGCATCTGGTAAATCCACACCACACACCTTCAACACTACTTCTTGCCACTAGGCTACCAGGGCTCCCTTTTCTCAGGAATACAATCTCTAAGAAACAAATCCTGATTTTGTCCTAACTTCTTGTTCTCCCATTTAAATATTTTTATATACTTTAGAATACCCTTTGATTAGTCCGGATTGATTGGAATTGATACATTTGTTTTGAATATGTACCATACTACCTAATTGTTGTTGATTATGGAGCTGGGCAAACTGAATTTGTTAACCTCACTCGCTTCTCCATCCATCATGGTGCTGCCGATTGGCCTAGGGGTGAGAATCTTTGTCTTCTTAATGTTAAGATTCAGTCAATGTTGAAGACTATAACCTGTCACCTTCTGCAGCAAATGCTTTAGGTTCTCCTTAGTTTTGACAAGGTTGTATCATCTACACAAAGCAGGTCTTCCTGCACTCACACTTCCTCCAGCCATACTCCTCTTCATAAAGTCCAGCCTCCCAAATAAAGTGTTCCACATACAGATTGAAAAGGTGTCCAGACAGAATGCATCCCTGACACACTTTTTTCCTAATTTTGAACCATGCAGTGTTTCCTTGTTCTGTTCTGATGAATGTCTCCTTGTCCAAGTATAAGTTTTGCATTAGCAGAATCAAGTGTTCTGGGGTTCTCATTCTTTTCAAGATTAGCCACAATTTGTTGTGATCTACACAGTCAAGTGTCTTTGCATAGTCAATGAAACACAGATAGACATTCCTCCTATATTCTCTGCTTTCAGCCAAGATCCATCTAACATTGGCTATAACATCCATAGTGCTATGGCCTCTTCTAAACCCAGCATACACATCTGATCATTCTCTGTTGATGTATAGTTCCAGTCATTTTTGTATAATTTCCAGAAGGATCTTAGTTGCATGTGATGTTAATAATATTTTCAGCAGGAAGTAGCTAAGAGAATACGCCATCCCCTTTTCCTTATGATTCAGGGTGAAGTCTCTCTCAGGGAGGAGTGATAGGGAATGGCAAAGGATACACTGACAAAGAAGATTAATCAGAACTGGCTTTGACAAGCATTGTGGCAT
>NW_006399944.1:524318-532151 GCF_000299155.1 Elephantulus edwardii | reverse complement strand
TAATAAAATATAATTATAGAAAAAAAATAATATTGTTTGATAATTTCCACACTCTGTTGGGGCTCCTTTCTTTGCAATTAGAACAAATACGGATCTCTTCCAGTCATTTGGCCAGTTAATTTTCTTCCAGGTTTCTTAGCACGACTTGGTGAGCACATCAAGGGCAGCATCTGTTTGTTGAAATAAGTCAATTGGTATGTCATCAATTCCTGGGGCCTTGTTTTTTGCCAGTTCATTCAGGGCACCTTGAACTTCCTCCTTTATCACTACAGGCTCTTGGGATGGAAACAAAAATCTACCAGAAGAGCAGATAAGGTAAGTGGAAACCAAATGCTAATGTTTTGGATATGTAATATATGAGATGGTTATCTATATCTAATTAAATTATAATTGATGACTTGTATTTACAAATTTAGGTAGTACATGATCTGGTCACATGTTAGTTAAAGTTCTAAATACACGTTTTTAAAGGTAGTCTTTAATTTGAAGGAATAAAACACCGTTAGAAGAAAGTGATGTAAGTATTTTAGGAAGGCTTAGAAAGAATGCAGGGTATAAATTTGAATTGCATCAAAATAATCTGAAAGTAGAATGACCCACTAGGAGGTAACTAATGTCATCCAAAATTAAGAAGATCAAACTTATTTTCCACAGAAATGTCATTAAAACAAAGAAAACAGGGGGAAAGGGGAATTGGAAAATGTTTTTCCTATAACATTATGGAAACAATAAAGTTCATGTTTTCTCACAATTTTACTAGTATCTTATAGTATTTTCTCTTAAGTTGAGTATGACTATGGACATGACTATACTCATAGCTCACTTAATTATTGTTGTTATGTGCCATTGAATTGCCTTAGACTCATCAGGACTCTATGTACAATAACTCTGAACCCTGCCCTAACCAGAGCCAATCTCATCATCTCCAACTGACCTAATCACATTTGTCCAGCCACTGATTCAATCCATCTCATCATGGGTATGCCTCTTCTGTGCTGTCCCTCCACTCTTCCAAGCATGATATCCCTCTCCAAGGGCTTGTACCTCTTGACCACAGGCCCAAAATATGTGAGATGGAGCCTCAAATTCCTTTTTTCCAGGAAACAGCCTGGTTTCACCCTCTCTAGGACAGATCTGTTTGCTCTCCTAACAGTCCACGGTATGTTTAAGACTCCTCCAGCACCACACTCAGAGACATCAGTCCTTCTTCTATCATCCCTACTTATTGTATAGCTCTTGGATGTATAGCAAGTAATTGCGAAGATCATGACCAGGATCAGACAAATCTTAGTCACTAGACTGATACCATTGTTCCTGAACACTTTAGGGAGTTCTCTGATAGCAGACTTTCCCAATTCAATTAGTCCTTTTCCCCCCCTTCTTCAAATACATTGTGTTTCAGACCAGATTCTTCCAATTTGCCTCACTCCAACACCCCTCAAATTGTACAATCCCATGATTAGTCACACACACACACACACACACACACACACACACACACCCTCATCCATCTGCTTCCACTCTTCTCTTCCCTTCCCTCCCCTGGATCCTCATACTTATTCTACAATAATGATTTTATACAATATTTGTCCTTGTGGGACTGAGTTCACTCAGCATAATGCTCTCCAGTCCATCCCAAGTTAGGTAGTAGTTTACAAAATCACTGCTCCTGTTTGCTGCATGGTATTCCATTGTTCCCATGTACCATACTTTCTCAATCAATTCGATTGTGGTTGGACATCTAGGCTGTTTCCATGTTCTTGTGATGGTAAGTAATGCTTCTCTGAACATTGGCGTCCAAGTCACCATATGTGCCTCAGTTCTGATTTTTTCAGGGTATTTTCCAAGTAGTGGAATAGCTGGGTCATATGAAATTTCTGTTTAGCTTTTTGAGAAAGCACCAAACTGCCTTCCAGAATGGTTGTACCATTTTACAGTCCCACCAACAATGTATGAGTTCCCAACTCACTACATCCTCTCCAACATTTATTACTTGCTACCCTGTTAAACTTTGCCACTGTTACTGAGGTGAGATGATATCTCATTTTAGTTTTGATTTGCATCTCTCTTATTGCCAGTGATTTTGATCATTTCTTCATGTGTCTGTTGGCCATTATAATATCTTCCTCTGTGAAAATTCTTTCCATATCTTTTGCCCATTTTGTCGTTGAGTTATCAGTCTTTTTCTTGTTGTTATGAGACTCTTGTCTGAGATGGTGTTACCAAATGTTTGTTCCCAGTCAGTAGGTTCTCTTTTCATCCTGTTGGGGAAAATGTTTTATGCACACAGTGTACAATTAGTCTTTTTTCACCCAATGACATAATGATTTTATTGGTTTTCATATAATAAAACCTTTACAGTATGATACATAAATATTGTGTTATGCTTTCACTTTTTTCTTTGTTTGTTTTTATTTCCTGACTATTGATGGCAAGACTATTGATTGTGGAATCAAGCAAGCTGAAGTTACCAACAATCTCTTCTCTTCTCTTTCCATCATGAAACTGCTAATTGTCTTAGTGGTAAGAATCTTTGTTTTCTTGATGTTGAGCTTCAGTCCATATTGAAGACTATAGTTCTTGACCTTCTGCAGCAAACACCTAATATCTTCTTCTGTTTCAGTAAGCAATGTTGTGTTATCTGCATAACTAAGGTTGTTGATGAGTCTTCCTCTAATAGTGATGCCACATTCCTCTTCAAAAGTTCAGCCTCCCAAACGATCTGTTCTGCATATAGATTGAAAAGGTATAGAGATAAGATGCTTCCCTGACACATTTGTTTCCTGATCCAGTGTTTCCCTGCTCTGTTCTGACTACTGCTTTCTGGCCAAGTATAGATTTCACATGAGCACAATTATGTGTTCTGGAATCCCCATTCTTCTCAAGGCTAGTAGCAATTTGTCATGAACCACACAGTCAAATGCCTTTGCATAGTGAATGAAACACAGATAGACATTCTCTCTGGTAAGCTCTGCTTTTAGCCAGGATCCATATAACATTGGCTACAATGTCACTAGTGCCACAAACTCTTCTAAACTCACACTGCATATCTGGCAGTTCTCTGCTGATGTATTGTTTCAGTCATTTCCAGATAATCTTAAGCAAGATCTTGCTTGAATGTGATATTAGTGTTATTGTTCAACAATTTCCACACTCTGTTGGGTCACCGTTTTGAGAATAGAAATAAATATGGATCTCTTCTAATCAGTTAGCCAGGTTGTCCTCCAGATTTCTTGGCATAACCTGGTGAGCATGTCCAGGGTATGTTGAAATATGTCAATTTATATGCTATCAGTTCCTGGAAACTTGTTTTATGCCAATTCCTTCAGAACTCCTTAAACTTCCTCCTTCATCACCATAGGCTCTTGGTCATACGCTGTTTCATGAAATTCTTCTGTGTCAGCCAACTCTTTTTGGCATAGTGACTCTGTCCTCCTTCCATCTTCTTTTGATGCTTTCTGAGTCGTTCAAAATTCTGCCTTCTGAATCCTTAAAATTACAACTAGAGCTTGAATTTGAATTCTTCATATCCTTCAACTGAAGAAATCCTGAGCTAGTTTGCCTTTTTTGATTTTCCAATCGCAGCTCCTTCGCATTTCATTGTAATACTTTGGTTTGTCTTTCCATGCTGCCTTGAAATCTTCTGTTTAGCTCCTTCACTTCCTGCTTTCTTCCTTTTGTTTGGCTTCTTAGCATTTTAGTGGAATATTCAGAGTCTCTTTTGACATCCATCTTGGGCTTTTCTTTCTCCTCTGTCTTTGCAGTGACCTTTTGTATTCTATATGGATGATATTCTTGATATCATCCCACAGCTCAACAGGTCTTCGCTCATTAGTGCTTGTGGCTTCAAACCTATTCCCGAGGTAGTCTGTAAAATTTTGGTGAGATAGAATTGAGGTCAAATATTGGCTCTTGTGGATTTTATTTTATTTTCTTTCATTTCAGTTTGAACTTGTATATAAGTAGCTAGTGGTCTATTCCTCAGTCAGCACCTGGCCTAGTTTCACAGCTGATATTATGTTTCTCAAGCAATTTCTTCCACAGAGGTAGTCAATCTGATTCCTGTGTTGACCATGAGATGAAGTCCATGTGTATAGTGGCCATTTACCTAAATAATGAGAAAGGTCTCTCATCTGCTCTTCGGAGCAAAATTTTAGTCTGTCAAATATTGCTTAAAAGTCGAGCATCCAAATTAAGATAGCGTTGGGAGAAGGATTGACCATCTTCTCCCTAAATAACAGACCTTAGAAAACCTTTGTAGAATGGAGTAGACTAGCAGATGTGGCACCAGAGACAGAGTCTTTTCAGTAGGAATCACAGAGAAGGTGGAACATTGTAAACAGACACTACTGTTTGGAACATGGGATGTGAGAAGTAAGTATGAATGTAGGGAAATTGGAAATTGTTAAAGAAGAAATGGAGCACACAAATACTTACATACTAGGCATTGGTGAAATGAAACAAGTTAGCATGGGACATTTTGAATCAGATAATCATATGATCTACTGCGCTAGGGATAAAAAGGTGGGGGGAAATGGAGTTGCTTTTATAAAAGACCGTTTCTAGATCCATCCTTAAATACAATGCTGTGAGTGACAGAATAGAATCCATATGCATATGAAGATTTGTTAATACCACTATCATTCACATATGTGGAACAACAAGCAGGGCCAAAGAGGAGGACATCCATGAGTTCTACCAACTTTCACAGTCGGAAATTAAGGGCCAAAGAGGAGGACATCCATGAGTTCTACCAACTTTCACAGTCGGAAATTAATCAAACATTCAACCAAGATACTTTGATAATAATGGGTTATTGGTGACGGAAGAAACATCAGTAGTTGAAAGGCTTGGACTTGGTGACAGAAATGAGGCTGGGAACAGAAAGATAAGAAACATAATCAATACACTGTTTAAAAATCCCACTGCAAAATAAAAAAAAAAAACAAACAACCATTACAGTGCTTCCAGTCTATTTTGCACTGTGTCTACAACTGACCTGACCATTGTTAAAAACAAGGTAACTAAATTGTCTATACTGCATTGAAACAGATGAGGAAAAGAATTGTTTAAAAGGGATATATGATTAGGTATTATTGTCATGACAGGAGTCCAGAATGAAGCCTGCACAAGTGGAGTGGACTTGGGGGGAGGGATTATATAACAATGAAATAATTTTTCTATTACTTTTCAAAGAGAAAAGCCAACTTGTGGGGGAGGGGAAGGCAGGGAGAAAAGTGCAACAATGAATGAATAGAAATCCAAAGTCTCTGTAAACTTTCATTAAAATTAATGATTAAAAAAACAAGGTAACTATATCTTAACCTAATTTATATTTAAAGAATAAGGCAATCACCCCTCATCCAGGTCCCTAGGGCTGACATGGCTGCTTTTGTGAGACAGTTAAATTTTCAATATACAGCATTAATTCCAGCATGTGTTTTTTGCCTTGTGATCCAAAAACCACAATGATCATATATACGTCAGAGCAGAACTGTGCTCCTTGGGATTTTCAGTGTCTGCATTTCAAGAAGTAGATCAACAGAATTTTCTTCTGAAGAGTCTGTGAACCAACAGAAACCTACAACTTTTCCATTAGCAGTTGAGTTTGTTAGCTTTTTTGTACCATAAAAGGACTTGCCTTGTGGTCTACCACCTCCAAATTATTTCATCCTTCTATTCTCTTTCTCTTCTTTCACCCAACATAAAGATTCTAAAGAAAATAGAAAGCAAATTCAGAAAATCTCTTTTCAACTAGATGTTAAAAATGATGTCAATGGGAGTTGGTACTGGTGGTGGGAAATGACCATCTGAAATAGAACTAAGCTACAACCTGTTCACTAAACATTCACATAAGAAGTAGTCCCCATACAAGTGCAATTCAACCCTAAAATTGATATTATTTAGAGCAACTGAAGGGATTTCAAATGACACACTTCTGTTCCACTGCTTAGTTTTTCCATAAGTATACATTACTCATAACCCACATAGATAAATGACAAAAAGTTCATTGAAAGGAATTATTTATGTACTTTTTTTCTTTCCAAATGTATTTAGAAAATTTTAAGGGGGAAAATATTTTCCTGATTGTCATGCATTAAAAAGAATCTTCATAGCTGTTTATTCCAAGAACATCCAGTGCATTTCTCTGAATAACACTTCTCTCACTTATTACAGCAATTCTTTTTTTCACAATTGTTGAGAATATTAATATTACAATGCCATGAAACTGTTACATATCATACAAATGCAATTTATTAACATTTTCTAATAGCAAGAGTGGCATGGCATCCATTTCCTAAACAATATTCCTCTGGAAACACTATGAACTTTGATAAATGATGATAGTAATAAAAAGGCTTCAGGCCTTTTGTTCACAGAGTCACTATGAGTCATACTTGACAGCGATCAACAACAACAAGAACAATAACAATGAAATAAAAAGTCAAAGTCATTGCTTTGGTGTTAGAACCAACTCATAGCTGATCTTCCATTGAGCTTTTGAAGCTGTAAATCACCAAAGAAGAAATTACCCATCTTTCTCCAAGAGATCTACTGGTGGTTTTGAACTATCAATTTGGTGCAGCCTTTGAGTTAACAACACAATACCCTATGGACTATACCACCAGAGCTCCCTATAATGAAATAATTTAGCAACTAAGGAGTTAATAATAAGGTCCTTATGAGGTAAGCTGGGCTGCCTCCAGACTCCTGACTCACAGAAACTGTGAAGTAATAAATGTTGATTGTTTTAAGCAACAAAGTTTTGGAATAATTTGTTAATGCATTCATTAAAAAACTGTTGAAATCCCTAACTACCTTTATTCATGGGTTAAAACTGTAAATAACTAAAGAGACTTCAATTATTGTAATTGAGAATTTATAATTATAGGCAACTCCATACTTACCATAGAATCTCATTCCCATGACTACATAGTCCACTTGGGGGAAAAAACCCAAATGTTACTTTCTTTTAAAATTTTTATTACTGTTTTCCTTGTTATCTGTCATAGAGTCACCTGTGACTCATAGAGACCCATGTGCAAGAGCTCTGAACCCTGCCCTGGCCTGAGCCAGCCTCACTGATTCTGATACCCCTACCCACATTGCCACAGTTATTGTATCAATTCATCTCATCTGGAGTCTTCCTCTCCTGTGCTGTCCATCTACCCTTCTGAGCATGATGTCCTTCTTTAAGGATTGGTCCCTGCTGGTCACATGCCCAAAGTATATGACACAGAGCTGATTTCACCATCTCCAGGACAAGCCTGTTTGTTCTCTCAGCAGTGCATGTTATGTTCAAGACTCTTCTCCAACACATAGAAATCTCTCTCTCTCTCTCTCTCTCTCTCTCTCTCTCTCTCTCTCTCTCTCTCTCTCATTCTCTCCCCTTTAGTCATTGTCCTGCTCTCTAATGTATAACAAGTAATTGTGAAGACCATGGACTGGATCAGGCACACCTTAGTCTCTTCACTGACATCATTGCTCTGGAGAGGTATGTGATAGCAGATTTCCCAGTGCAAATTGTCTTTTAGTTTCCTGACTGCTGGTGCCAAGAGTGTTGATTGTGGACACAAGCAGGCTGAAATTTTTAATAATCTCAAACTCTTCTTCATCTGTCATCATGCTACCAATTGACCTACTGGTGAGAATCTTTGTTTTCTTGATGTTGAGCTTCAGTTCATATGGAAGACTGCAGTCCTTGACCTTCTGCCTAATATTTTAATTGCTATTACAAACAGCCATAGTTTGTTATGATCTACACAGTCAAATGCCTTTGCATAGTCAATGAAACACAGATAGACATTCCTCTGGTATTCCCTGCTTTCAGCC
>NW_006399944.1:497976-522408 GCF_000299155.1 Elephantulus edwardii | reverse complement strand
TTAGGGCTGTTGTACATAGGGTCGCTATGAGTCGCAAGCGACTCGATGGCACATAACAACAACAACAACATTACAAACAGCCCAGCGGAAGGTTGGTTTGTCATTATAATTAAAACATTAGACTGCTAATAAAAGGTCAGTGGTGCAGACCCACCAATTGCAGTCTGTATCTGAAAAAATAGACAGCTTTGGAAACCCTTTTGAGGAGTTCTACCCTCTATTCTCCAAAGTCACTATGAGTCAGAATCAATGTGATAGCAGAGAATTTGATCTGTTTGTCATTCATGTTGCCTCATTTCCAAGATCACTGTCACTAACAAGCCATTCCTGAGAGAATGAAGTCAGGGTTTCTATCAACAGTACATTTTGCACATAATTAATAATAATAATTGATAATAATAAAATTAATAATAATACATACATTCCCCAAACAATAAGGCAAAGACATATTTTCTCAATATAGGTCTCTCTCACTTCAAGAAACTTTGCATAATTCATTTTAACTCATTTAGCTTGTCTCAGTTCCATAAACTGATAAAAACCCCCAAACTCCTAAATCCAAAGGAAACACCAACTTCCATTAATCATAAAATTTAAAAGCAGTCAAATTTTATACGGTAAACACAAGAAACAGGTTGTCATTACCCATCCAAAGAGGGTAAGAAAATAAAAGGCGGCTGGATAAAACCCTTTCCAAATGCTAATACGCCTCATAACAGAAATCTGTATAAAGACACCTAAGAAAACATTATCTTAACTCTTGTTCTGTCATTTAGTCCTAATACTTTCTAGCACATAAAAGAAGGAAAATTATACGGGGACACAGGAATCCTAAAATGTACAACCATGTCTCTGCTAAAAAGATAAGTGATCATTTATCAAGACATCAACCTCCATTAGTTTCAAGTTCTTCAACTTTAAAATAAGAGGACTGGTTCATATGATCTTAAAGAGCATTTCCAATTAATTTCTCTTCGAAATCAGCTCCTCCATGTACTAAGGTTGTTCAGTGGTTGACTTCAGTGGTTGACTTTTTGTGTTTTGTGGGAGAAACCTAGGATCAATTCGTGATCAATATATAATTCATACATAGTCACTATCTATATGTCAGGGATTATTTACATGATATTGAGCAAATTTTAGTGGGGCTTCCAGACTAATTAAAAAAAAAAAAAGTCCCTGTGCTGTACCTCCAGAGAATCCACCAATAAAAGTCCTATGGATCAAAGGACAAATACTGCATAGTGCCATTGTTGTAAACCAGGACTGACATCAGGGTTGAGGGGAGACTTAGAAAGAGAGGATAAATAATGTACACTGCATTGAATCAGATGAGGAAGAGAACTGTTTAAAAGGAATATATGATTAGGTATTATTGTCATGATAGGAGTCCAGAATGAAGTTTGCTTAGTGGAAGTGGACTTGGGGGGAGGGATTATATTAAAATGAAAGAATTTTTCTTTTACTTTTCAAGGAGAAGAGCAAATTGGGGGAACAGGGAGAAAAGTGCAACAATGAGAAAATGGAAATCCAAAGTCTGTAAACTTCCATGAATTTTTTTTTAAAGAGGGGGGAAGCCAGGTGGATCACAATGATCTCATGCACAGCCAATCTCAGGGCTGGGCAGTGAGTCATTCAGTTGTGTATACCAACTCCACACCATCCCCGAAGTTCTAATAAACTTCCGTGGTCTAGAGCATTCTGACACAATATCATGGTGGCTTAGTGGTAAGCAATTGCACTGTCAACTCAAAGGCACAAGGTTTGAATCCACCAACTGGAAAAAAAGATGGGCAATCTCCTCCTGTGCAACTTACAGCCTCTGAAAACCCACCAGAAGGTCAACTATTTCTAGCTTGACAGGACACAACAACAACAGCAACTTATCATATAGCATTGTCTTATAGTGACCCGAGAGTTAAAGCATAACAATTGTGCCAAGTAATTCCTTCAAGTATCAAAACAACTTTAATATCATTTAAAATAAGAATACTTTCCCAGAAATTTACACTCACTTGAAGGCATCTTGTGCCTCATACTTTTTGACCTGAAAAACAAGCTTATGAGAAAGCAATTTTTAATGCGACAAAATTGCTATGTTTTCAATGAGTATCTGTAATTGTTAATGGGAATCAAATGTTCTTTTTGGTCAAAGTTATAAATTTGAATTCGTAAAGCAAAATGAAGTATGTTTGTGTACACTAGTTATTCCCAAAACTTCTAAATTATTAAATTTGTCAGTGCTGCTTATTATAGTATCTAAACATCTCAAAGCTACAAAATTATAGGCAGTAAATCTCATGTGCAATTCTTCTTTGAGGTTATGTTGAAACAAATAAGATTGAGGACACTCCAGAATCACTCCATGTGTTATAAGCTGGCAATTAATTGACTTCCTCCCTAGCTCTGGCAGGGCGATTTGTTATAGGTATTATCTATTAAAGATATGAAAAAATGTACAAGCTTTTCTGTTAATGTGGTCAACTGTAGCTTGAAAATGGTTTTATTCTAAGATGCTTACATTTTCAGATAACCAGGGGAAATATATGCTAAACAATGAAAGTCATTTGGAGACTCTACTACAGAACTCAAAAAAGTCCCTAATGTGAGAGCTTAGCTTCCTGTTTCTCAAATACTATGTGGTTCATCTGGTAAAAGTTCTAAGAGTTCAGTAGTTGTCCATCAGAAAACTGAACTGAAGGTTGGGACTGGAACTTAATTATGAGTTAAAGGTGGTTTGGAATCTAAATTGCAAAGAAAGAGGACAATAAAAAAAATCATTTGCTCAATCAAGAATGATGTTCAGATCTCAATATGGCAGAGGACACCCTCATGTAGAAGTCTGCACTTGTATTTTTGTCTAGGAGATGGAAGTGTGATGGGTCTCTAGAGGCTTATTCCCTGTGATTTGAATGTTTGAGAGTGGAAGGACATATAGGAATAGAATAGAATCCATATAGGAATAGAATAGAATCCATCAAACGTATTTACTGAGAGAACATGGAGCTTGTAATATAGCTAGGTAGAATGTCAAGGCCAGAGTGGTGAAATCATTCCAGAGTAGAGAACTGGCACACTTAAGAAACAGAAGCCAAGGAATCAGAAACTATAGCTTAGTAAACTCCACACCTTGATCAAGACCAACAGATTCTGACATTGTAATCATTCAGACTCATACCCACAGGATGGCAAGGACAAGGTTTTGTCTGCTCCCTGCTGTGGTTTCCACTAGTTTGGGAACATCATAAAACTGAACTAGAAGGCAAACCTTTTTTTAATAAACCCAAGATGATGCTGGTGCAAGCAATTACTGGCACAGCTCAAAAATAGCATATTGACAATCCATTCCTGGTCCTAGAACCTGCAATCTGTCTTTTCCCTGTCATCTTCCTCTATGAGTGGAAGTGGATGGAGGAGGTTAAGGGGGGAAAGATGAAGTAGAGATGGAACTCATTAGCCACCATAAATAGCACTAGTCAGATCTTTTGTCCAATTAAACTTCCTGATATTGTGGGTCACACCAAGTTGATTCAGACTTACTGGGTAATAGGGTTTTCAAGGATATGACCTCCCAAGAAGCAGGTGTCCAGTCCTGTCTTCCCAGGCATCTCTGGATGAGTTGGAATGACCAATCATGCTGCTACCAGTGGTCAGCCTCTTAGCCCTCTGTGCTAACGACACATATTTTGGCTTCAACTCGGTTCATTGTTAATTGAGTCAAAGCCAGCTCATTCCTGACCCTTCAGAGAGTCTTCAGAGGCTGTGAATCACACAGGAGGAGATTGCCTGTCTTTCTCCCATGGAACAGCTGGTTAATCTGAGCCTCCCACCTTGGGTTGACAGCACCCTGTCCATAAAGCCACCAGAACTCATTTATGCTTAAAGATTTAACAGGGAGTACGAACTACTAGTTTCTTTCTTTTATCTTTAATTTCTCAGTCCCATAAGGACAAGTACTGTATAAGAGCATTTTTGTACTAAAATGAACTGTTCATTTCTAAATTAAGGAATAAACAAGGAACTGGATCCTTCAAGTTCACATAGCTTGTTGGTCATAAAACTAGGACTGAAAACAAGGTCTCCTGCCTCCTAACCCACTCCACATTTCACTGCGAAAATGCTGAGGTTCCAAGAATGGGAGCCATCCCAGGGATCCATGGCTTTTGTCCAACTTAATAATTAATGTATTTGGAGCTGACTGTATTCTTTTCCAATTACTGGTGTGCCAATAACGTGATGACTTTTTAAAACAAATCAGGCTCCTGCTCTGCACTTCATCTGCACTGATAAAATCTGGAAATAAAAAGAAAAGAAAAGAATATAATTTGGATCTTAGGTCTACAGAACCTTCCTGGAAGAAAATGACAGAATCCTAGAACTAAATGGCATGTCGTCAGCCCAAGAAGCTCCAGGAAGCCTAGACTTATGTGTCAGAGGTGACACACTGCCAGGCAGATGCTTCAAACATGCCTGGGGGATGAAGAGCACCATTTGAAAAAACAGTTATCCAGATGCATTTTTTCATATATAGAAATCATAAAGATTTGTTCCTAGAACAAGTTAACATTTTTCTAATTCTCGAATGTGATGCCAAAATTTAAGAGAGGGGGAAAAATAGATGACAGCAACATATGTTGGAATAGACCCAGCATAGTCAGGTTCTTAAAGATCCCAGATGACTCTTCACACGCATCCTGACAAAATTGGTCCCATGAAGGAAAACTTGGTTTCCAGATGAAATACCCATTTTGAAAGCCAAAGGCCTGTATCTCACATAGGATATGATGGGACGCTATAGGCAAAGGACTGTTTCGCATGCCCTGCCAGGTCACTCTGGCCATGTAAGGACATTCAGGACTCAATCCTTTGTATTCTGCCCCCCACCACTGAGCATGCATTTATAATTGCTTGAGTAAGAATTGACATAATTATGAGAAATCAACATGTTAGGAATACTGACAATATGAAGGCAAATGTTAAGTTGAAGACTTTATACAGAAATCTTTTTATTTATTTTTATTTATTCATTTGTTTAAGAGACAATCTTCCCCTTCAGAAAGCTAGATGCCTCATTCATATTAAAAACACATGTAAAACCAAAGTGGAATTCTGTACCTTGATTGTGCATTTCTGAGAAGCAGCTTCTTGTTAATTTTTTTTATCTCTGCTCTCTAAAACACAGTTATCTGTAAAGCATACCCAGTCACATAGGAAAACCACAGAGCAAAATAAAATGTGGATGAAATTAGTACTCACAACTCAAAGCTTGTGTACATTTCTCCAGCCATATAGGCCAGCCTGTTCCCCACTGCATTCAAAGAACGTAATGCTCCTATCCACTTACTCATTTCAGTTGGGTTTGAGGGCAGTTTTTCCTTTTCTTTTTTCCTGGCTGCAATCACAACAAGGAGAGGGAACTTTATTCACCAGTTCAAAGATTGTAATCTGCCTCTTTAAATTTCACTCCTTTCCTGCCAAATATACTGGCAATGGAAACGTGTTTAATGGATACATGGAAACTTTCTGGAATAAGTCAAGTTTCATTAGTTGCTATTCAATATTCTCCCTATTTATCAAAGCTCTTGACAGCTAAATATGATCATAATCTATGTATCTAACTGTCCACCTATGAGCATGTTTACATACAAGCATGCATACACACAGGAGCTATGGTAGTATAATGCATGTATATATTTAAACAAATCCTAGAACAGAAGTAAATATCTCCTAAAACATAATTCTCAAACTTTCAAGTGTTCCAGGTTTTCCTGAGGGGTTTACCAAGAAGTAACTTTCTAGGTCAAGCCTCCAGTTTTGCTTTGTTATTGGTTTTATATTTTTTTTTATTGGTTTGCTTACAAAGTTTATATACCTTGTGTTTCACATTATTCGTCATTCACATTGTGTTTCATGCAATTATTCTCATGCATTATGTTTTATAAAATTAATCACCATTGGATCTTGCCCATCATTAACCTGTCTTTTTGCCCAGATCCTTCCCATTTGGTTCACCCCTTCCCTCCACCTGTCACACTGTGCAACCCTGTCATTTCACCCCTACCTATCATCACACTTTCGTTCCTCCCACATACCCCTTGAGTTCCTGTACATGATTTACTAGTTATCCTTCTATTTTTATAATAGTGGGCTTATGCAGTATTTGTCCTTATGAGACTGTGTTAGTTCGCTCAGCTTAATGCTCTCCAGCCTCTCCCAAGTTATGTAGTATTTTTCAAAATCATAGCTTCTAAGTGCTGCGTAGTATTCCATTGTGTGAATATGCCACAATTTCTCAATCAATTCGGTTGTGATTGGACACTGTTGGCAGGATTGCAAAATGATACAACCACTCTGGAAGACAGTTTGGCTTTTCCTCAAAAAGTTAAACACAGAAACTCCATATGACCCAGCTATTCCACTACTAGGAATATACCCCCCAAGGAAATTAGAACTGACACACAAACAGACATTTGTATTCCGGCTTTCATAGCAGTGTTATTCACCATTGCGAGACTATGAAGCATCCCGTTTTTTTATTCAAGAGGTCAGGGGTTATTGTTATGGTTTCAAATCAAGTCAGAACAGACTCATAACTGACCCTCCAGTGAGTTTTTAGAGGCAGTAAATTGCACAGGAGATTTCCCATACTACTCCTGTGGAGCAGCTGGTAGATTTGAATCACATGCTTTTAGAAATGCAATGCAGTTTATTAACACTGGGCCACCACAGCTTCCTACTAGACATTTTCGAAGACCTTGGAAATCAGATTTTTAGATAATATCCTAGAATAACCACACCAAATAAAATGCAGGTCTTATAAATTCTGAAGATTTTGTCTAGACACTGGATTATGTACTTTGGTTTGCTACTATTTTGTTTAAAGCAAGTTATGACTATGCATAGATTAGAACTATTATCATTTTTAAGTTCAATAGACAAACTCTGGCATGATTTTTCTCCTCCACACAAAACCTATGTCTAATGTAAGTATGTGTATTAATGGACTTATTTGATGAACTGGCACTCAAGTATTAAAGGAATTCAGACTAAAATTTTGCACGAGAGCACAAAAGAGGAAGGCTGGAAAAGTAGGTACAAATCTGAACTTGGCAAAACTTTGTAGGAAGAATCTTTATTAGAGATTGTTAAGGTTGGTGAGCACAATTTGGAAAAGATACTTTGGAAATGAAATGTGGCTATTATTAACAAATACTCTGAGACAATATTAGATTTAAATTAGAATCTATGATCACCCAAATTATTGTTATATTAAAATGTTTGTAATATATTTAAAGATAGAAAAGAACCCAGGCAAGCTTTTCAAATAAGGACATGGCATGTACACATTTGTAGTTCAGAAAGATAATTCTCATAATGTGACAAGGAGCAAATTGAAAGTGCCATGGTTTAATGAGAACATTTTTTTTTTAAATTTTCACTTGTTCAACAAATTATGATGGTTGCCTGAATTATAGAAGTGATAAAAAAGATTAAGAGTAGCTGATAAGTTTAAAGGCACCGCAGAGGCTTATTTGATTTCCATGTGGGTCTGTTTAAACTGGTACTGCAGACAGTGCTGGACATAGAGCTATCAAGAAGACATTCTCACTTTGTTTTGCTTTCAAAATCTAGCACGCCATTTATAAGCATGTCTTTAACTTTGACCTTCATTGTTTTTTAAATAGAAGAGAATCAATCATGCAACTTATTGAAAATATAAAGCACACTGAGTGAAATACCTCAGTCATAAAAGGACAAACACTGCATAACACCAGTGTTCTAAAAAGGACTGACATTGGAGGTGGCAGGACACTAGGAAAAGAGGAAATATATAATGAATACTGAATTGGAAAAAATGAAGTAAAGAAATATTTAAAAGGAATATATGATTGTTGTTATGTGCCGTCAAGTTGCCTGCAACTCATAGCGGCCCTATGTACCACAGCTCTGAAGCCTGCCCTGTCTTAAGCCAGTGAGCCAGTCTTACTGACTCTGACACACCTATCCCCACTAACCCAGTTATTGTATCAATACATCTCATCTGGAGTCTTCCTCTTCTGTCCTGTCCCACCACCGTTCTGAGCATAATGTCATTCTCCAAGGATCAGTCCCTCTTGGCCTCATTCCCAAAGTATGTGAGATGGAGCTTCAAAATCCTTGTATTCAAGGAGTAACTTGATTTCACTCTCTCTAAGACAGACCTATTTTTTTTTTTCTGTCTATGGTATGTCAAGACTCTCCTCAAGCACCACAACTCAAAGGCATCAATTCTTTTATCACCCTTAGTCATTATCCAGCTCTCTGATGCATAGCAACTAATTATGAAGACCATGGACTGCAACAAGTGCATCTTAGTCTCTAGATTGACATCATTGCTTCTCAGTATTCTAGAAAGGTCCCTAATAACATATTTACCTAATGCAATCTGTCTTTTTATTTCCTGACTGCTGGTACCAAGAGTGTTATTTGTGGAGACAAGTGAACTATAATTGTTAACAACCTCAATCTCTTCTCCATCCATCATGGTGCTGCCAATTGGCCCAATGGTGAGAATCTTTGTCTTCTTAATGTTACACATTATATATGTGACAACAGTCCAGAATAAGAGGTGCATAGCAAAGTGGACTAGGGGAGGGAGAGACGAGGGGGGAGGGAAGAAATTGTGCAAAAATGAATTCTTTTTTAAAAAAAATGAAGGTGAACTGGGAGTAGGAAAAGGGATGGAGAGGAAGAAAACGTGTAGCACTGAATGAATGCTACTGAATCCAACTTTCTGTAAACTTTCATTAAAATTATAATTAAAAGGATATGAAATAGAAATCACTGTATTACTAATCCTTTAATCTTTACTATTTTACAGATATGAAATAAAACTATTGCGTAAATTGACACATAAGTTTGTTTCTTGTTAGGTTCCATTGGGTTGATTATGATGACCTTATAGATAATCGATATTGTTGTTGGGGTGGTGGTGGTGGTGATGTACCATTGAGTGGGAACCAACTCATAGATTACCCTCCAGTGAGTTTTCAGAGGCTATAAATTGCACAGGAGGAGATTGCCCATATTTCTCTCATGGAGCAGCTGGGGAATTCAAACTACATACCTCCGGATTGGCAGTGCAATTCCTTACTGAATGATTCAAGAAGCGTTATAAGAAGATAAAAGGAGTATACAGTCATTGTACCAAAAAAAATTGGCTTAGACAGAAGAATTTCAAGAAACAACATATGATCAAGAGGCAATGGTGATGAAGGAGGAAGTGTGCGGGCTGCTCTGAAGGACTTGGCAAAAAAACAAAAGCAAGCCCCCAGGAACTGGTGGAGAACCAATTGACGTATTTCAGCAAACAGAGGCTTTCCTGCATGTGTTCACCAAGTTGTGCCAAGAAATCTGGAGAACAACTACTTGGCCAGCTGACTGAATGCGATATTTATGCTCATTCCAAAAAAAAGTGACCCAACAAAGTGTGGAAATTATCAAACAATATAGCTAACATCACACACTAGCAAAATCCTGTGGAAGATTTTTCAGAAAACACTTGAACAGTACATTGACAGAGAATTACCAGAAATACAAGCTGGGTTTAGAAAAGGTGGTGGCACTAGGGATAGTATTGCCAATGTCAGATGGATCTTGGCAGAGAGCAGAGAGTGCCAGAAGAATGTCTCTCTGTGTTTCATTGACTATGCAAAGGCATTTGACTGTGTGGATCACAATAAACCATGGCTAACCTTGAGGAAAATGGGAATCTCCGAACACTTGATTGTGCTTATGCAAAACCTATACTTGGACCAAGAAACAGAACTCAGAACAAAGCAAGGAAACATTGCATGGTTCAAAATCAAGAAAGGACTGTGTCAGGGATGCATCCTGTCCCCATATCTTTTCAATCCTTATGCAGCACAGATCATTCGAGAAGCAAGGCTTTATGAAGAGGAGTGTGTAGCATCAAAATTGGAGGAACAACCTACAATATGCAAATGACACAACCTTACTTGCTGAAACTGAAGAAGGCCTGAAGCACTTGCTGCAAAAGGTCAAGGACTGTAGTCTTCAATATGGATTGAAGCTCAACATCAAGAAGACAAAGATTCTCACCCCTGGGGCCAATTGGCAGCACTATCATAGATGGAGAAGAGATTAAGGTTCTTAGTAATTACAGCTTGCTCAGATCCACAATCAACACTCTTAACACCGGCAGACAGGAAATCAAGAGATGAATTGCATTGGGAAAATCTGCTGTCATGGACTTCTCCAGAGTGCTGAAGAGCAATGATGTCAGTCTAGGTACACAGGTGCACTTAATCCAGACCATGGTCTTCTCTATTGTTATGCTTCAGAGAGTTGGAAAATGACTAAGGATGACAGAAGAGGAATAGATGCCTTTGAGTTGTGATGCTGGAGAAGAGTCTTGAATGTAACTTGGACTGCCAAGAAAACAAATAGGTCTGTCTTGGAGAGGGTGAAACCAAGTCTTTCCTTGGAGGCTAGGATTTTGACGCTCAGCCTCACTTTACTTTGGGTACATGGCCAGGAGAAATCGGTCCTTGGAGAAGGGCTTCATGCTCAGAAGGGTGGACAGACAGCACAGAAGAGGAAGACTTCAGATGATATGGATTGATAACAATGACTGGGAAAATAGGGGTCAGTGTGTCAGAATTAGTGAGACTAGCTTAGGACAGGAAAGAGTTCAGAGCTGCTGTACATAGGGTTGCTATGTATTGCAGGCAACTTAACCAATAACATTCTATGACAGGTTTGGAAGGAGGAGTGGCATCCACTTCCTAAAGAACATGCCTCCTGAAATTCTATGAATTTTGATAAATATTGATAATTGTAGAGGGGCTTCAGGCCTTTTTTTTTTCCATAGGGTCACTATGAGTCATGCTCAACTCGAAGGCAATCAAAAATAACAACGATCCACCACAGCTCCCTTACAGAGAACAAGAAGTTTCAATTTTCTAATATACCAGTTTTTGTTTCTTTTACCTTTACTCTAACCAGAAAGGAACTTGTTTAAAAATCAGTTTGTTGTCTAAGGTTAAGGAAAGATTTCTCAAATACCACAATAAAATTATGATTCATTAAACAAATATTTATGGGTAAGACTTTATGCAAATAAATAATTTATCCTTTTTGAAAGACATTTTTAAATAGGTGCAAAATTGAACAAGAAGGTCCTCAAATCACATATCTGATTAAAAGACCTATATTCAAAATATATTTTTTAAATTTTCCAAACTTAATAAGAAAGCAGCCAAATCTCATAGAAATATGCAAAATATTAACATATCTCACCAAAGATAATAGAGATAGCTCAATATTGTTATCTTCAACTCACAGCAACCCTATGAACAACAGACAGAAATGATACTCTATCCAATGTTCCAGTCACGGCATCAATTCACCTTGTTGAGGGTCTTTCTCTTTTTAATTTACCTACTGCCTTTCCTGGTATGATGTCTTTTCTCCAAGGACTGATCTCTTCTGAGAATATGCCCAAAGTACATGAGGCAGAACATCACCATCCTTGCCTTTAAGGAGCACTCTGGGTGTACTTCCTCCAAAACATATTTGTTTGTTCTTTTGACAATCCATCACCACAAGTCAAAGACATCAATTCATCTTCTGTCATCCTTATTACTTGTCAAACTTTTAGATGCTTATGAAACAATAAATACTTGGCTTGGATCAAGAGCCTTTTAGCCTTTAAAGTGTCATGGTCCAAAGACAACTGTGTTACTAGTCTCAAGGTTGTGCCTGCAAAGGCAAAGGTATTCAATCCACTGCAGGAGAAAGATGGGCAATCTCCTTTTGTGCAATTTACACAGTCTCTGAAAGTGCACTGAGTTAGTTATGAGTTGGGTCGTTTATGAGCTGGTTCTGACTCTGCCAGAGTAAAGTTTGAGTTTGAATTTTGAGTACTCATAGGCAACCTAAGGGAGCTCTGGTGGCCTAGTGGACAAGGAACAGCACTGCGAAACCAAGGCACGTGGTTCAAATCTGCCAGTCCCTCTGCAGGATTTACTTCCTCTAGAAACTCACTGGTATGAGTCAATTCCAGCTCAGAGGAACCAAGACCCGACATAGCACAGAAAACCCAAGAAGATCTTCCCAGGTCATTAAACACAGAAAAGGGGGGGGGGGGGAACCAACCTGAAAATCACTCAATTATCTACTTCAAAGATAACGTAAATTAGACTTCAGGCTGCTCAATAAGGTTTATTAGCTCAAATAAAATGTTTTCTAAATTGAAAACAAAATAAAGCAAAATATCACTGGATTTTCATTGAAAGACCAATGTATGACCAAGCGAACCAGCATCCATCTCAATGACCACTAATGCCTTCATTTGTTCATTCATTCATTTGTTGTTTTGTTGTTATGTGCCGTTGAGTCGCTTGTGACTCATAGTGACCCTATGTACAACAGCCCTAAACTCCTCTCTGTCCTGTGCCAATCGCACTGTCTCTGACACTCCCATCCCAATTATCCCAGTCACTGAATCAATCCACCTCATAGAGGGCCTTCCTCTGCTGCGCTGTCCCTCCACCCTCCCAAGCATGATGTCCTTCTCCAAGGACCTGTCTTTCCTCACAACATGTCCAAAGTATGTTAGACGGAGCCTCAGAATCCTTGCCTCCAAGGAGCCATCCGGTTCAACCCTTTCCAGGACAAATCTGTTTGTTTTCCTAGCAGTCCATGGTATTCTCAATACTCTTCTCCAGCACCACAGCTCAAAGGCATCAATTCTCCTTCTTTCCTCCTTGGTCATTTTCCAACTCTCTGATGCATAACAAGTGATTGCGAAGACCATAGCCTCTATCAGACGCACCTCAGTCTCCAGAGAGACACCATTGCTCTTCAGTACTTTGAAGAGGTCCCTAACAGCAGACTTTCCCATGGCAATGCACCTTTTAATTTCCTGGCTGCTGGTGCCAAGAGTGTTGACTGCGGAGCCAAAGCAAACTAAAGCTGTGTACAATCTCAATCTCTTCACCATCCATCCTGATGCTGCCAATTGGTCCAGTGGTGAGAATCTTTGTCTTCTTGACATTGAGCCTCAATCCATATTGTAGGCTGCAGTCCTTGACCCTCTGCAGCAGGCGCTTCAGGTCCTCTTCAGTTTCAGCAAGCAGGGTTGTGTCATCCGCATAACGCAGGTTGTTGATAAATCGTCCACCAATCTTGACCCCACATTTCTCCTCATAGATCCCAGCCTCCCGGATAATCTGTTCTCCATATAGGTTACGTGGAGTACTGTATTGACCACTCATCATGTATGTTGTTGTTGTTGTTGTTGTTGTTATGTGCCATCAAGTCATTTGGGACTCATAGCAACCCTATGTACAACAGCCCTAAACCCTGTTTTATCCTGTGCCAATCGCACTGCCTCTGACACACCCATCCCGGTTACCCCAGTCACTGAATCAATCCATCTCTTAGAGGGTCTTCCCCTCCTGCGCTGTCCCTCCACCCTCCCAAGCATGATGTCCCTCTCCAAGGACCTGTCCCTCCTTACAACATGTCCAAAGTATGTCAGATGAAGCTCAGAATCCTTGCCTCCAAGGAGTAGCCTGGTTTAACCCTCTCCAGGATGAATCTGTTTGTTTTTTTGGCAGTCCATGGTATATTCAATACTCTTCTCTAGCATCACAGCTCAAAGGTATCAATTCTCCTTCTATCCTCCCTAGTCATTGTCCAACTCTCTGATGCATAACAAGTGATTGCAAAGACTATGGCCTGTATCAGGCACACCTTAGTCTTGTCTGTCAATTTGCTTGTCTGTCAGATACTCCTCTAAATCTAAACATTTGGATTAAGACAGACTAGGAAGAAGGATTGGCCAATCACTTCTGAAATAGCAGGCCTCTCTGCAAACCTATGTACTCATCATCTATATCTAGGATCAATACCGTAAGTAAATTAAGATATTTCTTTAAAAGGCATGTAGGATTGAGTCAGTTGTTTCTAAAGTTGGAGTTATCTCTAATGTTATCAAGACAAGTACAAAAATCTATTGCAAGAACATTAAGTGGATTGTCTTGCAGTTCTTTTTAAAAACTTTTTTTACTACACTAGCCATTATACAGACACTAAGGATCTCTGATTGCACTGACAACTCAAAGGCTTGAACCCAAAAGAGGTTGAAATTCACCAGTTGCTCCGTGGGAAGAAAGATGGACAATCTCCTCCCAAGCAATTTATAGCCTCTGGAAACCTACTACTGGGTTAGCTATAAGTGGTTCCAACTTGATGTCACATAACAACATAAAGATATTTTTGAGTGAGTCAAAAAGCTTATCAAGTTTTCCTAAATGAATCCCCTCTCCCCTAGTATTCCTTAGGTTAATTTAAACTTTTTTTTAACTCCAGGAAAAACAATAGCTTCATGTAAAACAAAACTTTCTTTATTACGTCTGTGTTCAAAGGACAGTAACCATTGGTTTGCTTTACTCAACTTTACCTTGTATCTTAAAAGTTTGGGAAGAAATTTTAAAGATACATACACATTTGAAAATATGTATGTTTAACATAGTCAAACAATGTTTATTCATTTACAAGTGACAAGGGATTAAAAAGAAACTGAGCTACTGTTCTTTCAACATTTTTAGGAGTTTTTATCTTTACTTTTTTGTATTCATTTAAAAAAAATAATAGATGTGAATAGTAAAAGGAATCCCTAAATGGAAGCAGACCCTTTGACCCTAGCATAGTACTTCTGTTTTCTGTTCAGCATTCTTCCAGGAACACATACAGTGAAAGATATGAGATACAGATGGAGCTAATTTCTGTCTTCATGATACTCAAATTTGTTCTAAGAAGAGGTTTTAGTAATTATGCTCCATTTTCTTAATCCTAAAATTTCAAAAGAATTCTTTGTATTAACTATTGCTACACCTGCTGTTAGTTGCCATCAAGGTGTTGTTATGTGGCGTTGAGTCGACAATGAGTCATAGAAACCTTATAAACACAACTCTGAACCTTGCCCTATCCCGTGCCATCCTCATGATGTCTGACATACTCAAGTTCATTGTTACAGTTATTGTGTCAATTTGTTTTGTTAAGGGTCTTCTTTTCTTTCTGACCCTCCACCTTTCCCAGTATAATGTCTTTTTCCAAGGATTGGCCTCTCCTGAAAACATGCCCAAAGTATGTGAGTCAGAGTGTTACTATATCTGCCTCTAAGGAACAAACTGGTTACCATCAAGAACTGGATTTTTATCTCTTTCATTTTCAATTACTTAAATCATACACAGCAAGAATTAAAGTCAACAAATAATGCTTGTAATCAATCTACAGGTGATAATGTCTATTCAGTTACTTACAATTTTTTTTACTATAACTCATCTCAACCAATTGCCATTGAGTTGGAACCAACTCATAGCTGACCCTCCAATGGGTTTCCAAGGCATAGGAATCACGTGGGAAGAGACTGTCCTTTTTCTCCCATTGAGTCACTGATGGATTCAATGACCAGAGAGGAGCTGCCTTTAGATTAGCAGCACGACATCCTACAGAAGAGGCCAACAGAGCTCCAAATTCTGAGCTATAAATAGGAATAGTATAAATTACTTGTGTTTTTGTGTGCTATTGAGTCAGAAGTGACACATAGCTGACCCTCCATCAGGTTTTCAGAAAAAAGTTTATTTGCAAAGGAGGCAATTGCCCATTTTTCTCCTGCAGAGCAAGCATCTGGTGCATTTGGCTCAGCTGCCTTTGGGATGCAGCACAGCTCCTTACACTAGGACACTACAGCTCCCTGGTATGTATAATATTTATTAAAATGTATTCTTTATTAAACAATAAATTAATATTTATTTATTATAATAATTGGATGGTATTTACCATAAATCTTATTCATGGTAATGTAGAATTATAAGATTCTAAAGAAAATTTCGTGGTGTAGACTGGTGAGGACTGGAGGACAGCTAGCTGGCCAGCTGAGTGGAAGTGATCCGTATTTATTTCCATGGCCAAGAAAGGTGGTCCAACAAAGTGTAGGAAGTATCAAACAATATCATTAACATCACACACAAGCAAAATACTTTTTGTAGATCATTCAAAAACAGCTAGAACAGTACATAGATAAGGAACAGCCAGAAGTTCCACCTGGAATTACAAGAGGCTGTGGCACCAGAGACATCATTGCTGCTGTCAGATGGATCCTGGCTGAAAGTAAAGAATACCAGAAGAATGTCTATTTGTGTTTTAAAGGCCTTTGACTGTGTGGGTCACTACAAATTATGGCTAACCTTGAGAAGAATAGGAATCCCAGAACACTTAATTGTGTTACTGGGGGAAAACAGAGCAAGGGAACACTACATGGATTAAAATGAAGAAAGGACTGTGTCAGGGTTTTTCCATACCTATTCAATCTGTTTGCTGAGCAAATTATTCAAGAAGCTGAACTCTATGAAGAGGAATGTGGCATCAGGATTGGAGGAAGACTCAGTAACCTTCGTTAGGCAGATGACACAACCTTGCTTGCTGAAAGTGAGGAGTATTTGAGGCACTTGCTGCAGAAGATCAAGGAATACAACCTTCAATATGGACTTCATCTCAACGTCAAGAAAACAAAAAATCCTTGCCACTGGACCAAAAGGCAACAGCATAATGGAGAAAAGAGTGAAGCTGTCAACTATTTCATCTTACTTGGATCAACAATCAACACTGTTCATACTAGCAGTTAGGAGATCAAGAGAGGTGTTGCACTGTAGAAATTCTGAAGCTAGGGACCTCTCCAAATTGTTGAAGAACAATGATGTCAACTTGAGGACTAAGGTGTGCCTGATTCAAGCCATGGTCTTTTCAATCACTTATACAGCTGAGAGCTACACAACAAATAAGGATGACAGAGGAAGAATTGATGCCTTTGAACTGTGGTGTTTGAGAAGAGTACTGAATATCTTATGGACTACCAAAAGAACAAACAAATATGTCTTGGAGCCAGAGTGCTCCTTGGAGGCAAGGATGATAAAGCTTTGTCTTACATACTTTGGAAATGTAGCTAGGACAGGCTATTCCTTGTAGAGGGATATCTTGCTTGGAAAGTGGAGGGTCAGCAAAAGAGAGGAAGACTCTCGACCAAATGGATTGACATAATGACTGCATAGTAACAGTGACTCTCTAGGGTGTCAGAGATTGTGAGGATGGCACAGGATAGGTCAGAGTTCAGATCTGTTTTTCATGGGGTCACTATGGATCATACTCAGTGGTACCCAGCAACAACAAAGAAAATACAGAAGCCAGCACATCTGAATTGGTCTCATTTATTTTGCTTAATTTGAGGTTACAAGTTATTTTTTGTTGTTTCTTTTTCCTCTAAATCCAAATAGCATCCCTAGAAAACCAACTTCATATGAAAAATGTAGGGAAGAAAAGAAAACAGACATAAGAGGGTGGAGGAAGCATGCCCAGGCCATGCATTTTAGCACTTTTGTGGTCACTGTGAGGGATGAAACACAGGTGAAATGAGATTTTTCTGAAAAGTTGAAATAATAATAATCTTAAATATTCACAGGACACAGTTATTAGAAATGCTGATACGCCTGAGAGTTCACCTAGGGACCTCCATCAAAGATTTCCTACACACTCTGAGATTGTAATGTTTTCTCACTCCCTTATTTTTAAAAAAACAAGAATAATTCTGAAATCAATTTCAAATAGCAGATTTTCTTTAGATAAATATTTTTCTAATTTCTCCTTTTCTCTGAATAAAACGTTTCTACTCATCGTAGTTCATGTTCATTCCATGTGGTAAGCCAAAACACAATTTATCACTTTAAAAAATTGGGGAGAATAAAAGGTCAGTACTAGTGGAAAAATATCTGGCTGGCATGTTGCATGGAATGTTTTGCAATCACTTTTAAGATCTCTGGAAAACTAATGCTAAAGAATGTTATAGAAATTAAGGAGCTTCAGCAAGGCAGCTTGAATGAGACAACTCAGTGGAAATACAGTAAGGACCTGGGTAACTAATCACTTTTCCTTTTAACGTTATGTAAATTTGTTTCACTTTAAACAATCACAACAAATTCTTCCTCACATCATCTTCATTTGCTTCCTTTCAGCTTTTAAATCATTGAAGAGATTCCCTAACCAAACCAAACCCACCATCATCAAAGTAATCCGTACTTAGTGTGACCCTATGGGATAAAGTGATGGCCTAGTGGCAAGAAGCTGCACTACAATCCCAAAGGCAAGTGGTTTGAATCCACAAACTGCTCCATGGAAGATGATGGGCAATCTCCTCCTGTGCAATTAACTTCCCCTGAAAACTTGCAGAAGTGCCAGCTATTGGTCGGTTCCAACTCAGTGGTACACAGCAACAACAGGACAGGTAGAACTACACTGATGGGCTTTCCAAGGCTGTAAATAATTTCAGAAGCAAATTTTTCCTTTTTCCATAGAATCATTGATGGATTTAAACCATCAACATCTTAGTTAGTTCCAGTGCTTTAACTACTGCACTTTCAGGGTTCTTTCTTGCACAAAAATAAGGCTAACTAAGAACCATAGAGCTCAATTTAAAGACATACATAGAAGTGGATCCCCTTCGTAATCCAAGTACTGCATGTAAACTAATCTCTAAGAGTTAAGCAAGTCAGGATCTTGCTTTTCTGTGGCAATTGCCTGCCATCTAGTGACATAACACTTGTTAAAAAGTCATGAGTCCTGCAACAAATTGCTGAATAATACTCTTTAATACTCGATAATAATACAATAATACTAGTCAATAAAATCTTTGCATAGCAGTGTCCTTTAAATGATGAGAAGCACAAAGAGATATGCTACCATCCAACCCACTGTCTTTATATCAATTTCAACTCCAGGCAATAATTCACACCTCGTAAAATAAAACATACCTCCTGAAGATTAAAGATTTTCAATGAACAGATAATATTTCTGCCTTGACAATCACTATCTAATTTCAATTAAATCTAAGAAGAATAATTTGAATATGGGAAAAGTTATTTTGCACGTCCTTCTATGTTTATTCAAGAAACAAATGTCACTTCACTATACTTAGAGAAATGATGAAAGTTATACAAGTGTTCAGGTCTTTCTTTCATAGGGTTACTGTGAGTTGTCTACGACTTGATATTACTTAACAACAGTTAAGGTTCCAGTCCTTGGGTAATTACATCATGCTGAAAAAAGTAGGTCAGAGAAGAAAAGAAGATCCTCAACATGATAGATTGATACAGTGGCTGTAAGAATGGGCTTCAGAATGTCTTGGATTCTAGGAATGGCATAGGACAGGGCAAGGTTAAATCAGCTGTTCATAGAATTGCTGTGAGTTATAGAGAGAACTCTGTTGGCCTAGTGCATAGAAAATTATGCTACCAAAAATGGGTGATTTTAGTCTGCAGTCCTTAGTCAAACATTCTTCTAAGTAGCACTGGTCTGTCAATTTGTTGTACACATGTAACTTGTGGTTGCTGTGATGGTAAACTCTGTGACATTGATGTGATAATGGTTTCCCATGGTGGACAGTGTTTGATGGAGTTCTTACATTAAAACAAGCTTAGAAGCAGGAGTGGCATCCTTCTGAAATAGCGTGCCTCTGGAAACGCTATAAACTTAGAGAAGCAATAAAAGTTATGCAAGTGTCCAGGTCTTTCATTCATAGGGTCACTATGAGTCGTCTATGACTCAATAGCACTTAACAACAACAACATACTATAATTTTAACATCTCAACAGTCATTTGTTATTGTTGCTGTTGCTGTTGTTATTGTTGTTAGGTACCATCCAGCCTCATAGCGATACACTGTATAACACAATGAAACCCTAACCAGTCCTGCCTCGTCCTCACAATCTCCACTGTGCTTTAAATCCATTATTGCCATCTCTACAGTAAACCAGTTCCACTGAGGCTCTTCCTCTATTCTGCTGACCCTTCATTTCTCCAAGTACAATGTCCTTCCCTTAGGGAGTAACCTCTCCTGATAACATAACCAAAAAAGTGAGATGAGTCTTAACCATCCTCACTTCTGAGAAGTCTCACCATTTTTCACTCTAAGCAGCAGCATGATTCCACTCCCTCTAAGAACTATTTGTTCCTTTGGGTAGTCCGTGAGACTACCCATGCTCTTCACCAACACCACAATTCAAAGGGATCAATTCTTCCTCCATCTGTCATATGCATATGAAGCAATTGGAAAATACCACCACTTTAGTTAGGCGCACCTTACTCCATAAAGTGATTATTGCTCTTTAACGCTTTAAAATTACTATTTAAAAACAATCATGACTATATATTCAGCACCTCCAATGATATATGTCATGAGATATGCCAGGAAATAAATTCCAAAAAGGTGCATGTCCAGTTCTTAGAGTTAAAATCTACTTGTAAAGAAAAAAACTGATTGAATAATTTTAAACCATGTTAACTTATGTTGTCCAGTGAAAGAAGAGATCAATGAAACCATAGTGAATTAAGAAAATCTAAAAGGGAGGGTGGGGGGGAATAACCATCAAATCCCTGGCCATGGAGATGGTGAAGATTCCTGTTTCTAAAAAGGGACTATTTGTATTTTAATATAAAGGGAAGAACAAGAAAACTAGAATAAAACAGACTCACAAGAATAATATTAACAACCATGAGATATAGTTATCCCAGCAACAATAGCAAAGTTCAACCAGGCAGTAAATATCAAATGGCTGGCAAGGTTGTGGAGAGATTGGTACTCTTATTCACTGCTGGTGGGAAGTTAAATGGTAAAACCACTGTGGTAGGCAGTTTGGTGTTTTCTTAAAAAGTTGAAAATAGAAATAGCATTTAACCCAGCAATTCTAACACTGGAAACATACCTTAAAAAAAACCAGAGCTGCAACTCAAACAGATGTATACACACCCATGTTTGTTGCTGCATTATCACAATAGCAGAGAGATGTAAGCTGCCCAACTTCCCATCAACAAAGGAATGTATAAAAAAAAAAAAAACCAAACTGGTACTTTTATTTATGCAATGGACTATCACACAGCATTGAAAAACAATCAACTCGTAAGACACTACACAACATGGGGGATCCTGGAAGACATTATGCTGAGTGAAATATCTCAGTCAAAAAAGGACAAATACTGTATAACACCACTTTTAAAAATAGGACAGAAATGAGGGTTTGAGGAGGAATATGAAAAGAGTAGATAGATGATAAATACTGCATTGAAACTGGTGAGGGGAATTTTCTGAACTGTATGATTAGATGTTGCACGTATGACAGCAATCTGGAAAAAGAGGTGCATTGCAAAGTGGAATGGGGGAGTGGGAATGGAAGACGAGGGAGGAAAATGTGAAATAGTGAATTAATGAAGCCTCAGCCTTTCTGCAAACTTTCATAAAAATGACAGTAAGGGAGGGGGGGAAATTACCATCTTCAGTGAATCTGGGTCATGCAGAGCTGATCTAATATCACCTGAGCAAGTCTGAAAACATCATAGAGGTTTTCATGAAAGTGTTTAAATTATATTATTACAGGAGACTAAGGTGTGCCTGATACAGGTCATGGTCTTTGCAATCACTTGTTATGCATCAGAGAGCTGGACAATGACTAGGTAGGAGAGAAGAAGAATTTGAGCTGTGGTGCTGGAGAAGAGTACTGAATATACCATGGACTGCTAAGAACATGAAAAGGTTCATCCCGGAGAGAGTTAAACCAGGCGGCTCCTTGGAGGCAAGGATTCTGAGGCTTTATCTGACATATTTTGGACATGTTGTGTAAGGAGGGATCAGTCCTTGGAGAGGGATGTCATACTTGGGAGTGTGGAGGGGCAGCGCAGGAGGGGAAGACCCTCTATGAGGTAGATTGATTCAGTGACTGGGGTAATCAGGGTGGGTGTGTCAGAGACAGTGCAATTGGCACAGGACAGAGCAGCGTTTAGGACTGTCGTATATAGGGTCGCTATGAGTTGCAAGCGACTCGAAGGCACATAACAACAACAACATATGATCTATCAGAAGTGTCCCTAACTGCTCTCAATTTGAGAAACTTCTGGCTAATTACAAATGGAATCAAAGTCCTACGGCTGGATTCTAAGAATATCTTGCAAGCCTTCTAATTAGCTAAGGCTCTTTCTGGCCAGAGTTTTTAAGTGTCTGAGAGGGGAAACGAGTTTATAGAGAGAGGTGTGTTAATGAATTCCCCACTCGTCCCTGTAAGTGTTCCCTCCTGCCAAAGGGTTATAGCAGCAAGCGCTGTTGAAGACTGTGCTGCTTCCAGGGAGACCAAGGTAGAATCTATCATCCTCCATAAAGGCCAACCAATGTTTATCTTTGATTTGCTCCAAATGACTTTTAGATGCTTTACACTATAATTTATCTCATATTATAATGAAATGAGTTATATCTTTTATTTTCTTTTTTAAATTTTTTTAAATTATTTTTTCTTTTTTTGCTTCTTAAGCTTTATTTTTTTTAAATAATTTTAATGAGCATTTACAGAGATTTTGGAATTCCATTCATTCATTGCTGCACTTCTCTCCCTGGCCAGCCCCCCACCCCCCCCAGTTCGCTCCTCTCTTTCAAAAGTAAAAGAAACACTCTCTACTTATATTTTAAAGGAAGTCTTCGTCTGGAGTTGAATTTTTCTGTTTTCATCATCTATTCTTTCACTTTGGAGCCACTTCCTATCCCAAGACCTAAGTGATCATCAGGGAGTTCCGAAGGTGGTGTTCTTAGTGACTAACTCAAGAGCTGCATGTCTCTGGCGGTTTGAACCAGCCATCCCGCAGGTGGAAGATAACTATCTCGTTCACTTGTGACTTTTAGAGTAGGAAACACCATGGAGGGTTCTATGCATCAGGATGGACTTGAAAGAGTAATTCAAGTTCTCATTTTCTGTTATGTATCCCTTGCCTATGTTCTTGTATTTAATCTTCACAAAAAAGCCTTTATGACTCACTGCCATCAAGTGGAATCCAGCTCATAGAGCCCCTCCACTGTGTTTTCTCAACATAGAAACTGTTCACATTTGTCCTTTGAAGCCACTGGTGGATTGAACCACCTGAAATTACCTGTAGTAACTGCTAAACGTTGTTGTGTCGGAACTGACTCATAGCTGACCCTTCAGCAGGTTTTCAGAGGCAGTAAATTTAACAGGAAAAGGTTGCCCATCCTTCTCCTACCGAGCAGCTGGTAGCCTCAAATCTGTGCCTTTGGAATGGCAGCTTGTTGCCAATAGGCCACCAGAGCTTCCTAGCTGATAAACACAACAGTGCAGTGTGCTTCAGACGATGACAACAGAACTACTCAACAGTTTGAAGCTGTCACAAAGGATTTAGTATCATTTCACATTTATAGATAAGAAAACTGAGTTTCAGAGAGGCTGTGTAAATTGTTCATACACAGAATAAGGAGCCCTAGTGGCGTAAACCTTTATGAGCTGGGCTGCTAACCAAAAGGTTGATGATGTAAATCTAGATGCTCCAAGAGATGAATGTTGCACACCGAGGATAAAGTATTTTTATAAATATTAATAATGAGACAACCAGCCAGGAATGAGATAGACCAGAGAGCATGAAAAACAGGGGCCAGCAGTTCTCAGCTGAAGACTCCCATTCCAGCTTCCCTGGATCTTTATTGAAGACTATCAGGAAGTAAATCACAAAGAGAATTCAATGCAAATGAAGCCAAGCTCTTTCTATTGAAAACTTTCCTCCAGACTCAGGAGGGAGGGGTTAGCAAATGCAAGAATCTGGTAAACCCTTAAGGATTGCCTTCCTGCCTCAGGGTGAACTCCAGCTTGTACCTCACCTCCCCCACATCCTGGTAGCATTCTAACATTCAGTTTATTACAAATATTTAGTATTGGCTTCCCATAGACGAAGATGATCAGTGTCCCCCACTTGGAATTGACTTGTTGGTGTTAGGTTTTTAGTACACAGAGGGTAACAATGTAAGTATTATTCTGATTTTTTTTTCTTCTTTTTTCCTCCCCTGACTGAAAATCTCCTGTGTGTGTGTGTGTGTGCGCGCGCGCGCGAGTGCATGCTATTTTGTCTATACTGGACTCTACTGTAATCCACTATTTAAATATTTAATCCATTATGTAAATATTTAATTTATGCTAACTACATTTTGAGGTAGTACTTGCTCTTCCTTTGTCTTGAGGGACTCCATTTTGTAACCAATATGTCATTTTAAAATGTATAAGCCTCTAGAGCAGTAAACTGAAAGCGGTGGGGGAAGGGGGAAAAGAGCCCCCACCCAAACATCAGCCAATACTGTATCACCCTGTTTTCGCGCCCTTCCTTTGAACCAGCCAATCCTGTATCGCCCTGTTTTCACGGGCTTTCCCCTCTAAATAGGCGGGACAGCCCAGAATCAGGGCCGCGGCCATCTTCCCTGTTGTATGAACATGGTTTGGATCGCGGCCCGGATTCTAATCTGAAATAAATTCCCTCTTGCCCTTGCATCGGTGT
>NW_006399944.1:472132-491666 GCF_000299155.1 Elephantulus edwardii | reverse complement strand
GGCCCGGATTCTAATCTGAAATAAATTCCCTCTTGCCCTTGCATCGGTGTCGGCTCCTTGGTGACTTGGGGGGAAACTGGATTTGGGGCACAACAGTCTCTCTCTTCTAGAATCATAGTCTTTATTATAAACATTTCCTCACAAGTCACAAACCTCAAATTAATTCAGATAAATTAGATGTGGAAATAGACCTTTCAGGTCAAGGAGTACAATTTCTTGCCAGGAATGAGGTAGTTTTCCCCCCTCCCCTATAAAACATTTATTGCTCCGAGTTCATTTACAATAAATAAAATACTTTCCTGTTGCATACCCCCTATGAAGTCATCATCAATATCCGAGACAGCTACAAAGGCTACCAAATATTTCCCACCTCTCAACACAGGCCTCTCCCAGCTACAGTTTGCCATCTTCCAACTTACCAGATGCAAACATTCTGCTATTTCCACTCGGCAGACCTGTTTTTGAGGCGGCCAAGTTTTCACGAAACCCCACTGAAGTGGTGAAGTGAACAAAGACAGCAAAACACTTTGGGAAAGGATAAAGTGACCTGAACTCACATTGGATGGAGAGGCTGAGAGTTCTTGGTTCCCATCTCAGTAGTCACATCCTGCAAACACTTGCTGTCAGCTATAGTTTTTTAAGAAAAATAATTGGGTAAGTCACTCATACGAGTCTCCTTAGTCCTCATATTTGTGTTTTATTGACTGCACAAAAGCATTTAACTGTGTGGATTATAACAAACGATGACTAACATTGAGGAGAATGTTAGAATCCTAGAACACTCAATCATACTTACACAAAACCTACACCTTGTCCAAACAGAACTAGAAAACGTTGCATGGTTTAAAATCAGGAAAGGCTTGCATCAGGGCTGATTACTCTCTACATATCAATCAACCTGTCTGCTGAATAAATCATTCAAGAAGCTGGACTTTATGAAGAAGAATATGGTATCAGAAGGGGAGGAAGACTCATCAACAACCTGTGTTCTGCAAAGGACACAATTTTGCTTGCTGAAAGTAAGGAGGACTTAAAAAACTTATTGCAGAAGATCAAAGGCTACAATCTTCAATGTGTATTATACCTCAACATTGAGAAAACAAACATCCTCCTTGCTGGGCCAATAGGCCATATCATGATAGATGAAGAAAAGTTTCAAATTGTCAATGACTTTAAAGCCCTTCTAGAAACAAATTCAAAGTCAGAAAAGGAGAACCCACCATTAGATTCTCCTAATTGAGTAAGGGGTTTATAAAAAGGTATTGGAATCTCAGAATTAATCCTCCTCCTCCCCCTGCACATCCTTACCCCTCTGCTTCCACCCTCCCCGACCCCTTGGATCTTCATACTCATTCTACAATAATGGTTTTATACAATACTTGTCCTTGTGGAACTGAGTTAGTTCATTCATCATAGTTCACTCTCCAGTCCTTTCCAAGTTAGGTAAGAATTTACAAAATCATTGCTCCTGTGTGTTATATAATATTCCATTGTACAATAATTTCTCAATCCATTCGATTGTGGTTGGACATCTGGGCTGTTTACATGTTCTTGCAATGGTGAATAATGCTTCTAGGAACATTGTTGTACAAGTCTCTGTTTGAGTCTCGGTTCTTATTAAGTGTATTTTGAGCAGTGGAACAGCTGGTTCATATGGATTTCTATTGCAAAGAGGGATGGGGAGGAGGGAGGGAGTTAATTGTGCAACAATGAATTAATATATACGTGAACTGAAGGAGGTGGAAGGGAGAGAGTGGGGGAAGGGAGAAAGTGGGGGTAAAATATGCACAATGAATGAATGAAAATTTAACTTCTGTAAACGTTCTTTAAAATACAATTAAAATAAAATGTTATTTTAAAAAATGCATAATATTTTTTTAAAAAAAGGTATTGGAGACTGAAATTTTTTCAAAACTTTTAATAATGTTAAATCCACACTTTAATGCCTTAAGTATGAAAAATATATTAGTCAGCTTGTTGCTTGTTAATTACTTTAATGGCTCTGATCTGTAGACAGCAGAAAAAAATTACATAATGCAAAAACCAAGGCCAGAAATGCAATGTTACGTCATCATCAGTGCAGGAGATGCCCAAGGGTAAAATAGGTATCCTTTCCACTGGGAAACTGTTCTATAACTAAGAAAATGGAAAATAATTTTTCTGAAACTTAACCTGGAGTGGAAAAGGGAAGGAGATAGGAGAGGAGTCCACAATGAAAGCTGTCACACCGGGAGCTCCTGAGAATCTGTAATGAAACAGCTAACAGTAGCTAAAAGTGCATGCTTCCGTCAGACAGTTTTGAGTCTAAATGCTAACTCTGCTACTAACTAGAAGTAATGTGGCCTTTCCAAACCTCCATTTCCATATCTCAATATTCAAAAAATGAAATATTGTGAAGATAAATGAAAAAATGGAAGCACGTGGCACACTGTCTAGCACATTCTGATTGCTCAGTAAACAGAATTTACAGAAAAAAGAATGGGCTGTTATCTTTGCAGCTATCACTAGTTGGTCAAGTCCTAGGTTGTATCTAAAATGGTTTGGTGAGTATCTCAGAGAATTTTCTGCCTAGACCAGGCAAATCTAATCTCCTTTGCCCTCAGACATGTACCAATTAACTATTCCAACAAGGAGCTGGTGCAGTCAGTACCATATAGGGATGCAAATCAAAAGATCAGCAGTTCAAATCCACTAGACACCTGGGGGAGGAAGATGGACAGTATCCCTCCAGTAAAGATGACCAGCCTTGGAAATCCAACGTAGGGCTGACGTAGGTTGCTACTGACTCAATGACAATGGGTTATGCTTGGATTCCAATACATTTATGCATAATACCAGCTAAAAAACTTTCAAAAGCACCACAAAAGCCACCAGACTTACCTCTTTTACCTGACAATATGGTATCTCAATTGATCTGTATTTCTGAGGAAGAAAAGCTGGAGTTAACTAGAAGTCGAGTGCCATCAGGAGGCAAGATGAATTTAGCGAGAGGAAATTCCTGGGAATAGTGCCTGGACCAGGTGCTGCTGCCCCGTGATGGTTAACACCTGTCGATCCGTGTGTCAGAGCAGAGCTATTCTCCCTCAGGAGCTCCCAAAGCTGATTTTTCAGGAGAGCTCTAGAAAGACTTTGTTATTTCTCCAAGGTAGCTCTGGGTGGACTCAGCCTTCCAACTTTGCTTTTAGCAGTAGAGCAAATGAACCTTTACACCACCCAAGGACTCTATCTTCAGAAACGTTGTTAGCTGCCAGTAAGTAAATCCCAATCCACAGTGACTCTGTGCACAGAGTAGGCTATTATGATCCATGGAGTTCTCACTGCTTTCCAAAAGTAGAGCGTTCTTTAGTAGCTAGCTAGTCTGGAGACTCTGCTAAAACCTATTTAGGATCACAGACACATGTAAGTCTCCACTGACAACTGATTGCTGCACTTGAGATGCATTGGCCAAGAATTAAACCCATGTCTAGCATGGAGCACCACTGGCCTATCTCCAATAAGTTTTAAAAAAATCGATGGCTTCTGTTCTAATTATGAAAAAAGGAGGCCTTGAGACATCAGTAGAAGAGCACAATGGTCACTCAGTGGTGGAGTCCCTATAGAATTTTACAGCGGCTATGGCTACAGGTCCAAGAAGACAAAGATTCTCACCACTGGGACAATTGGCAGCATCAGGATGGATGGCGAAGAGATTGAGATTGTTCACAGCTTTAGTTTGCTTGGCTCCACAATCAACACTTTTGTCACCAGTAGCCAGGAAATCAAAAGGTGCATTGCCATGGGAAAGTCTGCTGTTAGGGACGTCTCCAAAGTACTGAAGAGCAATGGTGTATCTCTGGAGACTAAGGTACGTCTGATACAGGCCATGGTCTTTGCAATCACTTGTTATGCATCAGAGAGTTGGACAAGGACCAAAGAGGATAGAAGGAGAATTGATGCCTTTGAGCTGTGGTGCTGGAGAAGAGTATTGAGAGTACCATGGACTGCTAGGAAAACAAACAGATTCATCCTGGAAAGTGTTAAACCTGGTGGCTCCTTGGAGGCAAGGATTCTGAGGCTCCATCTAACATACTTTGGACATGTTGTGAGGAGAGACCGGTCCTTGAAGAAGGACATCATGCTTGGGAGGGTGGAGGGACAGCGCAGGAGAGAAGGCCCTCTATGAGGTGGATTGATTGAGTGACTGGGTTAATCGGGATGGGAGTGCCATAGACAGTGTGATTGGCACAGGATTGAGCAGAGTTTAGGGCTATTGTACATAGGGTCTCTATGAGTCAGTCACAAGCGACTCACCGGCACATAACAACAACAACACATGACCTTGCTACAACACGATCTTTCCGGTCACTTGCTATGCATCTGAGAGCTGGACAATGAATAAGAATGACAGAAGAAGACTTGAAGCCTTTGAGCTGTGGTGCTGGAGTGGAGCATTGAATATCCCATGGACAGCCAAGAGAACAAATATGTCTTCAAAAGGGTACAGTCAGAGTGCTCTTTGGATGCAAGACTGATAAGGTTTCACTTCATATACATGTTGGTAGGAGGGGCTATTCCTTGGAGATGGACATGATACTCAGAAAAGTAGAGGGTTGGCAAAGGAGAGGAAGACCCTCAACCAGGTAGATTAACAAGGTGACGGCCACAGTGGACTTTAGTGTGTCAGGAATTGGAGAGTAGTACATGGTTTATATCTATTGTTCACAGGGTCACTATGAGTCAGAACCTAACAACAACAACATGATCTTGGGAGGAACCGTGTCTCTCATTAACATTGTAGCCTCCTTATCTTCATCTTTCCTGCCTAACTGCAAAGGCTGGGTTTTAGCTTTTCAGTCTGACATGATTTTCACTTTGTCTTGGATAGATTTTCAAAGTAACCTCCTACAAACTGCATGTGAGTTATTCAAGAATTCTTTGCATTATCTGTACAGCTTTTCTGTAATGCAAAATCTGTTCTAAAAATTTAAAGGCTTTTTAAAAAGATAGATTGTCATGACTTCTGAAAGATGTTCATTCCATCTTTTCTCAAGCACTACTTCCCAAGTACTTCATTTACTATTTTTTTAATATACAAAAAAACCCCACTCTTTTTAATAAAAGTCTTAAACTAGTAAACAATGGTACAATATTCCAGTCCAATCGTTTCAGCAAAATTGTACTTAGAGCATGTCATAAGCTATCATTAATGTGAAAATATCTCAGTTATTTCATTATAGTGAAGTTTGCTATTGTTTTGAACATTTTTTTTGCAACTTGAGTGAAAGTATATAAAAACTAGATTTTCATTCAACTAACTATTCATATTGTTATTAATAGATGGCATTGAGTCAAGTGTAACCCATAGTGACCCTATGAACAACGTGTTTGAACCCTGTCCTGTCCTGTGTCTCACCGTCTCTGACATACTCAGGCCCACGGCAACAGTCACTGTGTCAACTCATCTGGTTGAGGGTCTTTCTCTCTTTTGTTGATCTTCCACCTTTCCAAGCATGATATCCCTCTCCAAGGAAGTGTCTCGTAACGTGTCCAAAGTATGTAAAGAGAAGCTCTTTTATCTTTGTCTCCGAGGAATACCCTGGCTGCACTTCCTCCAAGACATATCTGTTTTTTCTTTTGCTAGTCCATGGGATTTTCAGTACTCTTCCCCCAATACCACAGTTCAAAGGGACAAATTCCTTTTCTGTCATTCTTATTCATTGTCCACTCTCAGATGCAAAGCAAGTTGTTGAAAAGAACCAAGGCCTGAATGAGGCACACTTTAGTCTTCAAACTGGCATCATAGCTTCTCAGTAATTTGGAGAGGCCCCTGACTGCAGACTTTCCCAGTGCAATACAACTTCTGATCTCCTGACTGCTGATATCAAGGGGGTTGATGGTGGATCCAAGTAGGACAAAATCATTGATAACATCAGTCTTCTATCTATCTATCATTATATTGCCTATAAGGTCAGTAGTGAGAATTTTGTTTTCTTGATATGGAGATATAAGTCATATTGAAGGCATTAGTCTTTGATCTTCTGCAACAAGTGCTTGAAATCTTTCTCACTTTCAGCAAGCAAGGTTGGCCATCTATATAATGCAAGTTGTTGATAAGTGTTCCTCTGATCCTGATACCACATTGTTTTTCCAAGAGGTCATCTTCTCAGACAATTTGTTCAGCATACAGATTGTATAGGTACAGAGAGAGGATACAATCCAGACATGAACTTTACCTGATTTTAAACCATGTAGTGTTCTCTTGTTATAGTCAGAAAACAGTCTTTTGATCTCAGTTCAGGTTTCACATATGCACAATTAAGTGCTCTGGCATTTCCATTCTTCTCAATGGTAGCCATAATTTGTTATGATCCACACAGTCGAATGCCTTTAAAACACAAATAAGAATCTTTCTGGTATTCTCTACTTTCACCCAAGAGCCATCTGGCACCAGCAATGATATTGCTGTTGTCATGACCTCTTCTAAACCCAGCATGAACTTCTGACTGTTCTCTGTTAATGTACTATTCTAGTCATTTAGACAACTATTCATACACATTAGATTTTAAGCATTAAAATCTTTTTCCAGGTACTTTTTATTTCCATCAGACTATCTTACCAGTGAGTTAAGCACACCTAAATCTTCAAACTGACGTAAAGTCTTCAGGGCTTTGTCCTTGAGCAAATGTTGTTCTTTTGACCTTCTATGATGAGCTACAAGGAGTCATGTTGCCAGTCCAAAGGTGAGCAGTCAAATCCACAGGTTGATCTGTAGAAGAAAGATGGGCAATCTCCTCCAGGTGTTGTTTTGTTTTGTTGGGTTGTTAGGGGTTTTTAACCAGTAGATGTGTACTGACATCTAAACTGGGAAGGGGAAGAAGAGATGAGGGGGGAGTGGTAATCACAGGGTCACAGAGTTTCTCAGGTGGGGAGGGGGGGGAACCAAAACAAAAACACTATGTACATGAATGAAACACAACATATACAAATTATAGTGTACAACCAAATATCAAATTTTAAAAATAAAAATAAAAAGAGTTCTAGTCTTTACACAACCTTACCAGGATTTGTTGTTTGGAGCCCTGTTGAAATTTGCTGAAGTTTGTTGCAGAGGTGAGATGATATCTCATAGGTATTTTGATTTACATCTCTCTGGTAGCTAGGGATTTTGAACATTTCTTCATGTGTTTACTTGGTATCTGAATTTCTTCTTTGGAAAAGTGTCTATTCATATCCTGTGCCTATTTTGTGATTGAGTTATCAACCTTTTATTTGTTGAGATCCTGGAGTATTTTATAAATTTTAGATATGAGTCCTTCTTAGTTATGTCATTGCCAACTACGTTTTACCAATCTGCAAGTTTCTTTCTCCTGCTGTTTTAAAGTCTCTGAAAACCTGCTGGAGAATCCGCTATGAGTGAATTGGTTCTGACTCGATGGTACACAGCAATTCTAAGGGAGGAATGCCTCTGTTCTTATTAATAATCACCTTTTAGCTCGGACTATTATTTGACTATTATTATTGTGTAGAACATCACAGTTGTGAGAACCAGGCCTCAAATAGCAGCAGGCTGCACTTTATACTTAATTGTACTTATGGAACTAAACTCCCCTAAATTCTTCTGGAGAGGGGGAAAAGAGGAGATGTGCAATAATAAAGAAGTGAAAATACAACTTTTCTGTAAACTGTCATTAAAATCACAATAAAATTTAAATAATTTAAAAAAAAGATATAAATTGGATCAAGCCAGCTGTCCTATTCACCTTCTTAATCAACCTGTTTCTTGTGAGTTTATTCCCACTGTCACCATTGGAACAGAATAGAATAAAGACTCTGGAATCTCCAAAATACAGAAAGAGTGAGAGAAGAAAAACTTAAAAAAAGAAAAAAAAGAAAAGAAAAAAATTTGTCAAATTCCTTGCCATCGATTCAGAATAATACCTTAAATTACCCTCCTGTGAGTTTTTTAAGAATGTAAGTCATAGGGAGCTCTGGTGGCCTAGTGGCAAGACGGTGCACTGCAATCCCAGAAGTATGCTGTTCAAATCTACTAGATGCTCTTCTGGAGAAGGAGGGGGCAATCTCCTCCTGTACCAGTCAGATCTGATTTGACAGTACACGTAAAAATAATACAATAAAAGTTAAAAAATAAATAAATAAAAATAAAAAGAATGTAAGTCATATAAGCAGGCAATTGTCCATCTTTTCCAGGGGAGTCACTGGTGAATTAGAACTGTTCACTTTGAGTTGATGTGCAACTTCCTATGGACTATGTCATTAGAATTCTAGAGTCAAGAGTACTAGGTATACATTCAGCTCTTAGTATTAGCTCCACAACTTTAGGCAAGTCCCTTTATCTATCCAGGCCACGTTTCTATGTAAAATTAAGGTACTTCTACAACACAGTCTCTAAATTTTCTCTTTACTCTTATCTCCTGCCCATTTCTTTTCATGAACTTGTTATAGTTGAAGTCAGTCTATTATACAGGTTTTTCTTCATTTTACTGACAAAATTAACTCAGGTTGATTAACTTGATCAAATTGTATCTTTACGTGATTTTACCAATTGGGGCTACAAAGTTTGTGTTCTTTCTGTTACACAAAATGACTTCCCTTAACCTTGTTCCAAAATGCAAACTCAACTGTTGTCCAGTCAGAAATGACTCATAACTGATCCTCCAGTGAGTCTTTGGAAGCTGTAAATCATAGGAGAGAAGGCTGCTTTTCTTTCTCACACAGAACAGCTGGTGGATTTGAACCACCACCTTTGGGTTAGAAACACAATGCCCTAAGAATGATGCCATGTGAGCTACCCTCTTAACCTTGCTCAGTTCCCTGAAATCTTTGGTGTCTCCTTCTGCTTTGGCCCACAGAGAGGACAAAACTTTTAAGCCTGGGAAAAAATACCAGTCAAACTGGTTAACCTTCCCTCCTGCTCCTTCTCCTTCACTAGACTTCTCAAAGGGCCTAATTACACTTCTGTCTCTACCATTTTCTTTTTTTTGTCTCCTAAAAATCAGACTTGTTTCCCTAAACAGCTCTGAAACTTTCAACCATTAACCCCATTGCCTGTCTCAGTCTTTATCATCTTTGGCCTCGCTAGCTGCTGTATCTCTGATTATATATCTTCTTTTCCAAAGTTTCTCTAGGGGTTTTGTTTGGAGTCTTCTCTTCTTTAGAGTCACCTATCATTGTTGTAAAATGGTTTTCATTTGTATGATGCTCTGACCCTCAGATATACATGACAGGATCATTGACTGATAAATTGTGAATGAATTCTGTCTGTATTTTCCTCTTGCTACTATCACTAACAGGAGATGTGGTGGCATGGTCCCTAAGGGAACTACACTGTTAACCCAAAGATGGTGCCTCTCTGGCATTTCGACTCCACTAGCTGCTCTGTGTGGAGAGAGAGATGGGAAATCTCTTTTCGTTTGGTTTACAGCTCTGGAAACCCATTGGATAGCCAGTTGTGAGTTGACATCAGTGAGGTGTTTTGTTTTGTTTTGTTTTGTTTTGTTTTGTTTTGTTTTTAGCTCTTCCTGTCAGAAAGCTTAATCCTTAGATATTTTTTACCTCAAATGATTTTTATATATAGGAAGGTGTTTTAACACTCTGCCCAGGTTCTAGCCTCATTGGCCAATAAAACCAAAACCATCACCAAATCAACTCCTTCCCAAAGTGACCCTGTGAGACAGAGTACAATGGCCTTACAGGGTTCTCTAGAGAATATCCTTTATGGAAGCTGACCATTGCATCTTTGTCCACCTGAGCAGCCTAAGAGTGTCAACCACAGATCTTTCCTTAGCAGACACATACTTAATCATATGCCACTAGGACATCTTCCATTGGCCAATACTAATCCTTCACTAGAAATTTTGACCAATAGGTGAAAAGCTGACCTGTGGCAGTCTCTACCCACCAGCACTTCTTTTTAACTTAAAGACAGGTAAAAGCCCACAAGTTATATTTAGCAAGAGATTATAGTGCTAATAGGCATTTTAACAATCTCTAGAAAAATATTTTCTTTTCACCTAGAAGAAGAACAAGCTACAAAGTTTAAAAGGAGAACTTTTTACCTAGCTGTATAAATAAATATGGTTTGGTTTAGAGCTAAGAAGATTGTTTTAAATCCTTGTCCATTTGTATGTCATGCTAACTATCAAAACAATCCATATGACAACTTTTAGTGCAAACGAGAATGTGCTGTACACATTGCTGAAACAAAACAGAAAAACAAAGCTTAGAAACCAAAAACCTTAACACCACTACTTTACTCCATCCCTCAAAATGAATAGTCAATAAAAACTATATTTAGACGTGTTTTATAGAGATCACATCAATTTCATTTTACAGCATAATAAAAGATAAAGAGTAAAGTGTTTCTACAATCTATTTACAATTTTTACAATATTTTAGTAAAAGTCTTCCATCTATATTTTTCTAGAATATTGATACGTTCCACATGCTGCAATGTACCTTATATTATTTTGAGACACATAGGGATTAAGAAAGCTTTGATTTCCATTTCTTGTTGAGGTCATTTTTTTAAAGAAGAAAATAATTCCAAGGTGATAATGCCTACCATGTCAGTAAAAAAGTAACTATGTCATCCTCATGTGCTGAAAATCTCATTATCAAGTATGTTGCTGTTGTTTTATACCATAGAGTTAGAATCAACCCAAAGCTTACCCTCTGGCGGGTTTCCAGAGGCAGTTAATCTCATGGTAGGAGATTGCCCATCCTTCTGCCACAGAGCGGCTGGTGGTCTCAAACCACATGCCTTGGGGATGGCAGCACAGCTCCTTGACACTAGTGCACCATAAGCATATTTTTTTAGTCACAGAACATTTCAGGACATCAAATTAAGGGAGGATGTTATAAAAACATTTTCAAACTATTAAAATAATATTACACCTAGTGTTGTTGTATACCATAGAGCCAGAACTGGCCCGTAAATGACCTTCTGGCAGGTTTTCGGAGGCAGTTAATTGCGGGGGGGGGGGAGATTGCCCATCCTTCTTCTGTGGATTCAAACGCAAGCCTTTGGATTTGCAGTGCAGATTCTAATCACCAGGCCGCCAGAGCTCCTTATGAATATACTGTTTGTTGTAGTTGTTGTTGTTGTGTTCTGTTAAGTCATAATCGACCCATAGCTGATCCTCCAGTGAGTTATCAGAGGCCGTTAATTGCACAGGAGGAGATTGCCTATGCTTCTTCTGCAGAGAAGCTGGTGGATTTGAACTGCCTCTCTTTTGGATTGCAGCACAGTTTCTTACCATTTCCTCAGGAGAAAATGGATAAGAGGTGATAAATTCAAATTACAAAGATGAAAAGCTGTGTATAGAAATGAAGAAAGAGGGTAGAAATAAACATCCTAAAAGTACAATTTACAACACTGATTTTCTCCTTGCTTGCTGAAATTGAGGAAGACTTGAGTGTTTGCTGCAGAAGGTCAAGGACTTCAGTCCTCAATATGGTGTAAGCTCAACATCAAGAAACCAAAGATTGGCAGCACCATGATAGATGGAGAGGAGATTGAGATGGTTAAGAATTTTCTTTTGCTTGGCTCCATAGTCAACACTCTTGGCATCAGCAGTCAGGAAATTAAAGGACAAATTGCACCGGGAAAATCTACTGTCAGGGACTTCTCTAGAGTACTGAAGAGCAATAATTTCAGTCTAGAGACTAATATACACCCCAATGCAGACAATGGTCTTCTCAATTACTTGCTATGCATCAGAGAGTTAGACAATGACTAAGGGTGACAGAAGAATGCCTTTGAGTTGTGGTGCTGAAGAAGAGTATTGAACATTCAATGTACTGCCAAGAGAACAAATATAACTAGTCCTGCACAGGTGAAACCAAGTTGCTTCTTGGAGGTAAGAACTTTAAAGCTCCATCTCACATATTTTGGCCATGTTGCCAGGACAGACCAGTCCCTGGAGAAAGACATCATGCATAGAAGGATGGAGGGACAATGCAGGAGAGCAAGACCCTAGGGGAAATGGAGTGACACAATAACTGCAGTAAAGAAGGTAGGTGTGTTGAAGACAGTGAGATTGCCTCAGGATAGGGCAGAGTTTGTATAGGAGGGTCAATCAATATGAGTCACAGACTCAACAACAATGTGTATGTACCAATGAGGGAGTTTTTCTTTTGCTTTAGCAAATGGGGGGGGAGGGGGGACGGGTTTGTGCTGGGAGAAGGGTGCAACAAAGAATGAATGGAATCCCAAAATCTCTGTAGATGTTCATTGAAATGAAAAATAAACAACCTAAATTAAAAAAAAAACAACAATGTGATGTCAGTTCCTGTAATATTTTTTAAAAGACCCTCCTTAAGAAGTCCGTTTCCCCTTCCTATCTCTTCCTATATCTTGAAGCTTGGAGACAGATGATGACTCTATTTCCATCTTGAACTGTAATGAGGGCAAAGACCACAACTAGTAATAACAGAGCAGAAGTCAAAAGTATCTTCAATCCCAGGAGATAACAGACTTGGATTGTCTACTTACAAAATTGTATATAGGAAAAAAATTGCTTAGTTAAGGCAACACTTCTTAGGGTTTTGTAACTAATAACCATGTTGATTTGGGTTCTGGAGGAATCTGATAACATACTAAAGACTCATAATATACTTTACTAGAATTATAATGCTGCTGTTGTTGTTGTTAGATGCCCTTGAGTTGATTACAATTCATAACAACCCTATGAAGAGTTCTGAACCTTGTCCTATCCTATGTCATCTTCACAATCTCTGATAGACTTGATCACATTGTTACATTCTGGGTCAATTCATCTAATTGAGGGTCTTTCTCTCTTTCTTGACTATCCGCCTTTTCCAGTATAATGTCTTTTCACAAGAACTGACCCATCCTGACAACATGCCCAAAGTATGAGAGACAAAATTTCATCACCCTTCAACACCCTGATTGCACTTCCTTCAAGACAGGGTTGTTTGTTCTTTTGGAAGTTCGTGGGACATTCAGTACTCCTCTCCAATATCATACTTTGTAGGCATAAATTCATAAATTCTTAGTCATTCTCATTCATCTTCAAACTTTCAGATGCATAAGAAATATCTGAAAATACCATGGCTTAGATCAGGCACACTTTAATTTTTAACTGGCATTATTACCCTTTAGCACATTGAACAGGTTCTTGACAGAAGATTTTTATTTCTTGACTGTTACTACCAAGGGTATTGACTGTGGATCCAGGTAGAATGAAATCATTGACAGCTTCTGTCTTTTCTAAACTTATCTTCATGTTGGCTATTGGTCCAGAGGTGAGGATTTTGTTTTCTTGATGTTGAGATGTAATCTATATTGAAGGTTGTAGTCTTTGATCATCTGCAGCAAATGTTTCAAGTCCTCTTCACTTTTAGCCAGTAAGGCTGTGTCATCTGCATAATACAAGTTGTTGATGAGTTTTTCTCTGATCCTGATGTCACATTCTTCTTCATAAAGTCCAACTTCTTAAATTATTTGCTCAGCATACAGATTGAACAAGTGGGTTTTGGGGATTATCTTAGCATAGAGTCTTGTCTTATTCTGTTCACACACCTGCATCCTGGTCTAGGTATAAGTTTTGTATGAGCACAATCAAATGTTCTGGGATTTCCAGTCTAAACAATGTTAACCATATTGATTATGATCTACACAGTAAAACACCTTTGCATAGTCAATAAAACACAAGTAAATGCCTTTCTGGTGTTCTCTGCTTTCAGTAAAGATCCACTTGACATCAGCAATGATATCCTTTGTCCCATGACCACTTCTGAATCCAGCTTGAAAATCTGGCACTTACCTGTCGATGTACTGCTCCAACTATTATTATTTTTAAGTCTTTAGCAAGATTTTACTTGAATGAGGTATAAATTATAATGTTCCACAATTTTCACATTCAGTTGCATTACCTTTGTTGAGAATAGGAACAAATGCGGGTCTTTTTTCAGTCAGTTGGCTAGGGTAGCTTTTGGCCACTAACCAAAAGCTTGGAAGTTCAAATCCATCCAGAAACACCACAGAGACAGAGCTGGCAATCTGCTAAAAATTAAAATGCCCTTGAAAACCCTGTGGAGCAAGTCCTATTTGTTCCACATAAGGTCACCATAAGTCTAAATCAAAAGCATTTGCTCCAAGTCAAGTGAGTTCCCATTCTTTGAGCATCAAGAAACACTCCAGAGAAGACATCCCAAGCCATCCTTTCTCTATCTCACTAATCCTTTTTGTTGTTGTTAGGTGGGACTGAGTCAATCCCAATTCATAGCAATCCCATGTGACAGAATTCCCTCTGCCCACAAGTAGCTTTCAACTCATAGCAGCGTTTTATTAGGTTTCTGAGGATCTGAGTATTTATGGAAAGAGACTGTCCATATTTCTCCCTCAGAGCTGAGCGTGGATTTGAACTGCTAACTTTTAGGTTAGCAGCCCAACACCTAACCCTGCCATAAGAACTTCTTATGTGACAGAATAGAGGTCTTAAATATTGTTGCTGGGTTCTCTTGACTTGAATCTTTCTGGGAGCAGCCACCAGATCTTGCCCCTACAGAGCTACTAAGTTCCAACCACAAACTTCTAGCTGTCAAGCTCTTCTCCATTGCACCTCCAGAGTTTCTTCCAGCTGCCTTTACAGGTTCCAAAGCATTGAAACCTTGTGAAAGATTACTGTTGTCTACATTTTGTTCCCTTACCAAACTGACATCTAAAGCTGTTTTGAGAAGAAATATGTTGTTGGAAGTGCCATCAAATCAATGCCAACTCAGAGCAGCACGATGTGAAGCAGATCAAAGCACTGCCAAGTCCTGTGCCATCTTCTCAGGTGTTGTGTTCTGTGAATCTATTGAGGTGGCCTCCTGTGTCAATCCATCTTAGTGAGGGAGTTCCTCTTTTTCACTGACCCTTCACTTTACTGAATTTGATGTCCTTATCTGGAACTAACCCCTCCTGATAACAAGTTCGAAGTATGTGAGACAGTCTTGCCATCCTTGCTTCTAAAAAAGAGAAAATATGAAACCTTTTAAATTCTTAATTAGAGTTTGAAGTCCAGGCATTTGCTTTCTTTGTTAATACTTTAAAGTGAATGCATTTCCATCAATATGTAATCAAAACATCAGTCAACATACATAAGTTACTAATACTAAATCTCTGGCACTATTTCTAGAGAGATATAAATTTTGGCTAGGAGAAATTTTGTCTTTCAAAGATCATGTCTGGAGTAATATGATCCCAAAAAAGCAATTTTTGAAAGGATAAAATGGAAAGTTGATTTAAACTCCTAAAATATTTAAATTTGTATAATCTATTACATCTAGTTACATTTAGCTTATGAAAACCTATATGTGCTATAACAGCAAAACAGTCCCTTTGTGTTGGCCCAGTGGTAATTCCAAACTGCCTGAAGCCAACTTTTTTTTCTATGCTGATGCTCTTAGATTGTAGAACAAAATACATGCCAGGGCAGAGAAGTCAAGAACACGGAATGAAAGGAGGTCTGTGGAGGTAAAATGCATACAAAACAGTCAGCTAAAAGCTTTAACTGATTGGCAAAACAGGAGAGGAATGCCCTGGATGAGATGGATTGACACAGGTGTTGAAAATAGTGTGACTGGCTCAGGATAGAGCAGAGTTCAGACTATGGTACACAGGGTCACAATGAGTCACAGGTGACACATTGGAACATAACAAATTATAATAAATTAAAACACCAATGACTATTTCTGCAAAATAAGATTATGAAAGTAAGTCCTTTCAAATGAGTTTTTAAGGTCCTTGTGTTCATCTAAGAATAAAATAAGCAATGAATTTATAAGCTGTTTGAGACATTCCTCTCACCATTTACTTAGTGAGGTGGGAGATGGGAAGAGGAGTTGTGTCCATATACACACACCTTCTAATTTTGTTTCGTGGGGGGAAAAATATAATCATTTCTCTGCCACTCCATCCTAACACAAGTCATCATTATCTCCTATTTGGACTTTGGTAACAGATTCTTCATTGGTCTCTCTGATTCCATTCTTAATTCACTTTAAAACTCTGATAAAATAAAAAAAAAACACCTCTGGTCAAATTGTTATAAGTTGATTTATATGTCCCAAAACTATATATTCAAGAACTAGTGTAAGCTACCTATGTAACTTTATTTGGTATATTACCTATGCAGATATAAAAAATACTAGTCACATAAGACCATCCTGGAGTAGAGTAACCCTTAGGTCAATTTTAATTGGGTCTTTGTAAAAAGAAAAGAAGAAATATGGACAGACACACAGGAAGAACATCAAGTCAAGGAATGCCAAGGATTTCCAATGTCACCAGAAATTAAGAGAAAAGTATGGAACACATTGTACTTCAGAGCCCTCAGAATAAAAGAAGACGACAAAACCAACATTATGAACACCCTAATTTCTGTCTTCTAACCTCTAAAATGTCAGTGAACAAATTTATATTGTTTTAAGTGATCCAATTTGTGATATTTTAGTAGCCCTATGAAACCAACATACAGATCATATCACTCTCAGCTCAAAAGCAACCAAAAACCACAGTTTTCCACACAGCAGGGAAAAATTCAAAGCCTTTGTCGTGATCTGTAGGGTCTTGACCTTGTTTCTTAACACCATTCTCTGCCAGTCTCATTATTCTTTGTTCTCTACTGAATGTTCCCAACACATAGGAATGTGCTTAGGAACTTGAAACATGAGCTGTTTCATCCTGAAACACTTTTGAAATGTCACTACCTCAGAGAAGAGCTCACTGGCTTTAATATTACCCTAGATGAATTCCTCCAAACAGCAAAGACTGCAATGAAGATCTACATTGAGGAGATCTCTAAGGGGCTACTCCTGGGAGTGCAATGAGCAGGAGAAGATGACATGGAGCATCATCATATCAGAACCTTCAATCATTGCCACAATACCTTCAGAGCTCTCCCAGATAGTGACGAAGGTATTTCTGCTGTTCCCAGGAGACGTGTTCCTTTGGGAAAGAAAATAATTCCTAGTAAATATATACCTGTCAGCGATCAAGAGCTGAGGGAAATAGTGTAGTTCTGAAGACAGATTTGGGTACTGCTCTATAGCATTCACTACAAGAACCCAAATTCACATATATTTAGTAGCTCTCCATCACATTAACCTACTTCCTTTTTCTTCATAATATATTTTGACATCTGGCATCACATTTTATATTGTTGTTAGCTGCTGCAGAGTCCACTATGACTCAGAACAATCCTATGAACAACTGATTGGAATTTTGTCCAATCCATCACCATTCTCATCATCTGCACTATGTTCGAGCCCGTAGTTGCAGTTATTGGGTTAATCCGTCTCATTGAGAGTACATTTGCTGTCAGTGATCATCTACCTTTCCCAGAAGTATGTCCTTTTCCAAGGATTGGACCCATTTGACAACATGCTCAAGTATGTGAGATGAAGTTTCACCGTCCTTGCCTCTAAGGAGCATGCTTCTTTCGGCAAGTAAGGTTATCTGCAGCAAGTATTTCAAGTCTTCTTCATTTTCAGTGAGCAAGGTTGTATTATCTGCATAACATAGATAATTGATGAATCTTCCTCCATCCTGATACCACATTCTTCTTCATATCGTCCAGCTTCTTGAATGATTTGCTCGCATACAGGTTGAACGGGTACAGAGGATACAGCCTTAACAAATACCTTTCCCAATTTTAAACCATGCTTTATTTCCTTGTTCTGTTGTGACAACTGTTTCATGGTCAGTGCACATGGGCACAATTAAATATTCTGAGATTCCCGTTCTTCTCAATGTCCCTTATAATGTATTACAATCCACACAGTCAAATGCCTTCACACAGTCAATAATGCACAAGTAATCATCTTTTTAGTATTCTCTGCTTTCAAGCAAAATCAATTTGACATCAGCAATGATACTCCTCATTCTGTGACCTCTTCTGAATCCAGCTTGAATTTCTGGCAGTTCCTTGTTGATGTACTTTTCCAGTCAGATTTGAATAATCTTCAGCAAAAATTTCCTTACGTGTAATATTAATAATACTGTTTAATAATTTCCAATCTCTTTGGATCACATTTTGGGGGATAGGAACAAATAATAATCACTCAACTCAATAGAATAAATTTTAATTTGCAAAAAGAGAATGTGCAGCCATAATACATGACATAGCCAAGTTCACGAAAATCTTGTTAGACACCTTTTAAACACATCTACATTCTGGACCACAATATTTTTAATATAGTTTTACTTATATCATTCCTAGACACGTCCCTTTCAGGGATGTTGGAAAGTTCTTGTTGGATATTTCCATGGGTATTCTTCTAATTAAAAATCCTATAAAGAAAATACAAAGATGACTTGATAAACTCCACAATCAGGTGCATTATGAATACTTTCCAAATGTTTCATATTTAAACAAATACCAAAATGATAGCAAAACTAATAATAATCAAATACTATTACCAACATAATGCCAATTCTTCATAACTAGAATATCAGTGAAATTTCCAGAATAAATAGGTAAAAGGAATCCAGGACCAGTTTAGATCATTTTCTCATATCATCCATTTCATTACCACCCCCTAAGAAATGATTATTAGAAACACATTTGCCAAAGGAATGAGCCAAATGTCAAAAACTGAAAAAGAAGCCAAGAAAATTACAAGTCAGAGGCACTAATCCAAAGCAAGACAGAATAGCAACAGGAGGTCAAGGATATAGAAAGCCAAAAGTAAAAAAAAATAAAGAAATTTAAAATAAGGGGAGAGGGGTGTTGATTGTTGGTAATCCTGTAGGTGTGGGCTATGCAACTTGTATGCATCAGTCAGCACATTGTACTGGAAAAAGGTTCAACTCTGAGCATAGAAAATCATTCCTAAATACCACTTTTGCTGTCAAGCTTTCTACCATCATCCAAACTGAAATGCATTCAACAAGAAGAAACTTGTCTTTCTTAAAGTTTCATCTTTAAAAAAGCCATCTTATAGTCTAGGACTCATTTACTCATTTAAGGCCATCCAGATTCCCAGATGTTTTTCTTCAGGAACTATCTCTGAAAGCTCATAAATCCAACTGGACTCATTCTCTTTAAACTGCTCCTAACCAGCTCATCTCTCTCCTTCTAAGGAACCCCATGATCAGGAGACTATTGCTCACACACAGACTCTACCCTGACTTCTCCAACTCAATAATTGAGAATGGATAGGAGATTGAGCAGAGGCCTGCTGATCTGGCTCTAGGTGAAAGTAATAGACCATTGATTCACTTTGACAAAGATTTACTGAAGACTTACCGTGTCTCAGACATGGTGCTTTGCACTGGAGAATTCAGACATGCAAAGATGGAATCATATTTTACCTGACCAATGCTTAAAGAAAAGCTGTACTCATCATCTAGGAAATAAATAAGGATGTATGACATTCTGGTGGTCAATATCTTGAAAAGAATATTACTTTCTTTCCCCCCTTCTCTCTCTCCTCTCTTTCTCTCTCTTGTCTCTCTTCTCTCTCTCTCTTGTCTCTTCTCTCTCTCTCCTCTCTCTCTCCCCCCCATCTCTTTCTCCTCTCTCTC
>NW_006399944.1:457258-459824 GCF_000299155.1 Elephantulus edwardii | reverse complement strand
TTCCTGTTCTTAAAGGGAATGCCTTTAACCTCTCTCCATTAAGAACAATGTTGGCTCTTGGGTTTTCATAAATAATTTTTACTATGTTGAAGAAATTCCCCTCTAATCCTATTTTGTTGACAACCTGATTCTTGTGCAGTTCATCAGGTGAGGTTTACATGTAAAATAGACTTTTCTGTTTCTTGAAAAAGGTATTTGCTATGGATAAATCATTGCATGTGTAGAATTCAAACATTCATTCTCCAACCTCATTTCTGACACCAATTTCATACTTTCCAACTACCATTCCTTACTTATTGTTTAAAACTTTTGTGTTCCAGTCACCAATAATTTTTTCTTTTCATTTTCCACAGCATATTCTTCCCATTTAATATTTCTTCTCATTCATTCATTGTTGCACATTTTCCTCCCTGCCCACCTCTCCACACCCCCCCCTCACAGTTTGCTTTTCTCTTTGAAAAGAAAAAAAAATTCTTTAATTGTTATACAATCTCCCACCCCCACAAAGTCCACAGTCCACTTTACTATGCATTTCTTTTTCTGGAATCTTGTCATGAAAATAATACCTAATCATATATTTCTTTTAAACAGCTGTCTCCCTGTTTCAATGCAGTATACATTGTTTATCATCTCTTTTTTTGGTTTCCCTCACCCCTATGTCAGTGTCCCTTTTTACAACAGTGGCACCATGCAGTAGAAATGACTGAGATATTTCACTCAGCACAATGTCCTCCAGGATCACTCATTTTGTATAATATTTCATGAGTTCCTTGTTTTTTCAATGCAACATATTATTCCATTGTATGAATATACCAGAGCTTCTCTATCTATTTGTTTATTGATGGGCACTTCGGTTGTTTCCCACTCTTTGCTATTGTGAACAAAGCAGCAATAAACATGAGTGTACATATATCTGCTTGGGTAACAGTTATGGTTTCTTTAGGGTATTTTCCCAGGAGTGGAATTGCTGGGACAAATGATGTTTCTATTTGCAATTTTTTGAGAAAGTGTGATACTGCTTTCCATAGTGGTTCCACCATTTTATAGTCCCACCAGCAGTGAAGAAAGGTGCATGTTTCTCCACAACCTCACCAGCATTTGTTGTTTGCTGCTTTGTTGAATTTTGCTATTCTTACTGGTGTGAGATGATATCTCATAGTTGTTTTGATTTCCATCTCTCTTAGAGCTAGGGATCTTGAACACTTCTTCATATGTTTGTTGGCCATCTGAATGTCTTCTTTGGTGAAGTGTCTGTTCATATCCTGTGCCCATTTTCCAATTGTGTTGTTTATCTTTATATCATTATGGTGCTTGAGTATTCTATCAATTCTAGATATAAGTTGCTTAAGAAACATGTCATTACAAAATATTTTTCCCAGTCTGTGGATTCCTTTTTTACCCTGTTGGAGAAGTTTTTGAATGTGCGTAAGGATTTGATTTTTAGAAGGTCCCATTCACCTATTTTATCCTCTCCTGGTTGTAGATTTTTCATGATGCTTGGAAGACTGTTCATGATGTGGATTAGGATGTCTATAATTCTTCCAAGCTTTTCTCTAATGAAGTTTGTAGTCCTTGGTTTTAGTCCTAGGGCCTTGATCCACTTTGAGTTAGTTTTTGTGTATGGAGTGAGGTGTGGATCTTGCTTGAGTTTTTTACAGATAGTTTTCTAACTTTGCCATTTGTTTAAAAGTCTGTTGTTTCCCAACTTAACTAATTTCATCTCCTTGTAAAAAATCAGTTAACCATAGGTAGACAGACTGATTTCTGGGTTCTCAGTTCTATTCCATTGATCTATGTGTCTGCCATTGTACCAGTATCACACTGTCTTGACCACCACCGCAGTGTAGTAGGATTTAAAGTCAAGGAAGTGAGATGCCTCTTATCTTGTTTCTCTTTTTAAGGAGTACTTTGCTTATTTGGGACCTTTTCCCATTCCAGATGAAACTGGAGATTGCCTTTTCCATCTCGTTGAAGAATGGGATAGGTATTTGTATTGGGATTGTATTGAACATGTAAATTGCCTTTGGTAGTTTTGTCACTTTCCCAATATTGAGTCTTCCTATCCATGAGCAAGGAATATTCTTCCACTTCTCCAGATCTCTTTTTGTTTCTTATAGTAATGTTTTGTGATTTTCTTTGAATAGATCCTTTGTGCTTCTGGTTATATTTACTCTCAAGTACTTAATCTTATGATCAACTATTGTGAAGAGCATTGTTTTTCTGTGCTCCAGTTCTGTATTCTCTTTGTCGCTGAAGAGAAATCCAATTGATATTTGTATGTTGATCTTGTATCCTGCCACTTTGCTGAATTGGTCAATTATGTCCAGTAGTTTTCTTGCTGAGTCTTTAGGATTTTCTAAGTATACTTTCATATCATCTGCATAGAGATAATTTTACCACCTCTTTGTCAATTTAGACACCTCTTATTTCCTTCTTTTGTCTTATTGACCGGGTGGCTCCTTGGAGGCAAGGATTCTGAGGCTCTGTCTAACATACTTTGGACATATTGTGAGGAGAGACCAGTCCTTGGAGAGAGACATCATGCTTGGGAGGGTGGAGGGACAGC
>NW_006399944.1:449994-457158 GCF_000299155.1 Elephantulus edwardii | reverse complement strand
TCTCTTCTCTTCTCTTCTCTTCTCTTCTCTTCTCTTCTCTTCTCTTCTCTTCTCTTCTCTTCTCTTCTCTTTTCTTCTCTCTCTTTCTCTTTCTCTCTCTCTCTACACACACACACACACACACACACACACACACTGCCTTGCTTGCTGATTACATGACATCTAGTCCTAACTTAGCCATTCTCCAGCCCTGAGAATGTTCTTCTCCATTTTATTCTTTCATTTCTTTTTACAGCTTTTGAATGTTTTCTTCAGTCTTTCTGAGTCCTATAATTTTGCCTCTTTCCCTACTCTGTTTTTCTACACTAGTTACTATGAACTCACTTATATTAAAAATTAAACTCTTTAGCCATTAGTAATTCTTAGAATTACTCCATCTCTAAGACAATCCAGCTGCTAAGGGTTAGTATAGGAAAAGATTTCTCAAATGTCTCTGAGAAGAAAGAATATATATACATTTATGAAATCTATACACATTTATGATGTAGAAGTCAAATGGAATGTTCAGTGAAGATAGATAATTCTCCATGTTCTTGGATGGAAGAGCCTTATATCTTGATGTTTTTTCATAACTTACTGAATTTGGTTAAGTGTTCAGTCTCAGAACTGCTCTCTCTTGCTACGCTATGCCATGCCTTGCTATGTCATGCCATGCTATGCTATGCTAGATGCTGTCGATGCAGTTTCAACGTATCATGACCTTATGCACAATAGAATGAAATTGGCTTTTCCTGTGCCATTCTCAGCCACTGCTGTGTTTGAACCCATGACTGAAGAATTACAGCTGTACTTCTTCCAAGACAGATTTATTTGTTCTTTTAGCAGTTTATCAATACCACAATTCAAAGGTTCCTTGCTCTTCTTTATTCATTGTCCAACTTTCACATACATATGAAATGATTGAAAGTATCAGAACTTAAATCTGGTTCACTCTGGTCCTCAAAGTGATATCTTTGCTCTTTAGCACTTTTAAAGATATCTTTGTTAGTATATTTATCCAATGCAATACATTGTTTGATTATTTCTTTCTAATTTGTGAATTCTCCAACTTCATAACGTAAATTAAAGTCACTAAATAAGGCAAGCTGTCATCAGTGTGTTTTGTGACTATATCCAAGTTGATGGCTACATCCCAGGAATAGTATACAGAAGTGTCCTCAACCTAAACTTATAAAGTTCTGATGGCCTAGTAGGTAAGGAGGTGTGCTACCACAGGCAGGTGGTTCAAATCCACCAGCTACTCCACAGGAAAAAATGGACAGTCTCTTCCCATATTGTGTATGGCCTCTGGAAAACCACTGGAGAATTGATTCCAACTTGACAAGACCGAGAAAAAGAGAAACCTCAAACTTTCTTTGCTTGAACTATGTTTGGAAAGAAAAAACTTTAGTCTTTTTTTTAAAAAAATTATTTTATATTTATTTTATGTTGGCATATAAAATTCATATACATTGTGTTTCATACTATCCTTCATTCACATTGTATTTCATACAATCATTCCAATTCATTATGATTTATGCAATTAATCACTATTGAACTATGCCCACCATTACTCTGTCTTTCCATATCCCTACTGGGCTTTCTCATTTCTTTTAGACAATTTAATCTTATATCTTTACATATATGCTCTCATTTCCCCCATGCATGTAAAAATTCTTTTCCTTCTGCCTGCAGTGAGCATCTGTTTCCTGTTCTGTACCTCATTCCCTTTCTCTTCCTCAAGAAGAATAGTCATATTTAGATAATCTGATGCTTCTCCCTCTTCACCAACATATTTTTCCAGCCCATATCCATAAATTACCCTATTTCATGTTTATGACTTTGCCCTCAACCCTAGGTCTCCCTCTGACTACAATGTCTCTCTTCTTTTCCCTTCTTTGGTAAGTATTTAAAAAGTGCAACCACCCAATATATTTCTCATATTTTTATCCTTCTTGTAAAAGGAATGTCTTTATGGTAGAACTTTCTTTGGTGTTCTTTACTTCTACGTTTCCAGTATCTAAGACTCTGCTGGGCATTCAATAGATAACTGATATATAAGTGAATAAATAAATTTCTAAAGGAGTGAATAAGTTGTTTATTATTATTATTATTATTATTATTGCAAGTGTTAATTTTTCAAATTTTTCAAAATTCCCAGAACTTACACCCCAGAAGTTTATTGTACTGACCAGGGTGAAATAGCTTGCTCCAAACCTCAGGAACAGCCGTAGGCCTGTTGCTGCAGGAGTAAATACTCATGCTTCTCCTTTTACTCAGGTTCCCAAGATGGTGAAAGAGAAAGTTACATGGAGTTTAGGAGAAGTTTGACCCTTTAAAGAATAAAAGAAAGAAGGCTTTTTTGAGAATAATACAGCACTTCCACAAAAATTTCTAGAAGAAAGTCCTTTGGGCTTAATTTGTAATCATACTCTTGTTCATAAAGGCTCTTGAAGAGTATAGTAGACGAGGAATGGTGAATTCATTGAGACATGCATCACCAGGAATACTAATTTTCAAAGATCATATTTACCCCACTGAGGAGAGTCATACATCAGCAATCTGTTGCACTGAGTTGCTCAGAGTGATTGTGTAGCCAGAGTGGAATACTAAAAATCCCTAGTCTTGGAAAATTCAAATGAAAGAGACTATATGAAGTATTACTTTTAGCAGGTGAAATATAATACTGTGAAATGACTACTTCTTTTCTCCTTCCCAGCAATCACTTTACATAAACTGCTGGGAATAAAGGCACAAGATTGTAAATACTAGCTTCATAAGATACAATGACAAATGTGAGGCAGAAAAAGTAGCTAGAGAGTTAGGCAGCCCCCCACAAAACAAATTTTCTCCAATACTATTAGAGAAGAAGGGTTGTCTGGTAAGGATTTGCACTATCAACCCCAAAACAGTTGGTTCGAATCCACTAGCTGCTTCACCAGAAAAAGATGATCAATCTCCTTCTGTGTGATTTACAGCCTCTGAAAACCCGATGAAAGGTCAGCAATGAGTAGGTTCCAACTCAATAACAAAACTCAACAAAAACATCAGGGAAAGAGTTGCATAGCAACCCAGAAATAACCTTCCTATTGTTATAACAGCAGCCTAATGCAGAATTTGTCCTTTTGTGACTGTGGCATTTCACTTAACATTATGTCTTCCAGACTGACTATTTATCAGTACTACGTATTATCCCATTGTGTGGATGTACTACAGTTTCTCTATCCATTCCCATAAGGTTTTCTGAACTGTAGGAGTTGTCACTGCTAACTCAAAGACCCCACATTTCTGGTGGTTCCAATCCACCAGCATTTTCTCAAGAGGAAGTTAGACAATCTCCGCTTGTGCAATTTGTAGCCTCAGAAACACAATCTGGGCTCACGCGTGGTTCAGCTTCAACTCCACTGCAATTAGAGATGAGAATTAGTAATGCAATCGTTCATAAAAAACAAAGCTAGAATTTTTTTTATAAAATGTTTATTTTATACTGGTTTTCTTACTAAGTTGGTATACATAAAATCAAAACTAAATTTTGAAAGAGAATTTTAAAATAGACCTAGAACAGCCAGCACAATATAGAAAAAGAATTACAATCAAACATGTGATCTTGCTGCTTTTTCTTCAGTATTTGGGAAAAGGTCCCTATAAGCAAATAAAAATTAACAATCAGCACTGGATATACTTGTCATTTTAGCACTTTAATAGGTTTATAGATGTATGTTTAAACAGAGTTCTTCCACTGTTGTTAAAAGAGAGAAAAGCAGTGTAGCTGCATGTAATGTAAAAGCCTAAAGTTCAAGAAGAAAGTTTATTCATTTTAAAGTCTTAGGATATGAAAATGCTTAAAATAGAAGTTAAGTCAAAATATTGGTCATATATGTCTATTATTAAGTTTTTACAGGGGTTACGAATCTCTATAGTCAAAGAAGAAAATTTTTCCTAAATGAGGTCTCTTAATTTGTGTATCATGCACCCAGGGATACTAGCACTTCAAATGTTTTAAATAAAGCAAGACTACCTCTGGCAAATGCACTGTGGGGACAGCTCTGACATTAGATGGGGATGGAACCAGATGATCTAATGGTAATTATGTTCCTTGTCCAAAAATGATGATTCTGTGAAATGGTTGAATTGTTTAAAATGAGCTTTTTATAAAATAATAAAGCAGATATGAGAAGAACAAAAGGAGTTACTGTGCTATTAGAACACAGCTGAATGTAAACATATACAAAGGAGATTATACTCCAAGGAAAGGCACAAAACCATAAGCTTTTCCCTGCCTTGCCTAGGAAAGAGAAATAGAACTAGCAGAAAGCAATTCTGGGTTACACTCTGTCTGCAAATGTTTCAGCTGGGATGGAGACATAAATGATTCAAGATCTGTGGAAGAAAACACTATGGAAGATGTAAGAAAACAAAAAGCAGAGAGGATGGTACTATCGGCAGTAAAATGTTCTTCTAGGCAAATAAATTTAAGAAAATGAAAGTTTTAATGTTGTGCAAAGAAAAATAATGCAATTAATGTAAGTTAGCTTGGCCCACAAATATGAGTACCTGTGATTGAACTTCTCTGTACATAGTATTCTAGCAGAAGAAATGGTCCTAGGTCTTTGTGGAACAAGACTCAGTGGATAATGTAGCACATACCATCTGGAAGATGACCTTAGGATCGGGGCCGGTGGCGAGGGTAGGGGGTTGTTTTGCTTTATTTTTCTCTTCTTGCCTCTTTCTCAGAAAGATGGCATCAAGTATGCACAACAGTATGACTTCATTGGGAAATTGTTCTATCTTGTATGGTTGTCAAATGTTTGATTACATGGCCCCAAGTCATCAGCATCAGGCCTCACCACTCCCTCTTTGAGTGTTTAATATCAAAAAAGAGATGTTCGGTATAGGCCACTCACCCATTTCATCCTCAAGGACCATCACTAAAAAGTCAACACTCACTTCTCTGAAGAAAACAGATCTGTCCTCAGAATTATTCTTGAGACTGCACTCCAAATATATAGCTAGCAATGAATCAGAATTAACACCAATTTAACATTAACACAATTCCTCCAACATTTGCATACCCTGTTTTTAAAATGTCTTGGTGATAATATTCCAGTACTACAATATTCCAGGCTTCTTCATAACATCCGTTCTTAGCTCACCCTGCTATAAGTATTTTATCTTTCAAGGGTGTTTTCCAAAACAATGAACTCCCTGAAGCCCTATGAATGTTACCAGCTGGGTAAGTGGTTTTTCCTTAATTTTCAGAATTCTTGCTTTGTACCTTGTGATGTTATGATGCATGTGACTGTTCTTTCATTCAATATTTACTAAACTAAATTACTCTGCTATGGTACAGTAAATGCTGTTATGTGCAGTCAAGTTGGCAATGACTCATAATTACCCCATGAACAGATCTGAAACATGCCGTATCCTGTTCCATACTCAGCATTTCTGAAACACTTAAGCCAATTGCTACAGTCATTGTGTCAATCCATCTTGTGGAGAGTCTTCCTAACTTACTTTCACCCTCCACCTGTCCAGGCATGTCCTTCTCCTAGGGTTGGTCCCTCCGAACAACAAGCCCAAAGCATGTAAGACAAAGCTTTTCCATCTTGGCTTCCAGTGAGTGAGAACATAATGTAATAAATACAAAGTAAATGCATAAAATCCAAGAGAGAAAACTACTATTTCCCAGTTATGAAATGTTTCAGAGAGTTTCCATAGTTTATTTTTGTAAATAATTCTATTTATTTTATACTGGTTTACTTACAAAGTTCGTATATGTTGTTTTCCACACTGGGTCTTTCCCATTTCTTTTACCCACCCCTCCCTCAATCCATCAAATTGGGCAATCCTATGATTACACACATAAACACACCTCACCCATCTTCACCCTTTTAATCCTACCCTCTCCACCGTAGTTCTTCATTCACATTTTACTAGTTATCAATTTCTACAATTATGGTCTTACACAGTATTTGTCCTTATGGGACTTATAATGCTCTCCAATCCCTCCCAAGTTAATGTAGTAATCATTTTTTTGAAAGAGTAAAAGGAGAAAGGACATTTCACAAAGAAGTAACCAAAGCAGAAAAATATGGTATACTCTAACAGTCTGTAGTAATTCAATGTGGTGAACATGGATAGTGAAATAAGAGGGGAAAAATTATTTTGTCTAATCAATGTAATGCAACTACTATAAATTTATAAAAAACATAAAATTTGGAACAAACATGGCAAGAAGCTAAAACATGGCAATCCTAAAGGCACGTGGTTAGAGGTGACCAACTGCTCCGTGGAAAAAGGATTGGCACTCTCCTTCTGTGTGGATAACTGGCTCTGAAAACCCACCAGAGGGTCAGCTATGGGTGAGTTCCGACTCGATGGTACACACAACAACAACAACACAACAATAATAAACAAATGAACAAATAACAAGATTCGATATTCAAACCTTTTTATTTAACATTCAGATCACTATGCCAATTATTAACTGAACACTCACTAACATTACGCTACTTTCCTTTGTATTCTCTAGTTACCTTTTGAAATCTATGATTTAATTATTTTTCTATGAAATCTCTGTATTTTGACTTCTTGATGCTCTAAGGCAATTTTTCATACTTTCTTCTGACATTCATTTTGTTTTTTTTCTTTTTTTTTTCTGTCTTTGTGATGATCTGTTGTTCTCTTTGTTTATGATATCCTTGATTTCTTCCCACAGTTCCTTTGGTCTTTGATAATTGCTGATCAATGCCCCAAACCTGTTCCTAAGATGATCCTTAAAATTAGGTGAATATGTTCAATGTTGTATTTTAGTTCTAGTGTATTAGTTTCATTTTCTTTGTCTTTAATATGAATTTTCACAATAATAATTGATGGTTTGTTCCCCCGGCAGCACCTGGCCAGGTTTAACCGGTATAATTGAGCTTCTTTAATGTTTTTTGGTGTTTTTATCCCCCACAGAGGTTGTCAACCTGATTCTTTTTTTTTTAATTATTATTAAATTTTATTCATTTTAATGAATATTTACAAGAGATTTTAGATTCTCATACATTCATTGTTGCACTGTTTTCTCTACCCTCCTCCCCAGTTCATTCTTCTTCCCCTCCCCGAATATCTATTTAATTTTCCAATTGCCACAGTGCTTGTCCAAGCCAGTTGTGATTAATCTCCTTTGTCAGTGTGTCC
>NW_006399944.1:439056-442056 GCF_000299155.1 Elephantulus edwardii | reverse complement strand
TGGGATGGGAGTGTCAGAGACAGTGCGACTGGCACAGGACAGAGCAGAGTTTAGGGCTGTTGTACATAGGGTCACTATGAGTCGCAAGCGACTCGACAGCACATAACAACAACAACAACAAGACTTCCAATACAGTATTGACTAGGAAAGGTGATAATGGGTATCCTTGCCTAGTTTTTGTTCTCAAAGGGAATGCCTTTTATCTCTCTCCATTGAGAACAATGTTGGCTCTTGCGTTTGCATATGTACTTTTTACTATGTTGGAAAAATTCCCCCCTATTTTGTTCAATGATTAACCAGGAAAGGGTGTTGGATTTTGTCAAAGGCCTTTTCTTCATCAAATGATAGGATTATGTGTTTCTTGTTCTTTGCTTTGTTAGTGTGATGAGTGATATTGTTTGTCTTATGTTGAACCATCCTTGCATACCTGTTATGAATCCCATTTGGTCATGGTAAATTATTTTTCTGAAGTATTGTTGAATTCTATTGGCCAGGATTTTCCCCATCTATGTTCATGAGAGATAATGACCTATAGTTTTCTATTATGGTGGTGGCTTTGATATCAGCAATAAGTTTATTTCATAGAGTCTGGGAGAATTCCATCTTTTTCTATTTGCTGAAATAGCTTATGTAGAATTGGTGACAGTTCTTCTATGAATGTTTGATAAAATTCACTTGTGAAACCATCTGATCCAGGGCTTTTTTTATTACTGTTTTATTACCTTCTTGCTTGCATGTTTGATTAATTTCAGACTACTAAAATTTGTAGAAATACTCAATTTCTTCTTCTTTGGCTTTGGTTGTTGATGCATATATTTGCATAATAGTCATATTGACAGAGCTGCCTTGAATGCAAATGGATAGTATTCTGTCACTCACAATATTGTAATTTTGGATAGATTTGAAATTGTCCTTTTAAATATGAATGCAAAACCATTCTTCCTCAGTCTTTCATTTCCAGCATAGTAGATCATATGGTCCAAGCCAGTCCATCTCAGTTCACTAATGCCTAAAATGCCAAAGTTCACATGTTCCATTTCATTTTTTTACAAGTTATAGTTTCCTTGCATTCATACTATGTACATTGTATATTCCAATTATTAATGGCTGCTTGTAGCTGTTTCTCTTCGTATTTGAATGACTTCTCTATGGTCTCTACCTGTAAAACTATAGCTATTTGGACTTATACTGTTTTTCATAGGGTTTTCAAAGGCCTGTTATTTCAGAAGTGAATAACCAATCCTACTCTCTTAATCTAGTAGCTCTGCAACAACCCGTCCAACATGAATAATTATTCCAGCAGTTGACAGAGTTAAGTAACATACTCCAGTAACATAATTTCCAGAATCACAGCAACCCACAAGTTACACAAATAAAGCAGACTAACAGACAAGTACTACATTATTAAAAGCCAGCAATAAACAAGCAAGCATATACTTTTCCGGCTATAAAACAATTGTTGTGCTATTATGTGCCATCAAGTTGGAATCAAGTAATGGCCAACCCTCCAGCAAGTTTTCAGAGGTAGTTAATTGTATGGGAGGTGATTGTCCATTCTTCTCCCAAAGACCAGCTGGTTAATTTAAATGATGTGCCTTTGGAATTGCAGAACAGTGGCTTACTACTAGGCCATGCAAATCAATTAAAGAATATTTAGAATGACAGATAATTGTGCCTCTAGCAACAAACCGTTAAGATAATCAGGCATGCAGATATCATAGTGCAGGATTTCATAGTTCAGGATTTTGCATCTATAGTCATAAAATATATTGGTCTATAGTTTTCCATTTTGGTAATTTTTTGGTTTGCTTTTAGTATTAGGGTAATGCTTTCTTGTACATCTAAGTTTATAGCTGCATTATTCACAATAACAAGAAAATGGAAACAGCCTACATGTTCATCAACAAATGAATGGATTGAGAAATTATGTACATTCACACAATGGAATACTGTGCAGCACTAAGAAGTAACAATTTCATAAAATACTACTTAAAATGGGAGAATCTAGAAAGCATTGTTCTGAGCAAATTAACTCAGTCTAATAAAAGAGACTGCAAAAGACCACTATTGTAAAAATAGAAAGATAAATAGTAAGTTGTTCATAAAAGTCCAAAAGAGTAAGGGAAGGGGAACAAGTAGAAAATGGGCAAAGGGAATAGAATCACTAGGATAATAAAGTTTGGCGAGCGGAGGGAGGGTGAAAATTTAGGAAAGAACCAATGAAGACCTGAAAAGATAATAGTAGGCATAGATCAAAGGTGACTAATTTTACAAAATATGATGTATATGAATGATTGTATGAAACACACTGTGACTGAACAAATGTGTGAAATACAATGTATGTGATGAAGCACATTGCATATTAATTTTGTATGAAAACCAATATAAAAAGAAATAAAACTAAAAATAATGGCATGTGAGACAGAGAATATTTCCAGTAGAAGAGATGAGAAGTTTACATTTTAAATATATGTATCTTTTATAGATAATTACAGTGAGACATTTAAGCAAGGCTAATAAATCTCCTCTCATGTGATTAACTGCCTCTGAAAACCTGCTGGAGGGTCAGCTATGGGTCAGTTTCAACACGATGGTACACAACAATAATAACCATCATGAAAATTAACTAATTTTAATATTTAGGCAAGGCTTGCAGTCATAAATCAATTGAGCATGCAACCAAGATGCATTAATAATAATTGCTGACTGGAATGCAAAAGTTGTGAACAAGAAAGTAGTCAGAGTGTAAAATGGTGCAACCCCTGTGGAAAGCAGTATGGCGCTTTCTCAGAAAGTTGCAAATAGAGATGCCATTTGACCCAGCAGTTCCACTACTGGGAGTGTACCCTGAGGAGGCCATAGCTGACATCCAGGCAGATATATGCACACCCATGTTCATTGCAGCTTTGTTCACAATAACAAGGAGTTGGGGACAACCTAAGTGCCCGTCAACGGACGAATGGCTGGAGAAGCTGTGGTGTATTCGCACAATGGAATACT
>NW_006399944.1:403231-438388 GCF_000299155.1 Elephantulus edwardii | reverse complement strand
ACAAACTGGGAGGAGGGTAGAGAGAATAGTGCAACAATGAATGAGTGGAAGCCCAAAATCTCTGTAAATGTTTATGAAAATTAATAAAATATAATTATAGGAGAAAAAAAGAAAAAAAAAAAGAAAGTAGTCAGAAAGCATGCACTTGGTGGCATAAATGAGACTTGAGTGAGGATGATAGAATTCTGCACAATCAATGATTTATTCACAGCAAATACATTTTATAAGAAACATAAATCTAGGCTAAACACGTGGATTTGACCTGACGGTATGCACTAGGAATAGATCTGAGAAAAGAATCACTGGAGAAGTTCAATATCAGCAATGAAAACTAGGCCAGGTGCTGATTGCAGAATGGACCATCAACTACTCATATACAAGTTCAAATTAAAGCTAAAGAAGGTTAAATCAAATCCACAGGAATCAAAATTTGACCTTAAGTCAGTCCCACTGGAATTAAAAAACCAACTCAGGAACAGATTTGAGGCCTTAAACACTAATGGATTAAGACCAGATGAGCTGTTGGAGGATATCGGTTACCTTTTTTCATGAAAAATTTTAAAGGTCATTACAAAGACAGAAGAAGAGAAGACCAAAATGGCTGGCAGAAGAGACTTTGAATAGTGCACTAGAGTGCTGAGAAGCCAAAGCAAAGGGAAGAAATCAAGAAGTTAAGGAGCTGAATAGAAGATTGCAAAGGGCAGCACAAGGAGAAAAAGCAAAGTATTTAATTTAATTAAAAAAAACACTCTAAAATAAATTTCTAGAAATAAAATAATTAGTTTCAAATGCAAATAATTTTTTATGAAAATTGGATCTGCTAATTTAATCATAAAAAATGATGGGTTAGTTTACTTTTCTTTCATACAATGAAATATGAGGTCATATGATTTTCTTTTTTTAAAAAAATCTATAAGTTTTAATGAACATTCACAGAGATTTTGGATTTCCATTCATTCATTGTTGCACTATTTTCTCTACCTCCTCCCCAGTTTGTTCTTCTTTTTTTCCCCCCCATGAAAGTCTGTTTTAATTGTCCCATTGCCACAGTGCTTGTCAAAACCAGTTTTGATTAATCTCCTTTGTCAGTGTGTCCTTTGCCATTCCCTATCACTCCTCCCTGAGAGAGACTTCACCCTGATTCATAAGGAAAAGGGGACGGCATAGTCTCTTACCTACATCCTGTTGAAAAGGGAGAAGATCTTCTCTCACTACTCTGAAGGGCCCCTGTGGCAATAGAAAACACGTAGACTATTGTGTAGATTGATTTTGGAATTTAGATGCACTGTTATCAATTGTGTTTAGCCATACATGTTCATATCCTTGAATATGTATCATGGAACTATTACAGCCTAGAAGACACAAATTTAACTAACAAGTTAAAAGTACATGAGTCAAAAATTAAAAGCAATAATATTCCAAGGAGAGGTTCTAACAGTGGCACAAATCAAGTTACAGAGGGAAGGTAGTTCTTAAAATAAAAGGCTTATTGACTAGGACTTTGTCTGTTATAGTATAAAGGTAAGGAACCACAAGATGCAGAGGCTCAACTATGTCAATTATTGTTCTTAATTCCTGGACCAAATTCCATTTACCACTGGGTTGTTTTACAGCTCAGAAGTCCGCGTGCAAGGCAAAAGTGAAGTAAGGAAATGTTTATGAGGTTTTCCGTCTATTCCAACAACTAAGAAATAGTGAGAGGAGTTGGGACCTCAGAAGGCTTTTAGGACCAAATAGTAGGCTCTTGCATCCAAGAGAAAATGAATAATGAATATACTTACCAGTAATGTAATGCTCACCCACAGCTCTTCTGGGAGGATATAAATCATTGAAGCATCCTCCTTTATTGCCAGCTGGAAGCTGGGGCCTGTCAGTCCTGTCAGCCAGGACCTGATGGGGGCCTCCCTTAGCCATGTGTCCTTCAAATCCACACTTAAAACAAATGAGTGGGAGTTTCCTCTCTACTCCCTTGCCTATCTGTGGCTCTCATCTGTGACACTGTCTATTGAAGTGGCCCAGCTTTCCACAGTGGAAGCAATTCTGACCTCCTTTATTACCTTTGGGTGGCACTGTTTATGAATAAGACTTCCTTTAACTGGCACAGGCCCTAAACTGGCAGCAATAGCTTCCCCAATAATTTTGGCCATTCTCTGGTCTTTTCTCTTCCCTCTAGATCCCAGTAGAGGTCATATGATTTTCTATATGCTCACTTCAATACCTGTATGTTGTTGTTACTGTTGTTTGTTGTTATGAGCTGTCAAGTCACCTGCGAATCATAATGACCCTATGTACAACAGCCCTAAACCCTTCTCTATCCTGTGCCAATCTGATCATCTCCAAAACACCTACCTTGATTACCCTAGTCACTGAATCAATCCACCTCACAGAGGGTATTCTTCTACACTGTCCCTCCACCATCCCAAGCATGACATCCCTCTCCAAGGATTGGTCCCTCCTTGCAACATGTCCAAAACATATCCGATGAAGCTTCAGAATCCTTGACTCCAAGGAGCAGCTTAATTTAACTCTTTCTAGGATGAACCTGTTCCCTTTTTCGGCAGTCCATGGTACATTCAATACTCTTCTCCAACACCACAGCTCAAAGGCATCATTTCTCCTTCTATCATCTCTAGTCATTATCCAGCTCTCTGATGCATAGCAAGTGATCACAATGACCATGGCCTATATCAAAAGCACCTTAGTCTCCAGAGTGACATCATTGCGTGTCAGTACTTTGGAGAGGTCTTTAACATAATAAAAATGTTTAATGACTATTTAATTTCATAATAATGTTGTTGTTGTTGTTGTTGCTATGTGCCATCAGGTCGTTTGTGACTCATGGTGACCCTATGTACAAGAGCTCTAAACGCTGTTCGATCCCGTGCCAACCTAGCCATCTCAAACACACTTATTCCCACCGTTCCACTCACAGAAACTCTCCGTCTCATCAAAGGTCTTCCTTTCTTTTGCCGCCCCTCCACCCTACCAAACATGATGTGCCTCTTCAAGGACTAGTCCCTCCTTGCAAATTGCCCAAAATATGTCAAACTAAGCTTCAGAATCCTTGACTCCCGTACTGGCAAGAAGCTGCAACTATAAGCTCAGAGGTGCACAGTTCAAATTCATCAGATGCTCTGCTAGAGAAGGAGGAACAATCTCCTCCTGTACCAGTCAGATCTGATTGGATGGTGCACACAAAAAAATAATGAGATTTAAAAAAAAAAAAAAGAATCCTTGACTCCAAGGAGCATTCTGGCTTCACCTTCTCAAGGACAAACCTGTTTGTACTCCTAGAAGCCTATGGTATATTCAACACTCTTCTCCAGCACCACAGCTCAACGGCATCAGTTCTCTTTCTATCAGCCCTATTCACTGTCCAACTCTCTGATGCATAGCACATAATTGCAAAGACTATAGCCCAGATCAGGCACACCTTAAGCTCCAGCCTGACGACTTTGCACTTCAGTACTCTTAAGAGGTCACTCACAGCCAACTTTCCCAATGCAATTTGTCTCCTGATTTCCTGGCTGCTGTTGCCAAGAGTGTTGATTGTGGAGCCAAGCAAAGTAAAACTGTTAACTATCTCAATCTCTTCACCATCCATACTGATGCTGCCAATTGGCTTAGTGGTGAGAATATTTGCCTTCTTGATATTAAACCTCAATCCATATTGAAGGCTGCAGTCCTTGACCTTCTGCAGCAAGCGATTCAGGTTCTCCTCAGTTTCAGCAAACAGGATTTTGTCATCTGTGTAACGCAGATTGTTGATGAGTCTTCCTCCCATCTTGATGCTACAGTTCTCCTCTTACAGTCCAGCCTCCTAGATGATCTGTTCTGCATATAGATTGAAAAGGTATGAAAATAGGACACATTCCTGACATACACCCTTACCAATTTTGAACTATACAGTGTTTCCTTGCTCTGTTCTGACGACTGCCTCTTGGTCCAAATATAGGCTTCACATTAGCATGATCAAGTGTTCTGGGATACCCATTCTTCTCAGAATTAGCCACAGTTTGTTATGATCCACACAGTCAAATGCCTTTGCATAATCAATGAAACACAGATATACATTCCTCTGGTATTCCCTGCTTTCAGCCAAGATCCATGTAACATTAGCTATGATATCTTTAGTACCACGACTCATTCTAATACCAGTCTAATCAATCTTTAAAAAGCTTTTCAATTATTAGACAAATAATATTTTTGTCTTTTATGAAAATTTTTATATTTTCAGGGGTTTTGTACATTTGTAACTCATATATAAACTTTCTATTCATATCTTCTATTCATTTTTTGATATGTTGTGACTTTTTACCATGTGCTAAAGAGTGTAACGGGTAAAATCTTCTATGGTGCATAAAACAACAAAAAGAAATGAAAAAAAATACAAATAATCACTTTATCGAAGGATGTAGGGTAGAAAAGTGTGGGAAGAGGGGAAATCACTTGGATAACAGAGTTTGTTGAGCAGTTTTGGGGGATGAAGGATTTAGGAAAGATCCAATGGGTACCTGAAAACACGGAGTACTTGTAGGTATAGATCAACAGTGATTCATTTTCTAAAATATAGTATATGTGAGTGATCATTTAACAAACACCATGAATGTAGGAATATGTGAAATGCAATGTACATGGGTGATATACACAATGCACATGGATTTTGTTTGCATACCACTTGGCCAACTGACTGGAAGAGATCTATACTTTTTCCCAGCCCAAAGAAAGGTGAACCAACAGAGTGTGGAAACTACAGAACAATCTCACTGATTTCACATGCAAGCAAGATTCTACTGAAGATTATCCAAAAATGACTGGAACAGCAAATCAGCAAAGAACTGCCAGAAGTCCAAGCTGGGTTTAGAAGGGGTCATGGTACTAGGGATATTGTTGCTGATGTTAGATAGATCTAAGCTGAAAGCAGGGAATACCAGAGGAATGTCTATCTGTGTTTCATTGATTATGCAAAGGCGTTTGACTGTGTGGATCATAACAAACTGTGGCTGACTCTGAGAAGAGTGGGAATCCCAGAACACTTGGTCGTGCTAATCTGAAACCTATACTTGGGCCAAAAAGCAGTCATCAGAACAGAGCAAGGAAATACTGCATGGTTCAAAATTGGGAAGAGTGTATGTCAGGAATGTGTCCTATCTCCATACCTTTTCAACTTGTATGTAGAACAGATTATCTGGGAGGCTGGGATCTATGAGGAAAAATGCGGCATCAGGATTGGTGAAAGCTCTATCAACATTCTGCCTTATGCAGATGACACAACCCTGCTTGCTGAAACTGAGGAGGACCTGAAGCGCTTGCTGCAGAGGGTCAAGGACTGCCGCAGTCCTTAATATGGATTAAGGCTCAATGTCAAGAAGACAAAGATTCTCATCACTGGACCAATTGGCAGCATCAGGATGGATGGTGAAGAGATTGAGATTGTTCACAGCTTTCATATGCTTGGCTCCACAGTCAACAGTCTTGGCACCAGTAGCCAGGAAATTAAAAGACGCATTGCCATGGGAAAGTTTGCTTTTAGGGACCTCTCCAAAGTATTGAAGAGCAATGGTGTCTCTCTGGAGACTGGGTTAATTGGGATGGGAATGTCAGAGACAGTGCAATTGGCACAGGACAGAGTAGAGTTTAGGGCTATTGTACATAGGGTCTCTATGAGTCATAAGCGACTCGACAGCACATAACAACAACAACAACCAATAAAAAAAATTAAAAAGTTGAAGAGGAATAAAGAAAGAAATGGTTACTTTTGTTAAAGCTTTAAAGAATAAAAGAAATGTCTGATCTAAAGTCATCACAAGAAATAGCATATGTGCAAGAACCAACTGTAATGAAAGAAGGTCAAGCTGCACTAAAGACACTGGCAAAAATTAAGCCCCCAGGAACTGATGGAATACATACCAACTGACATGTTTCAGTAGGCAGATGCAGTTATGGAAATTCTCATCAATCTGTGCTAAGATTTTTTGAAAGACAGCTACCTGGTCAACTGACTAGAAGATACTAATTTTACTTCTATTTTTTCCTATGCTTTAGAAAAGGCGATCAACAGAATGTTGAAAATTTTGAACGTGTTGTATTTGTCGCTATGTGCCATTAAGTTGCCTGTGACCCATAGCAACTCTATGTACAATAGCTCTGAAGCCTGTCCTGTCCTGTGCCAGTCTCACTGACTCTGACACACCTAGCCTCATTGCCCTAGTTTGCGTTGTTGGTGGGATTGTATAAAGGTACAACCACTCTAGAAGGCAGTTTGACACGTTCTCAAAAAGCTCAACATAACAATTCCATATAACCCAGCTATTCCACTGCTTGGAATACACCCCGAGATAATGACAACTGAGGCACAAAAGGAGACTTGTACATCAGTGTTCATAGCAGCATTATTCACCATCACAAGAACATGGAAACAACCCAATGTCCAACCACAATAGATTGAGAAATTATGGTACATTCACACAATAGAATACTACACAGCATACAGGAGAAATGATTTTTTTTCAAGTATTACCTAATTTGGAAGAGACTGGAGAGCATTATGCTAAGTGAACTCAGTCCAATAAGGACAAATATTGTATAAGACCATTCATTATTTTAGAGCAAGTATGACAATCCAAGGGGGATGGACAGTAGGAGAAGAGGACTGAGGGTGGGAGCGGAGGGAGACATTAATCATATGGTCACACAATTTGATGGGTAGAGGGTGGTGGACTGAAGGAAATAAGAAAGATTCAGAGTGAAAAACTATGTATATGAATTTTGTAAACAAACAAGTATAAAGAAAAATAAGATTAAATTTAAAAAAGAATGAGAAACCCAGTACACATAATTGTGCTCATGCAAAACTTATATCTGAAAAAAACAAAAAAAAACCAAACAAAAAACCTGTTGTCCAAATAGAACAAGGGAAAACTGCATGGCTTAAAATCAAGAAAGGTGTGGATCACTGCTGTATCTTTTCTCTACCTCTATTCAATTTGCATGCTGGGTAAATAATTTTAAAGGCAGGGCTTTATGAAAAATAATGTAGCAAGAGGATTTAAAGAAAATCCATCAATAACCTGCATTAATCAGACTTTGCTTTCTGAAATTGAAACTTGAAACTCTTGTTGCAGAAGATCAAAGATTACAGCCTTTTCTATGGACTCCACCTCAACATCAAGAAAACAAAAATCCTCACCACTGTGCCACCATGTTAGTTGGAGAGGGAGAAAAAGAAATTGTCAATTATTTCATCTTATGTAGATCTTCAATAAACACCTTAGCACAAGCAGACAAGAAACAAAGATATGTTACTTTGGGGAAAACTACTATCAAGGACCTCTCTAAAGTTCTAAAAAGCAGTGATGTTCATTTAAAGACTGAGATGCATCTAATCCAAGCCATAGTCGTTTAAATTACTTCCTATACATCTGAAAGTTGAACAATGACTAAGAATGATAGAAGAATAATTGATGCCTTTGAGTTGCAGTGTTGGAGAAGAATACTGAAAAACTCATGAACTGTCAATTAAACAAACAAACGAACAAACAAAAAAACTCACAAACCTTGGTTATGTCTTAGGAAAATTGCAACCATGGTACTTCTTACAAGCAAGGATGTTGAAACTTCATTAGGAGAGGACAGTCTTTGGAAAAAGACGTCATGATTGGAAAGATGGAAGTTTAGAGATAAACAGCCCGGCATCTCAGATAGATTGAAAAGGTATGGAGACAAAATACATCCCTGATGGAACCCTTCCTTGATTTTGAACCATCCAGTGTGTCCATGCTCTGTTCTGATGACTGCTCATGTTTTGGAATGAGAATATGTGAATAAGGTTTGTAGACTACTAATGAAAGGATTGGTCAGTTTTACCATCCCAGCAGGTTTAAATTGAGCTGTTTCAACAGAAGAAAATGGAGGTCTCACTACTAGCAGGAAAGAAGTGGCACACATCTATTTGGATCAAAGATTCCTGTGGCAGTCAGACCACAACATAGGCAAGAGGCATCAGCAGCAGCAGAGAATGAGAGTAAGACATGATACAAAGCTGAACAAAGTGAACTCCCACTGCACAGAGCTGGAGCCACAGGGTTTTGTTTGCATCATTAGCAGCACTCAAAGGGCTTCATATCATTGACCCAGAGTCATGGGACTGAAAATTAAAGAGCGTGAGAAAGCGCCGCGACTTAAGAATTGTATCTTGTTTCCAACCTTCATTGTTGCTGTTGTTATTGTTGTTGTTGTGTGCTGTTGATTTGCCTGAGACTCATAGAGACCCTATGTACAACAGCATTAAACCCTGTGCTATCCTGTCAATCTTATTGTCTCTGACACAACTACTCCCATTACGCCAATCACTGAATCCATCTTATCGAGGGTCTTCCTCTCCTGCACTGTCCTTCCACCCTCCAAAACATGATGTATATCCCTCTCCAAGGACTGGTCCCGCCTTGCAACATGTCCAAAGTATGTCAGAAAAACCTTCAGAATCCTTACCTCCAAGGAGCAGCCTGGTTTCACCCTCTCTGGGATGAACCTGTTCATTCTCTCAGCAGTCCATGGTACATTCAATATTCTTCTCCAACACTACTGCTCAAAGGCATCGATTCTCCTTCTATCTTCATCATTCTCCGTCTATCATTGATTACCTTCATTGTAACTGGTTAAATTTTCTGATAAACTAATTCTCGGCATTGCCTGTGAGTTCTGTGTTTATATTGCAGAGGATTGGCAGACACAGGAGTTGTGCATGAAGAGACTTTGAAGGGATGCTAGGGATAAAATTGATAGAAGCAAGTACAAGAGTGTGAGGGAATTTCTGATCTCCTAAGAATTGGTTTTGTACTGTGAATATTGAAAATTGAGATTGCTCCCCCTTATAAAGTGGAGGTCAGATAAAGCTACCCCTGCACTAGCCACACTCCTTTTATATTTAATTATAGCAAGCGGCCAGTATTCTCATTCACCATCAAAGAAATTGGCTCTGTTATAGAGCTTTATTATCCTGAGGTTATAATATGATTCTGAAAGCCTCATGCCAAGGAAATATGAAAAAATTATATAAGACTCTATAGAAGCATAAATTTTTTCCAGTTCAGTGCATTTATAAAGAAACATACCACTTCAGTAAATGTTCCTTAACTTCCTTGTAGCAAAAACCCATATACTTAAGAAGTGATCAGCTGGATCACAAATTGGTGGAAGTGGTTGGTAAATGGTTCTGTGACTTAAGTTATACATGAACTTGGTGAATAGATGTTTACTGATAGAAATTGTGCACATTTTATCCCTTCAAAGGATGTGAGAACGAGTTGTGTGAGTGTGACTAAAATGAAGTTGATTTATCACAATAAAAGTAACAAATTCGTAATTACATATGTAGAAGTGGAAACCAAAAAATGGTGAAGAAAGAGGACAGAGAGAAAGAGATGACAGTTTGAAAGAAGATATATTTCCCAGATTTAGTCCTTTCTTCTTTCTCCACATCATCCCCTGAGCCTCACAACAAAAACAAGACAGACAGAATTTCCTTGACTAGAAATACTGGATATTTCTGAAGTTACAAATGTCTTTAAAAGTTTGCAGGACAGACAACAGGGGACCTGTCAAGTTATGTAAACTCCTTAATCATAGCCAAATACCATGATGGAATGAGTTACTGGTCCTGGGTTCTTAGGAAACACAGCAAAAAGAGCAAGGGCTGAGTGGGCATGGCTATATCCAACCGTTACCAACTTCAAGAAGCAGAACTGTCAATAGCATCAGTATCACAGAACCAATTTCCATGAGGTCAAACATTTCCACCACACTCCCATACCTCTTTCTACTCATCTCAACACCAATCTTACTACTTTGCAGGGTCCAAAATCCAATGATAGCTCATAGACAACACAGAAAAGGTTATAATCCAGATTAGTAGCAGAATACATTCAGGATGGCTCTCAAAATGTGCTCACAGCATCTCAGCCTTGAGCCTCATAGTTTTAAGCCAGTGTTAAAAAGTTCTTAGTCCTACCAATTATAGCCAACCCCAGTTGTCCAACCGACTTGGGTAAAGGCTTCAAGATCTGGTTCCAATGTAACAGTCCAAAGGTCCTATCTCACATTAAGTGTCTGGTTCTGTCTCATGTCAGGGCTGTTTCTCTTCTGTGGCTGCTCTGGCTGTTGGTCCTACTGTGGGCCCTCTTATGTGTTCTTTTCCTAGTAGTGAGATAGGGAGATCTCATTCTGCTGCTGAATTGTTCAATTAATGATGAAACCAGCCAATCCCTTTGTGAATGGGTGAGATTATACAATCCCCTTGTGGACTGGTAGATAGCCAATCCCCTTGTGGACAGGCTAACATGCCCCACCCACATATTCCCATTCATGGCAAAATCAAACTTCTTGTTGTTGTTGTTAAATACCGTCAAGTCATAAACAACTCATAGAGACCCTATGAATGAAAAACCTGAACACTTGTATAACTTTAATCATTTCTCTAATGTCATAGAGTTTCCAGAGGCAAGCTACTTCAGAAGTGGATGCCACTCCTTCTTCCAAGCTTGTTTTAATTGGAAAGCTCCATCAAACTGTCCACCATGGGTAAGACGAGGAAATTCATATTGAAAGATAAACTCCACAAACACCAAGGCCAATTGGTACAATACAGTCCATAAAGACAATGCCCTACATCCTACTTTGATAAATTAATAACCGGTGTCTTAAATACTTGTGAACAACAATCTAAGATGCAACTATGGTCTCTCCCAATGCAGAAAAAAGGGCAGAGGAGAATAAAATATGTTCTAAAACAATTAGTCTAAAGGATTAATAAACCATGAGAACCTCAAATTCTATGATTCTGAAACCAGAAAAATTAGATGGTACTTGGCTTTTACCATTACTCACTCTAAAAGGGATTGCAATAGAAGACCCTCAGTAGAGTAGGGGAAAACCTTGAGTAAAACACAAAAATAAAAAAATGTCCAGGTTTACTGGCTTAGTAGAAACTTCTGGAACCCCCAGAACTATGACCTTTAGCCTATTTTCAAACTTAAAACAATAGTCACTTTCGTGGATCAACTCTAAGTCAAACAATTTTCAGATATATAAGAGAGCATTAATATCAGAGAGCACTCACTTCTTAGAATAATCAGCCATACAAGATCAAGGGGACAATAATTACCCAGGGATAAGTTTCAGATGGCAGGAAGGAGTGAGTAAAAGTATTGCTAGAAATGAGATTCACAGGGAAGAAGTAGGTATTTCAATTGTTATAGAACAAAATGGGTACAAATGGAAGACTAGAAAGTCAATTAGATTTCTTAAACTTTCACCCAATAACAATAAAAAGGGAGGAAAGTATCCATGGATGGTGACTGTGAAGTCTGGACTAGATTTAAGACAGCTCTAAAAATCTATTTAATTGCTATGTTTTGAGTGCCTTCCTGTGTCAGGTAAGGAAGATAAGATAGATGAAAGATAATTGGAGAAGACTACTACAGTTATCTTTGATGTTTCCCAACAGAGCCAACTGACAAAGATTTTCCCAACTCTAGAACACACATTTTTCCCAAGTGCCCCAGATGAGATCAGCTTCTTGGAGTTATCAACTTGCTGGCAGGCACATAGGGCTTGAGGGCGGGATTTGTGGGAGCTCACGGAGGTTGATGATGGAATAAGACTGCTTGCCATCCCCTCCCCAGTCTGTGAAAAGGCAAGTATACAGCCCTGGGGAAACTACACAACACTAATATTTCCAAGTTTCAGAATAGAAATTGGAAACTTTAATGAAGCTCAGGTTTACCTTAGCTGTTCCAACATCATTCCTGTGAATAACTCCCTCATCTTTCACTCTCCCACTGATCTTCTCATCCATAGACCTCTTGGGCCCCATCTGTTTCTGAATTACCTTCTGCACTACAGCCAGTGCCAAAATCTAATGGTAACATTTTCCTCTCATGAAAAGCAAGCATCGTTCTGATCAAAAAGGAAATGCTAACAATTCTAGAGAATATTATTCAAAGACCAGAAAGAAGCATAGAGCACCAGCTTTATGGTTAAGATGAAAAATACAGGCTTACATGTTCTGCTTTGACTCAACGTTACTGTTTTTGTCAGGCGCACTCTAGTCTATGACTCATATGAACAACAAAACTAAACCTTGCTCTATCCTGTACCACCCTCATGATCTCTAATGTGTTCAAGTCCATTGTAGAGTCACTGGGTCAATCCATCTTAATGAAGGTCTTCTTATCTTTATCTGACTCTCCACCTTACCCCTTTCTACAGAATTCTGATGATCTGTGTGTTGTGCATACCATCAAGTCAGAACCAACTCATAGCTTATCCTGCAGAGAGTTTTCAAAGCAGTTAATCGCATGAGAGCAGATTGCCCATCCTTCTCCCGTGGAGCAGCTGGTGGACTTGAACAGTGTGCCTTCAGAATTGCAGCACAGCTGCTTACCACTAGGCTCCCTGAGCTCACCTTCTAATGGCCTAGTGGTAAGAAATTTCACTGTCAATCCAAACGTATGCAATTTAAATCTGCCAGCTGCTACGTGGTAGAAAAATAAGCTGTCTCCTCCCATGTAATTTACAGCCCCTGAAAACCCGCTGGAGTGTCAGCTGTGGGTCTGCTCTAACTCAGCAGTACAGAACAACAGCTACCTTTACCAGAATGTTCTATTATTTTTTCTTTTATTTTTTTTCCTTTATAATGGTTTGCTTACATAGTTCATATATATTGTTTTTCACACCAGATCTTTCCCATTTCTTTCACCCCAGCCTCCCTCCATCCATCAAATTGTGTGACTATGATTACCAACCCCTCTGATGATCCTCACTCCTCTGCTCCTATCCTTCTCCGCATTGGATACACACATTTTATTAGTTATCTTTCTATTTCTACAATAATGGTTTTATACAGTATTCGTACTTATGGGACTGAGATAGTTCACTTAGCATAATATTTTCAGTCCCTCCCCAGTTAGTAGTGATTTTCAAAATCATTGTTCCTGGATGCTGTGTAGTATTATATCCTGCAAATATACAACAATTTCTCAACACATTCTATTGTGGTTGGACATTTGCACTATTTCCATGTTTTTGCAATGGTGAACAACATTACCATGAACACTGATTGGTATGCAAATCTCCATTTGTGCCTCAGTTTTCGTTTTCTCTGGGTATATTCCTAACACGTGGGTCATATGGAATTTCTATGTTCAGCTTTTTGAGGAAACACCAAACTGTCTTCCAGAATGATTGGACCATTTTACAATCCCACCAACAATGTGTAAGAGTTCCAATCTCGTCACATCCTCTCCAACATTTATTACTTGCTGTCCTTTACCATCGTTACTGGGTAAGATGATATCTCATTGTGCTTTTAGTTTGTGTCTCTCTTAATGCCAGTGATTTATTAGAGTGTTTTTTCATGTATCTGTTGGTCATCTGAATATCTTCCTCTATGAAAATTCTTTCCATGTCTTTTGCCCATTTTGTAATTGTGTGATCAGTCTTTTTCTTGTAAAGGCCCTGCAGGATTCTGTAAACTTTTTATATGAGACCCTTGTCTGAAATGATATGCCCAATGTGTTTTCCCAGTCATTATATTTTCTTCTCAGTCTATTGGAAAATGGTGTTTGATTCACATGGAGATTTAATCTTTAGAAGGTCTCATTCATCAGTTTTATCCTCTCCTGGTTGTGTATTTTTGGCTGTCTTTGTCAGTATTTTTACACTGTGAGCTAGGCTTTCTAAGCTTGGTCTAACTTTGTCTCTTAGGATCTTTATGGGTTTTGGCTTTACCCTTAAGTCTCTGATTCACCTTGAGTTGATTTTTGTGTATGGTGAGAGGTGTGCATCCTGATTCAGCTTTCTGCAAGTTGTTATTGTTGTTGTTATGTGCCATTGAGTTGCATGTGACTCATAGTGAACCTAAGTACAACAGTCCTAAACCCTACTCTATCCTATGACAACTTTATTGTCTCTGACACACCTATCCCCATTACCCAAATGACTGAATCAATCCATCTCATCCAGGAGCTTCCTCTCTTGCATTGTCCCTTCACCTTCCCAAGCATGATGTCCTTCTCCAAGGACTGATCTCTCCTTGCAACGTGTCCAAAGTATGTCAGATGAAGCTTCAGAATCTGCCTCCAAGGAGCAGCCTGGTTTCACTCTCTCTCTAAGATGAACCTATTTGTTCTCCTAGCAGACCATAGTATATTCAATACTCTTCTCCAACACCACAACTCAAAAACATCAATTCACCTTCTATCATTCTGCAAGTTGTTGTATTGTTGTTGTTATGTGCCATCAAGTTGCTTGCAACTCATAGTGACCCTATGTACAAGAGCCCTAAACACCGTTCTATCCTGTGCCAACCTCGCCATCTCAAACACACTCATTCCCACCACTCCACTCACAGAATTGATCCATCTTATCGAGGAGCTTCCTCTCCTGAGCCGTCTTTCCCCTCTCCCAAGCATGATGTCCCTCCCCAAGAACCAGTCCTTCCTTGCAACACGCCAAAAGTATGTCAAACGAAGCTTCAGAATCCTTGACTCCAAGGAGCCTTCTGGCTTGACCCTCTCCAGGACATACCTGTTTGTTCTCCTAGCAGTCCATGGTATATTCAACACTCTTTTCCAGCACCACAGCTCAAAGGCATCAATTCTCTTTCTATCACCCCTATTCACTGTCCAACTCTCTGATGCATAGCACGTAATTGCAAAGAGCATAGCCTGGATCAGGCGCACCTTAGTCTTCAGCCTGACATTGTTGCTCTTCAGTACTCTTGAGAGGTCCCTCACAGCTGACTTTCCCAATGCAATTTGTCTCCTGATTTCCTGGCTGTGTTGACTGTGGAACCAAGTAAACTAAAACTGTTAGCTATCTCAATCTCTTCACCATACATACTGATGCTGCCAATTGGCCCAGTGGTGAGAATCTTTGTTTTCTTGATGTTGAGCTTCAATCCATATTGAAGACTGCAATCCTTGACCTTCTGCAGCAAGTGCTTCAGGTTCTCCTCAGTTTCAGCTAGCAGGGTTGTGTCATCCACATAACGCAGGTTGTTGATGATTCTTCCACCAATCCTGTTGCCACATTCCTCTTTGTACAGCCCAACATCTCAGATGATCTGTTCTGCATACAGATTGAAAAGGTATGGAGACAGAATACATCCCTGATGAACCCCCTTCTTGATTTTGAACCATGTAGTGTCTCCTTGCTCTGTTCTGAAACTGCCTCTTGGTCCAAGTATAAGTTTCACATTAGCACAATCAAATGTTCTGGGATTCCCATTCTTCTTAAAGTCAGCCACAGCTTGTTGTGATCCACACAGTCAAAAGCCTTTGCATAGTCAATGAAGCACAGATAGACGTTCTTCTGGTATTCTTTGCTTTCTGCTGAGATCCATCTGACATTAGCTATAATATCCCTAGTACCATGACCTCTTCTAAATACAGCCTGCACATCTGGCAGTTCTCTGTTGACATATTGTTCCAAACGTTTTTGGATAATTTTCACCAGAATCTTGCTTGCATGTGATATCATTATATTGTTCGATAATTTCCACACTCTGTTGGGTCACCTTTCTTTAGAATGGGAACAAATATCAATCTCTTCCAGTCAGTTGGTCAGCTGGCTGTCCTCCAGATCTCTCTGTTGAAATAAATCAGTTGGTATGCTGTCAACTCCTGGAGCCTTGTTTTTTTCCAATTCTTTCATAGCAACTTGAACTTCCTTCTCCAGCACCATTTGTTGAAGAGATTGTCATTTCCCCATTTGATAGGTTTTGTTTCCAAATCATGCTATTTGGGTTATTACTTATAACTTGCAAGTTACCTTTTCTATCACCTTGGAAAAATGCATCTAGTATCTTTATTGGGATTGTGTTAAATATGCAGATTGATTTTGGTAAGATTCTAATTTTTACTGTATTGAGTCCTCCTACTCCTATCCATGAATATGGGACATTTTTCCTTTTTTTTTTTTTTTTAGGTCTTCTATTGTAACTCATAGAAATGTTCTGTATTTTTCTTTGTAAATATCTTTTGTGTCCCTTGTTAAGTTTATTCCTAAGTATCTCAATTTGTGGTTGGCAATTATAAATGTACTGTAGAGAAATCCTACTGGATTTTGTATGTTGATCTTGTATTCTACTACTCTACTAAATGGTTTACTAGCTCTAATATTTTTATTGTTGAGTCCTTGGGGTTTCCTGTTTACGCAAACATATAATCTCCATATAACAACAGTTTGACCATCTCTTTGCCACTTTGGATGCCTTTTACTTTTGTCTCTTGTCATATTTCCCTAGGACACACTTCCAATACAATATTGTATAGATGTGGTGATGATGGCCATCCTTTGTCCCTGTTCACAAGGAAAATGCTTTTAGTCTTTCTCCATTAAGAATGCTATTAGCTCTTGGTTTTGCATTTCTCTACGTTGAAGAAATTCCCTTCTATTCCAATTTTTCTGGGTGCCTTAATCAGGAAGGGGTGTTGGACTTTGTCAAATGTCTTTTATGTATCAATTACTAAGATCATATGGTCCTTGTTACTTGCTTTGTTAATTTGGTGATTACATTGATTATTTTTCTTCTGTTGAACCACCATTGAATACCTGTTATGAATCCCACTTGATCATGATGAATTTTTTTTAATGTGCTTTTGGTGTCTGTTGGCTAGGATTTTGTGAAGGATTTTTGCATCTGTGTTCATGAGAGGTATTGGTCTGTTGTTTTCTTTTTTTATAATAATATTTTTGCCTGGTTTTGGTATTAGGGTTATGTTTGCTTCGTAGAATGACTCTGGGACTGTTCCTTCTTTTTATATTTTTTTTTAAAAAATACTTAAAATTGGCAATAGATCTTCTTTGAATGTTTGGTAGAATTTAGTTGTGAAGGCATCTGGTCAAGAACTAATTTTATGTGGAAATCTTTTTATGACCTGTTTAATTTCTTCTTTTATGACGAGTCTGTCCATGTCAATCTGGGTAAGGTATGAGTGTTGAGGAATTTGTCCATTTCCTCTGGGTTTTTTAATTTATCAGAGTATAGCTTTTCATAGTATTCTGGTATAATTGATGTAATTTAAACTAGTTCTGTTGTGATGTTACCTGTATCATTTCTTAATTGACTTACTTACATCTTCTCATTTTTCTTTTGCTAACTTTGCCAGTGGTTTGTCACTTTTATTGACACTTTTTATAAAAAACAGCTTCTTGCCAAATTGATGATTTCAATTGTTTTTTCTATTTTCTATCTCATTCATTTCACCTTCTGTCCTTACAATTTCCTTTCTAGAGGCTGTAGGATTAAATTTTTTTTTCTTTTTCTATTTGATGAAGGTGTTGAGTTAAAGCATTGATTTTTCTTCTTTCTTTCTTTTTTATATTTGTGCTTATTGCTATTAATTGCCCCTTGAGAACTGCCTTAGTCATATTCCAGAAGTTTTGGCATGTTGTATTTCCATTTTCATTTGTTTCAAGGATCTTTTTTTTATTTCCTTTTGTAATCCAATCATCTCCCAGAGAAAAGTTATTTTAGCTTCCACATGAGTAGTTTTGTAAACTTTACCCTCCTTTGGTTAATTTCTAGTATTATGGAATTTTGTCTGAGAAAATCTTTGTGTTATTTTAAAAAGTTTTAAAATTTGGTGAGGAACACTTTGTATGTTAATATGTGATTGATTCTGGAAAATGTAACATATGTACATGAGAAGAAAGTGAATTGAGTTTTATGGGTGCTGTGCCCTGAATAAAAATCCACATCAAGTTGGTTGATTGTATAAGTACATACCAAAGTTGTGTCCTCTTCATCTAATGGGTGTCCTTCCTTATCTTTTAAAGTGGCTTTCATTCTAAAATCTGTTTTATCAGCAACTAGGGTCTGCTTTTTTGTGTTTGCCATTTGCTTGGTATATTTTTTTTTCCCCAGCCTTTGATTTTTGAGTCTTTCTCTCCATCTCTTAGATGTGTCTCTTGTAGGCAACAGATTGAGAGGCTTTCAGGGTTTTTTAAATTATTTTGATATAATTGTTTCTTAATTTGGTGCATTTAGTTCATTCACAGTACCACAACCCCTTATAAACCTACCTTGAACTTCTAGCAGTTCTCTGCTGATGTGCTGTTTTTGTATAATCTTCAGCAGAATTTTTCTTAAATGTGAAATCAGTGAGATTGTTCTATAGTTTCCACACTCTGTTGGGTCACCTTTCTTTGGAATGGGAACAAATATAGATATCTTCCAGTCAGTTGGCCAAGTGGTTGTTCTCCAGATTTCTTGATACAACTTAGTGAGCACGTCCAGGGCAGCATCTGTTAGCTGAAATATGTCAATTGGTATACGATCTATTCCTGGGGCCTTATTTTTTGCCATTTCATTCAAAGCAGCCTGAACTTCTTCCTTCATCACCATAGGTTCTTGCTCATATGTTGTTTCATTAATTCTTCTGCATCTGCCAATTCCTTTCAATACAATGACTCAGTATATTCTTTCCATCTTCTTTTAATACTTCCGGGATCATTTAACATTCTGCATAAAGCATCCTTGATTATAGCAACTCGAGGTTTGAATTTGTTCTTCAGTTCCTTGAGCTTAAGAAATGCTGAGTGAGTTCAGCCCTTTTGATCTTCTGTCTCCAGCTCTTTGCACATTTGATTGTAATATTTAACTTTGTCATCCTGTGCTGCCTTTTTAAATCTTCTGTTAAGCTCTTTAGTATCTTGAGTTCTTCCTTGTGCTTTGGCTTCTCTGCGCTCCAGTGCAATATTCAGAGTTTCTTCTGACATCCATTTTGGTCTTTTCTTCCGCTTCTGTCTTTGTAATGAACATTTGCACTCTTCTTGAATGATACCCTTTATATCCTCCCACAACTCATCTGGTCTTTGCTCATTAGTGTTCAAGGCCTCAAACCTGTTCCTGAGATGATTCTGAAATTCAGGTGGGATAGACTCAAAGTTATATTTTTATTTCTGTGGATTCGGTTTAATTTTCCTCAGCTTCAGCTTGAACTTGCATATGAGCAGTTGGTGATCTGTTCCACAATCAGCTCCTGGCCTAGTTTTCACAGCTGATATTGAGCTTCTCTAGCTCTTCTTTCCACAGATGTAATCAATCTGATTCCTATGCATACCATCAGGTGAAATCCATGTGTATAACCTGCCTTTATGCCTCTTAAAAAATGTATTTGCTATGAGTAAGTCATTGGTTGTGCAAAATTCAATCATTCTATCTCCAGCTCCATTTCTGTCATTGAGTTCATGTTTTCCAACTACTGAATCTTTTTCTCTGTTCCCAACTTTTGCATTCCAGTCACCCATTGCTATCAATGCATCTTAATTGCATGTTCGATCCATCTCCGACTGCAAAAGTTGGCAGAAATCTTTTATTTCCTTTGCTTTGGCTCTGGTTGTTCGTGCATATATCTGAATGACAGTGGTATTCACTGGACTTCCTTGTATGCCTATGGATACCTTTAAACCTGTATGCAGAACAGATCATCAGGGAGGCTGGACTCTGAGGAGAAATGCAGCATCAGGATTGGTGGAAGATCTATCACCAATCTGTGTTATGCAGACGACACAACCCTGCTTGCTGAAACTGAGGAGGACCTGAAGCGCTTGCTGCAGAGGGTCAAGGACTGCAGCCTTCAATATGGATTGAGGTTCAATGTCAAGAAGACAAAGATTCTCACCACTGGACCAATTGGCAGCATCAGGATGGATGGTGAAGAGATTGAGATTGTTCACAGCTTTAATCTGCTTGGCTCCACAGTCAACACTCTTGGCACCAGCAGCCACGAAATTAAAAGACATATTGCGATGGGAATGTCTGCTGTTAGAGACCTCTCTAAAGTTCTGAAGAGCAATGGTGTCTCTCTGGAGACTAAGGTGCATCTCATACAGGCCATGGTCTGTGCTATCACTTTTTATGCATAAGAGAGTTGGACAATGACTAAGGAGATAGAAGGAGAATTGATGCCTTTGAGCTTTGGTGTTGGAGAAGAGTACTGAGGGTACCATGGACTGCTAATAAAACAAATAGACTCATCCTGGAGAGGGTTAAACCGGGCTGATGCTTGGAGGTAAGGATTCTGAGGCTTCATCTGACATACTTTGGTCATGTTGTAAGGAGAGACAGGAGAGACCGGTCCTTGGAGAAGGACATCATGCTTGGGAGGGCAGGCGCAGGAGGGGATGGCCCTCTAGGAGATGGATTGATTCAGTGATTGGAGTAATCGAAATCAATGTGTCGGAGACAATGAGATTGGCACAGGACAGAACAGAGTTTAGGGTACATAGGCTCACTATGAGTCCCAAGCGACTTGACAGCACATAACAACAACAACAACTTCATTCACATTAAGTGTGATTATTATCAGGCCAAGTTTTACTGTTGCCATTTTGCTGTTTCTTTTTTCTATTGTTTCTTGTTACTATGGTCCATCCACTTTCCTTTGGAATCACTGTGGGAAGCACTGCACTTAAAATTCCTTGTAGTTTTGGTCTTGTTTTCCACAAATTCCTTAAGTTCTTTCTTTTCTGAAAAGGATCTAATTTCTCCTTCATATTTTATGGAGACCTTTGCTGAGTACAGGATTCTTGGCTGGCAAATGTTTTCATTCATCCTTCTGTATATCCCATCCCACTGTCTTGTAGCTCACATGGTTTCTACTGACAAATCAGAACTTTGTCTAATTGTTTTCCCTTTATAGGTAACTGTTCTACTCATACTACTTCTAGTATTTTATCCTTATCTTTTAATTTTGAGAATTTGACTATGTCTTGGTGTTTTTATTTTTTCATGTAGTCTATTTGCTGTTCACTGTGCTTCTTGAATGTGAATTTCCCCATTCTTCATAATTCTATGTTTTGTTCTAGTACTTGTTCCACAGTTTTCTCAGTGACTTCCCTGTCATACCCGTGATTTGGCATTAAAATCATATATATGTTGTTCCTTTTGATGTCATCCCATATGATTCTGATATTTTCTTCATTTTCTTTACATCTCATCTCTGATTTTTCTTCCAGTATGTTTCCAGTGAGGCTATTGTCTTTCAGCTCTTTGATGCTCTGTTCCATCTCTTCAGTTCTATTTTTTTGTCCAACCAGCATGTTGGACACTTCTGCCATCTCAGTCTTAATTTTCTGGATTGCATTTTCATGTCTTCTGTTATTTCCAGTATAGTGTTGGCTGTATCCTCTCTGTCTGATGATATTTTTAAGTTCTTATACCTCTTTATCTATACTTTCAATTCTTTCTTCCATCTTTTGCATTTTCTTCTGTAGTTGTCCAAGTTGCTCCTCATCAATATATTTATTGTAGATCATTATCTCTTGGGTATTGGCTCTCTTTATGGCTTTCATTGTTTCTTTCATCATTTGCATCTTCTTCTGTAGGTGTTCGAATAACTCTACATTGACATATTTTTTCTGGTTCTCACTATTCATTGGATATGCTTCTTTAGGAGAACGGTTAGTTTGTGGTTTGGGTGGGGTTTTGTTCATAATTATTGAGACAGACTGCTGCTTTCTTGACATTCTAAGAGTCTTTTCTTACTAGATATTAGGCTGTTTTGACTATATAACGTCTCAGGATATGGTAATGTTTTGTAAAGGAACTGTTTATTGGTGCTCCCTTCTTGCCTGGAGGCCCAAAATGGGACGACTGTTTACCTCCATAAACCACAGCCTTATCCTCACCGGTTCCACTTGTGCTTAAGAAGTCCCAAGCTTTCCTCATGATGTAGATAGACCACAGTATTCAAGGCCAAAATACCTGAATGTTTTATGTATTATTTTTTTAATGTTTTCATTAATGATTTTCTTAATGCAACATATATTTTTGTTTTGTTTTAATTTTTTTATTAATTTCAATGAACATTTACAGAGATTTCGGATTTCCATTCATCCATTGCTGTACTTTTCTCCCCGCCCACCCCATCCCCACCCCCAGTTCACTCTCCTCCTTGAAAAGCAAAAGAAAAACTCCTTCATTGGTATACATATATATGTTTTGAATGCTCTATTTTTAAAGTATAGTTTGTCCAAAATTGTTAATCGTATCTACATTGAGCTTCATTATACCTGCACCTTAAGTTTACTCTCTGTCATTATTTGCCTGGTTTTAGATGTATGAATTTCAATTTTGAAATTTAAAATTTGCAGAAAAGATCTGCATTATATTTCAGTTCTAAAATTTTTGTAATTCTTCCATCATTTCCTAAACTATAATTTTGGGGAAATATGGCCTGTTAGTGTATTCTTCAAAATGAAAAGTGTGAGTATGCGAATAATTTTGGAAGACCTTGCAAATGTTTTCCTATCTCTATTCTATCACAAAGGAAAATGAAACCTCTTTAGCTATATTTCATTCATCATTTTCTAAATTTGTAGTGCCTCAGGAACTTTGCTTTAATCAATTTACAAAACATAGTTTGAGAAATATTGTTCAGTGTGTTAGAAAAATATTATTTTCCATCATAATTCTCCATACAGTGATTTTTTAAAAATATTCAAAGAAATGGAGACTTCCAAGTTATATGTAAATAAATGGGGAAATATCTAGCATTTCAAGACCCAAAGTCAATGCTAACCTAACTCCTGATGAAGTTGTTATTGTTAAGAGTCATTAAGGTGACTACTGCTCATAGAGACCCTATGAGCATGCTACAAATCTGAACTGTACCCTATACTCCACCATCATCACAATTTCTGTCATGTTCAAGCCAATTATTAAAGTCACTGCATCAGTCTATCTCACTGGGTGTCTTTTTTCCCTTCACTGACTCACTATACCTTTTCCAGCATGATGTCCTTTTTCAAGGACTGGCCCTACCTAACATGTCCAAGAGTTACATCACCCTTGCCTCCAAGGAACACTTTGGTTGTACTTCTCCAAGACATATTTGTTTGTTCTTTTGGCAAGTCATAGTGTATTCAACTTTTTTTTGCAACACCATAATTCAAAAGCATCAATCCTTCCTTCTTCCTTATTCATTGTTCAACTTTCAGATGCATATGAAGCAGATGAAAATACTATGGCTTGAGTCAGGACTACCTGATTTAAATTGTCTTTAAACTGACATCCTTGCTCTTTAGTAGTTTGGAGGGTCCTTGACAGCATATTTTCACAAAGCAATATGTCTTTTGATTTCTTGACAGCCACAGAAGTTGATTATGGATCCAAGCAAAATGAACTTGTCAACAACTTAAATCTTTTCTCCTTCTGTCATTTTGTTGTCTACTGGTCCAGTGGTGAAATATCTAATACTGATCAGGTATTAAATTATTAATACAGATCACACTCTTGAAACTTGAAAGATTAGCTGAGAAGAAAGGACACATCTCCAATAGATAATCTTGCCCTTCTTCAGACCGGCTGGAGTCAAATATAAATGGATTAGGCTTTCTTAATGCAGGAAGGCTTTAACAGGTCCCTGCTACCTTATCATAAATATTTTAGATTATAGAAGCTTTCCAAAAATCACTAACTTTTACTTGTAGAATTTGCTTTCCTCAGTTTATTTGTATATAACTATATTGCCAATTCTTGGTTCTATCTATTGTTGCTGTGTTGTTGTTGTTGTATGCCATCAAGTTGCTTGAAATTCATAGCTCCCCTATGTACAACAGCTCTGAACCCTGGTCTATCCTGTGCCAATCTTATTGTCTCTGACACACCTACCCCATTACCCTAGTCACTGAATCAATCCATCTTATCAAGGATTTTATTCTCTTGCTCTGTCCCTCCATCCACCCAAGCATGATGTCCCTCTCCAAGGACTGGTTCATCCTTGCAACATGCCCAAATTAAGTCAGATACATCTTAAATTCTACTGATTATGGAAGCACTAGGTTTGTTCTCAAATTTTTTTTTCTTTATCAATGAGGTAACTTCTGTGTTCTACATTTTATTTACATATTTTTTTCTATGTTCTGAGTTTCTCTATCCAGAAGTTTGCAAGAGGCATGAAGGGAAAAGAAAAATACAATGTATTTGTTTTAATTCACTCAAATCACTCACTACCATTGAATCAGAATTGACTCATCACTGGTCCTTAATTGGGTTTCTGAGATTATAAACCACACAGAAATGTTGCCCATCTTTCTCCTATAAAACTGTTGGTAGATTCAATCAAATCTTTTTGGAGTTAACAAAGCAGCACACTATAGACTAGGCCTCCAGAGCTCCTCATGTTTTTTCCTGGCACATAAATATACTACTTCTTAACTGCATTCAATTGAGAGTATTTGGATGAGACTTTTTGATGGAATGTTTGTGCTGCAAAGCCTCAATAATCATCAAAAAGAGAAGAGAATTCCAAGTAGGTTTCTAAAAGCATAAAAAGAGTATCATCTACTACAGGGAAAATGTTAAACTGTCCTTGTCTCTTTTCTTTAGATACCTTTCCCCCATTTATTTTAGTTTCCTATTTATATATAGTCAATTACTACAAATTTGGTTGCTTTAGATTATATAAATTTATTCTCTCACATTTTCTGTAGGTCTCGAAATCAGGTATAGCAAGACAAAATTCTCTGGCCAGAGTCTCTCCTAAATGAAATAAAGGTGTCATCTAGTACTATAGTTCTCATTGAGCGCTCAGGAACCATTTCCATATTTACTGGTATTTGGCAGAATTACTTTCCTTGTGGTTGGAGAACTACCAGCAAGGTAAGTTCTCAGCTCTTAAAGATTTTCTGAGGGAGCTCTGGTGGCCTAGTGGCAAGAAGCTGCACTGGAATCCCAGAGGCGCATGGTTCGAATCCACCAGATGCTCTGTTGGAGAAGGAGGCGCAATCTCCTCCTGTACCTGTCAGATCCGATTTGACGGTACATACACACACAAATAATAAACTAAAATAAACTTTAAAAGGAAAAAAGGATTTTCTGAAGTTCCTTACCATAGACAGTTCACCATATCGATGTTTGTTTTCCCCATGCCAGTCCAAGTACACCTCTCTGCATTCTATCCTACAACTAGACACGGAAATCATTCTCCTTTTTTAAGAGTTCATGTTATCAAGTCAGGCCAACACAGAAAAATCACCTTGGGGAGGGACTTCATGCTTGGGAGGGTTGAGGGACAACGCAGGAGGGGAAGACCCTCTATGAGATGGATTGATTCGGTGACTGGGGTAATAGGGATGGGTGTGTCAGAGGCGGTGCGGTTGGCGCAGGATAGAGCAGGGTTTAGGGCTGTTGTGCATAGGGTCGCTATGAGTCGGAAACGACTCGACTCAACGGTACATAACAACAACAACAATCAAAAAATAATCTGTAGTCACCAGCTCTAACCATATTCAAAGAAAGAAGATTAAAAAGGCTGATGATCATCAGGAATCGTCATAGAACTCTGCAAACAACTCCATTCAAATGTCTCTTTTTACTTCACAGCTCCTTATTTAGAACAGAGTGTAAATGACATCACACACCATAACTTTAGCAGCAGAGAAGTGTTCAAAATCTTTCTAAAACCTAACACATTTCAGCTGTTCAAACTTACCTGGAAAATCCATCATTAAGCCTGAGCTCCCTTTGCTGGTTTTTATCCAAACCATAATTTTGTAGAGGAATAGATTCTGTCACTGTCAGTTTAAACAATTCAACAAAAAAAAAGGAGGAATTAGAAGAAGAATGATACCTTTAAGACCTTTTTTCAGTTCAAAAAACGTGAGTTGTAACTTTTGCATAAATTTAAATACAAAAGGGATAGGAAATCATCTTGAGACTAGAAATATCTGGAGAAATAGAAAAAGAAGAATCGAGAATGGCAGGACCCTTATCCATTGCTTGAGAGAATGCAAACTCATACAATACTGTAAAAAAAGGTGTGGAAAATCCCCAGAAAACTAAAAATAGAGCTATTGTAGGAATAAAAAAAATCTTCTCCTGGATATATACAGAAAAGTCTTAAAAACAGAGACTCATAGACTTGTGTACAATTCTCATTGCGGCACTATTCACAAAGACAAGAGGCAGAAAAAATCTAAATGTCGACAAACAGATGAATGGATAAACAAAATGTCCTGTTGTTATGTTGTTGGCTGCCATTGAATCAAATTCAATTCATAATCACCCTACGTATAAAAGAAGGAAACACTTCTGGGCCTGCATGTACCACATTTTCTAAATAATTAGATAAATTCCAATGCTTCAGTAAATCTCATTGAGGAGTTTCCTCTTTTTTACTGACCCTCCATTTTACCAAGCATGCACAATGTCTTTCTTCAGAAACTGGTCCCTCTTGATAGCATTCTCAAAGTATAGAAGGGAAATTTCATCTTCCTTTCTTCTAAACAGCATACTGGCTATACTTTGTCCAAGAAAGATTTGTTCATCCTTCCAGAATGTCATGGTATATTTAGTATTCTTCACCAACACAATTCAAACGCATTAATTTTTCTTTATTCTATCTTTTTTCATTTCCAATTTTCACATGCATACAAGGCAATTGAAAATATCATGACTTAGATCAGACCCAGTCTAGCCTTCAATGTGACACCCTTGCTCTTACACACTAAAAATTTCCTTAGCAGCAAATTTTCCCAATTATACAGCATTTGATTTTTCCCCCCTTGTTATAAACTGTCTAATTAGACTCAACTGGGTTGCCCCTCCTTCTCCAGCAGAACATCTGGTGGATTGGAACTGTGCACCTTCGGGATTGCAGTGCAACTTCTTATCACTAGACCACCGGAACTCCCTAGCATTTGGTTTCTTTACTATGGCTTCCATGGGCATTGATTGTGGATACAAAAAGTGAGATCCTTGACAACTTTAATGTTTTCTCCATTTATCATGATGTTTTTTCTTGATCCAGCTATAAGAATGTTATTTTTTCTGTTTTTTTAAATTGTGACTCGAGTGAAAGTTTGCAAATTGGTTTAATTCATTCAACCATTCATACATATTTTTTCTTTCTAACATTAATGGCACTTTCCCAGCTTCATCCCTGATGTTTTAGGACTGTTGGTTTCTAGATTTTGAGGTATAATACATATGGAAGGATTTAAGCTTAATCAGTAAGTGTTTCAAGTCCTTTTATTTTTAGCAAACAAGTTTGTGTCATCTTCATATCACAGATTTTTATTAAGTCATTTCTCCCATTCTAATGTTGAGTTCTTCTTCTTACAGTCCTTCTTCATGGATTATCTGCTCAGCATACAAACTCAATAGGCATATAGAAAGAATACAACCCTGAAAGATATAGTTCCTAGTACTAAACCACAGCATCGCCTTGTTTTCAAACCACTGATTTTTAGTCTATGTGCAGGTTCCACATGAGTACAGTTAAAAGTTCTGGAACAAAAAATAAAATAAAATAAAATAATTTAAAAAAGTTCTAGAACCCCCATTCTATGCATATTATATTCATAATTTGTCATGATCTAAACATTCAATGACTTTATATAGGCAATTTTTATTAACTAATTTTATTAACAATTTGACATCTTTTGAGAATTCTCTGCTTTCAGCCAAGATTCATCTGGTTTCAGCTGTGATAACCTTCATTCCTTGTTATCAATGGTATGCTTCATTCCACATCCTCTTCAGAATTCAGCTTGAATTTCTGGCAGTTCCCTGTTGATGTATTTCTCTCACCGTATTTTAATTACCTTCAGGGGGAAAAAAATGCATGTTATGTTAAGTATATAGTTCTATAATTTTAGCTTTCTGTTAATCACCTTTGTTTGAAATGGACACAAATATGGATCTCTTCTAATCACTTTTCTAATAGCATAGTGTGAACATGCATTTCTGAATTCAAACCAGAAAGTCAAACTGGAATCCAGCCTTTGCTCAGCAGAAGAAAGGCAGTCTCCTCTCCTTAATATTAACACCCTTGCAAACTGATGGAGAGTCTCTATGGAACAGATTCAATTCAGTGACATTGAGGTGAGTTGCGAGTAACTTGGTCAGAAAGCTATCTTTTAAATTTCCTGGCATAACAAGTGATCACATCCAGCACTGCATTTACTGAAAAACATCTCCATTAATATCCAATCAATTACTAGAGATATGTTTGTGTGGATTTTTCTCCACTTTATTTTTATTTTATATTGATTTGCATGCAAAATTCATTTACTCTGTTTATCATCCATGTACACTGAGTTTCAAACATTCCTACATTCACCTTGTATTTCCGACAATCACTCATGTGCATTAGATTTTATAAAATGAATCACTATTGATCTATGCCCGGTAATCTTCTATATTTTCAGATTTTCATTGTGTTCTTCTAATTCCTTCACCCATCCACCTCCACTCACCAAACTCTGTTATCCTAGTGATTTCCTCTCCACCTTGTCCTTTGCCAAATACCTCCTTTCCTTCCCCTTTTCGACTTTTATCTACATCTAACTAGTTATCCTTTTATTTTTACAATAATGATCTTATGTAGTATTTGTCTTTATGAGATGAGATTGAATTAGCTCACTCAACATAATGCTTTAGATTCTATATTCATAGTAGCATTATTCACAAGAGCAGAAAATAGAAACCACTCAAATGTCTATCAACAAGCAAATGGATTAAGAAATTAGGGAACATTGACACAGTGGAATACTATGCAACAAAAGGAGAAACAATTTTGTAAAATACTACACAGCACAGAGTTTTGTTCTAAGCCAATCCCTATAGTGCAGTATGGACTTCTTCTTCTTTTTTTTTTTTTTTTGTCAGGGGACATTTAATAGGCTGATAACACAAAACCTGTCTTTGAAGGCTCTCAAGAGCCACCCGGGGGGCCACAGCAGAGTGGAGGTGCAGGCATCAAGGTGAGACCCTGTGGAAACATTGGCCTACTGAGGACTGGTCAGAGATGGCTGAAGAAGCCCTGAGGGTGGTTATATTTAAATAACTTCATCCTACTTGGACCCCTGAAAAGCCACAGGCACATCTTCACTTGGGGAAACTCCTTGGGCCCCTCCACACTGTCGTCGTGGCTCTCGGTCTCCAGGTAGACGTCCAGTAGCACGCACAGCCACTGCAGCTGGTTGGTCAAGAGCTGGTGGCTGGTCAAGGCCCCTTGTAGCACAAGTTGACCTCACTCTCGATGGCCCGAATGTTGTCATCGTTGCTGTTGGTCTTCTCCCCCTTCCAGTTCAGACAGAGCTGGAAAATGGGTGGGATAGAGGAATAGCCGGGATTCAGCACCACAGCGGCCTGGAGCTTGGCTGTGCCCCTTTCGATGAGTGCCATGTAGTAGAGACTGGTGTCCTCTGCCAGGCCCGCCTCCACGATCTCTCTGGTGAAATGCAGCTCCATGTAATCTTCAGGGGCCATCGTTACCCACTTCACCAGGCGAGAGACCATCTTGGCAGGGAAGAGGTTGTGACAGTCACTCGTAACAGGCACGATGCCATGTTCCAGGGATGCAAATTGCTTATGGAGGGCCAGGCGAGACTGCACCCAGGTCTTCAGCAGCTTCATGGTGGTCTCCATGTGACTGGCGCTCAGCGAGTGGTCTGCAGTCACCGTGTGCTGTGGTTGTTCTTTGGGAAGGTGGAGGCCTCCCAGCTTCTGCAGCCACAGATATGGGTGGCCCAGGTCAAGGACATAGTCTCTCAAAGTCAGGATGCCAACTTTATCAAATTGGTATTGATTGGCTGGATTCAGTGTTTTCTTTCCATGGTCCCCAGGATACAAGCAGCTCAGGACTGAGTCAGGTGACAGCAAGTCACCTGTGCTGATGGGGGTGATGAGTTCTGTGGCCGCCGTCACTCTGGCTTTTACAGTCATGATGTTGAGGTTCAGGAGGTAGTAGAAGGTCAGGTGAAACACACTCTCATCTCTGCACTTGAGATCCAGCATGACCGACAGAGGGTGACTCTTCAGCATCTCCTTGCATTTGTCATCCAGCTGAACTCCCAGCGTGGGTCACCGGCGTTTCGTGGTCTGCTCTTCTTCCACATCCGAGTCGCTCTCATCATCTTAGGAGTCCTCAGGAGACTTGAATAGGGCCTTGGCTTTCATCCACACTGTCTTCAACCGCTACAGACAACATCTTATCACAGGCCTGGCCATACGCAGTGGCCTGAACAAAGAGAACATAGAGAGGAGGGGGCAGGTGTCTGGCTGTCTCATATTGTTTGTGGGCCTGGTCGAACGGCATGAACAGGTACTCCTGTACTGGTAGAGATGCCTGCATGATGCTGTTGAGGAGGGGCTGGAGGCTGCTCAGGTACTCCTTCACCTCGATCTCCTTGAGGATCTTCTCCTTGTTGGACAGACTCTCTCTGTACTTCTCCGCCAGCCTGTTCCGCTGCTCCAGTTCCCAGTCCAAGTGTGCAAGGGTTTGCTGGTGAGGGTCTCCCATGGTAACTTCGGCCTTGCTGATATCTGGCGGGGCCTCCTGATAAAACTCCTCTAAACTCACCAGATCGATTTCTTCGTGCTTTGACTTAAACTCCAGGCATTTGGTGATTTCTTTCTGAAGGTGCATCACCTCATATAACAGGTTCTGCAGCTGCAGGTGATAGGCGTCTACTTTCTGCTTGGCCTCATGGGTCTGATCTCGTCCTTTCTTCAACCTGATGTGAGCTAACTGATTGAGCTTCTTGAGGGTCATGAAACGCACACAGCTCTGGATCCGCCATTCTTCGATCTCAACAGCTGTATCCTTGCCACCTCTGCTCTTCAGGTCCTGGATCTCAGCCATGAGCTTCTGGAGCTCCTGGCATGTGTACATGTACAGTTCATAGTCTCTACTAGGGTCTCGAAGGTCCACTTCTGCTTCCTCGCTGTAGTATTTACCTTCCTGCTCGGTGTCAGCTCGAGGCCGTTTAGTCTCAGTGGGGGCTCCATCACTTCGGATTACTTTAGGCTTCCGTTTTTTGCTTGATTCAGAAGACATGGTGACTCATCGAGGTCAGGCAGAAACAGTCAAGACCTCACAGCGTCGCGAATCTGTCCCGGAAAATAGTATGGACTTCTTGAAGTATTATTGATTCATGATCATGCTCTTTCTCTTAAAATAGTTGCTCATTGATCAATAATTTTAGTATCATAACTCTGTATTTATTCTATCTGCTTTCTTTTTAAAAAAATTTACAGAGATTTTGGATTTGCATTCATTCATTTTGCACTTTTCTACCTGCCCACCCCTCCCCCCTCAAGTTTCCAGCTTCTATTTTATGCTTCCTATTTCACTCAATATTTTGTCTTTATTTAGAGCTTTTCACTATTACAATTTGGGATTGAATATTTTCTTCCATTTTTTCAGGTTGAAAAATGCTGAGATTATCAGACACTTTTGGTTTTCTAAGTCCAGCTCTTTACACATTTCATTATAATGCTTTGCTTTATCTCCTCAAGTTGTACTTTGAAATCTTTTTTTTAATTTATTATTCATTTCAATGAACATTTACAGAGACTTTGGATTTTCATTAATTCATTGTTGCACTTTTCTCCCTTCCCTCCCCTCCCCCCGCTACTACCCTCTTGGAAAAGTAAAAGAAAAATTCTTTCATTGTTTTACAAACCCTCCCCCAGATCCACTCCTCTATACAGCCTTCGCTCTGGACTCCTTTCATGACAAAAATACCTAATCACATATCCTTTTAAACAGTTTTTTCCCTCTTCTGTTTCAATGCAGTATACATTATTGAACCCATCTTTCTCAGTCTCCCCCTCAACCGCAATGTCAGTCCTGTTTTACAACAGTGGCACCATGCAGTATTTGTCCTTTTGTGACTGAGATACTTCACTCAGGATAATGTCCACCAGGGTCACCCATTTTGAATAATATTGCATGAGTTCCTTGTTTTTCAATGCAGCATAGTATTCCATTGTGTGAATATACCACAGCTTTTCTATCCATTCATTTGTTGATGGTCACTTAGGTTGTTTCCAACTCTTTGCTATTGTGAACAAAGCTGCAATAAATATGGGTGTGAATATATCTACAGCTATGGTCTCTTTGGGGTATATTCCCAGTAGCTGATTTCTGGGTCAAATGGTATCTCTATTTGCAACTTTTTGAGAAAGCGCCATACCACCTTCCACAGTGGTTGCACCATTTTACACTCCCACCAACAGTGAATAAGGGCTCCAGTTTCTCCACAACCTCACCAGCATTTGTTGGTTGCTGTTCTGCTAAATCTTGCTATTCTGACTGGGGTGAGATGATATCTCATAGTGGTCTTGATTTGTATCTCTCTCAGAGCTAGGGAGTTTGAACATTTCTTCATGTGCTTGTTGGCCATCTGAATGTCTTCTTTGGTGAAGTGTCTATTCATATCCTGTGCCATTTTTCTATTGGATTATTTACCTCTATCATGTTGTGGTGGTACTTTGAAATCTTGTATTTCACTCTCTTTTTGCTATTGGTTAGTGATTTGCAGCTCAAACTGTGATACCAACACAGATTCAGCTACAACTTTTCCCACTCTTCCCAAATGGCATCCTCAGCATCATAGACAGTGTAGTTACTTAAGGCTGCAACAGTTTTGAGCACTATGCACTCAGCATTCCAAGTAGGAAGAAGAACAGATGGAAATTGATTGGCTGTATCTTACACCACTCTTCTTCTAAAAGATATACTGCACGTGCCCTCAGTAGATGCTTCTCAATTTCATTAGAACGGTTATTATGGCTATTCTAAATAAGGCATATTTCTGCAAAATTTTGGTTATATTTATTAGAAGCTAATAAATTGAAATGAATTCTACTGTAGCAGTATTAGGTGCTTACCCAAAATTTATTATGTTCTTCCTCCTTATAAGTACAATTTTTCTTCATGTGTCTTAGATAGAAATGTGCCCATCTCAAAAATTTTTTTCGCAATTTTCTAAGATAATAAAACTTCCCAAGAATTGAAGTTTTTCTGATATTTACCACTAACTATATTCTTCTTTTTTCATTTTTTTAAATATAATCTTCTGAATACATCAAACTAATCTTTTAAAGGAGCCTTCTTGTTGTTGTTAGTTGCCATCAAGCACAGTATGTTTCATATAGAGATTCTATGAACAGCTGACCACAACTCTGCTTGGTTCCACAGTCAACACTATTGGTGACAGCAGCCAGGAAATCAAGAGACAAATTTATTGGGAAAGTCAGCTGTGAGGGACCTCTCAAGATTACTGAAGAGCAACAACGTCAGGCCGGAGACTAAGGTGAGCCTGATCCGGGCTATAGTCTTTGCAATTATGTGCTATGCATCAGAGAGTTGGACAGTGAATAGGGATGATAGAAAGAGAATTGATGCCTTTGAGCTGTGGTGCTAGAGAAGAGTGTTGAATATACCGTGGACTGCTAGGAGAACAAACAAGTTTGTCCTGGAGATGATGAAGCCAGAATGCTCCTTGGAATCAAGGATTCTGAAGTTTCATCTAACATACTTTGGGCATGTTGCAAGGAGGGACTGGTCCTTGGAGAGGGACATCATGTTTGGGAGAGTGGAGGGACGGCGCAGGAGAGGAAGATCCTTGATAAGATGGATCGATTCTGTGAGTGGAGTGGTGGGAATGAATGTGTGAGACAGCGAGGTTGGCACAGGATAGAACGGCGTTTAGGGCTCTTATACATAGGATCTCTATAAGTCGCAAACAACTCGATGGTACATAACAACAACAACAACAACAATGTCTCAAACAACAGACACAGCCCTGTATGTGTTCATTAGTTTATGCCAGAAAATTTGGAAGACAGTTGCCTGGCTGATTGACTGGAAAAGGTCCATATTTGTTCCCTTTCCCAGGAAAGGTTATCCAATAAAACATGAAAATTATTGAGCAAAATCGTTAATATAACAAGTAAGCAAAATATTGCTGAAGATCATCCAAAAATGGCTGGAATACTACAATGACAGAGAACTGCCAGAAGTTCGAGCTGGGTTTAGAAGTGGCTGCAGCACCAGAGATCACATTGGTATTTTCAAATGGATCCTGGATGAAAGCAAAGAATACCAGAGAATATCTGCTGGTATTCTATTCACTCTGTCTAGACATTTGACTGTATGGATCACAACAAATTATGGCTGACGTTGAGAAGAATGGGAAACCCAGAACACATAATTGGGCTTACGAGAAATCTATACTTAGATCAAGAAGTTGTCTGAATGGAGCAAGGGAACACAGCAAGGTTTAACATCAGTTAGGGTATGCATCCTTTATCCATATCTATTCAATCTAATAATTCATGAAGCTTGACTCTATGAAGAAGAATGTAGCATCAGGAATGGAGGAAGGAAGACTTATCAATAACCTGTTATGCAGATAACACAACCTTGCTTACTGAAAGTGAAAAGAATATGAAAGGAGCCTTAAGGCAGCCTAAATATCTAACAACAGTACAATTTCTTGAAGAAAAATAAATCATGAATTTAAAACATACTAATTATATATTAAGTGTCAAGACATAAATAGAAAACAATATCATCTCACTTATATGCAAAAGGTAAAATATATATACATAAAAGGAGTGAATTCCAAAGTTATAGCCCAAAGTGTAGCTAACAGAGAAAGGAATTATCAATTATTAATGTTTTCATTCAACTTCCCTCATACTTTCTTACGTTTTTACTAAATTTTCTACAATGACTATGTCATACTCTAGCAAAAGTAAAACTAAATTTCATGTATGCCATAAGAAAAGTTACAACTGAATATCGGGCGCATGAGCCTTTCACCAAGGATGAAGGCCTGCTAGAGGGCGTGGCTTTAAAATCCATAATGAGGCATTGGGTCTGTGGGCCAGCATGGGACCTGGGGCCCTGGAGTCTCTCTCCTCTCCAGGAACTGGCTGTTAGCTAGCATCTCAATTATGTTCTCTTCTTGATGGTGGTCACGTAAGGGAAGTTTTGAGGTCATGTTTGATATTTGTTATTACTTTTTATTTCCCGCCCACCCAAAGGAGGTGGGCCTTGAGCCTTTGGCCAAGGGTGGAGGCCTTCTAGAGAGTGTGACTTTAAAATCCATATTGAGCTGTGGCCACCCTCCAGGCGGGGCAGGGCGGGCGCGCGTGCTTGCGCACTAGCGGGCTTGTGCCCACGTTCCCGTGTCTTGAGGGTCAGTTTTGTGGGTCTCCTTGACGCGGAGTAGTGGGAGTAAGGTGCAAGCTGCAATGATCAGAATCATGGCAGGACAGGCTTTTAGAAGGTTTCTTCCCCTCTTTGACCGAGTATTGGTGGAACGGAGTGCAGCTGAAACGGTAAC
>NW_006399944.1:388150-394198 GCF_000299155.1 Elephantulus edwardii | reverse complement strand
GAGATGGATCGATTCTGTGACTGGAGCGGTGGGAATAAGTGCGTTTGAGATGGCTAGGTTGGCACAGGATAGAACAGCATTTAGAGCTCTTGTACGTAGGGTCACTATGAGTCGCAAGTGACTTGATGGCACATAACAACAACAACGACAACAGGGGGGACTGGAGAGCATTATGCTGAGTGAACTAACTCAGTCATACAAGGACAAATGTTGTATTAAACCATGATTTTAAAATAAGTATGAGGTTCCAAGGTGGAAATAGAGGGATGTGGATTAGGGGGCGGGGCTGGCATATAAAGGTATGTCTCAGGGTGGCATCCGTTCTCTATACCTATTCAATAAGTATGCTGAGAAAATCATTTCAAGAAGCTGCACTTTGAAAAAGGATGTGGCATTTGGATTGAGAGGAAAGCTCATCAACAGCCTGAATTATGCAAATGACACAACCTTGGTTGCCGAAAGTGAAGAGGACTTGAAACATTTGCTGCAGAAGATTAAAAACTACTGTGTTCAATATGGGTTACACCTCAACAGCAAGAATACAGAAATCCTCATCAATGACAAGTAGGCAACATCATGGTAGATGGGGGGGAAACTGAAGCTGCTGAAGATTTCCTTTCACTTGAGCACACAACAAACACTCATGTTAACAACAGTTAAGAAATTAAAAAGCTGTACACTGCATTGAAGCTGATGAGGGAGAGAGCAATTTAAAAATAATATATTTTAGGGTGTTATGATTATCATAAGAGTTCGGAATGAGGGTTGCAGAGTGGAGTATACTCAGGGTGAGGTTGGGGCAGTTGGGGGTAACTGTATACCAATGAAGGAGTTTTTCTTTTGCTTTTCAAGGAAAAGAGCAAACTGGAGGAGGAGGTGGGTGGGCAGGGAGAAAAGTGCAACAATGAATGAATGGAAATCCAAAATGTCTGTAAATGTTCATTGAAATTAATTTTTTTAAAAAAGAAGAAATATAAAAGTATGTTGTGTTGAGAAAATCTGCTATCAAGGAACTCTTCAAATTTTTAAAGAGTCACTTTGAAGACTAAAATATCCTTGATCCAAGCCATGGTCTTTTCAATGACTTCATATTGCATTTAAACTTGTGCAATGAATAAAGGTGATAGAAAATATTTGATGGGTTTGAATTGTAGTGTTAGATAAGAGTGCTATTTTGCAAAGCCAAAAGAACAAATAAGTGTGTCTTAGAGGAAGTACAACAAAGACACAAGAATTAACTTCATCTCACTTACTTTGAGTGTGCTGTATAGGAGAGGCCAGTCCTGGGGAAAAGGCATTATGTTGAGAAAGGTGTAGGGTCAGAAAAAGAGAGGAAAACAAAATGGGTTGACACAGTCACTAACAATGGACTTGAGCATGTCAGAGGGTGGGAGGATAGTGCTGATAGGTTCAGATATGTTTTTAACATGGTTGCTATGATTCATGATCAACTAGATGGCACTTAACACCACCAACTATAAACATTCACATTGCAAAACTTTTTAGAAGTACTCGAATGAAAAATAAACAATAAAATTTAAAAGTAAATAAGTGTTGTTCAAGTTGAACTCTGTAGAACAAGCCACAAAGTGAATTTGAAGGAATAACAATTAAAATAATGCTGTCATTGAGCTAAGTCCAGCTCATCATGACCCAATAGACAGAGTCGAACTATCCTCATAGAGTTTCTAAGGCAGTAAATATTTGTGGAAGCAGACTGCTGCATTTTTCCTCCCAGAGAGCAGCAGTTCAAACCTAACAAACATGCTGTCACTATAACCACTGCACCATCATGGCTCCGGAAGAACAGAAGGAAAGAAATAACCATGACAGTGAAAGCAATTAGTGAGATAGAAAACAAATTTTAAATACAAAATAAAGCAGAAAGATTTCTTTTTCTGAACAGATCAATAAAATTGTAACTGTTTGTTTTCATCCTACTCTATCTGGACAATACTTTTCTAAAAAGTAATTTCGTAACAAAAGACTCATTAAGACCTTTAACCATATGGATAAAAAAAAAGTGAAACATGTACTTAAACTAAATCTAAAACCAGAGCCTGTGTCACAATGGGAAAATGAATATGTCATATGTGAGATAATGACTTGTCATTGACACCAAAAGGTAACTTTTGTCAATTGTTTGCTTCTTTGTCTTTTTTTTTTCCATAGGGCATTACTTAAATTTAATAAGGCTAACCCTTCATAAAAGACTGATAAAACCAAACTATCTGCCAGGAAGACAAATTACTCAACCTCCTTTCCCCTCACTCTCTACAGACACACGCGCACATACTCGCCCGTGCTCCCACATCTATGCTCACATATACACTCACACACACCCATTCACTCACCACAAGGAGATGATTCCAGGGAATTTTCTTAGGCATAGCCTCCAAGCCACACCACACAGGGTTCTAAAGGCACTGAGGGAGGTTTGGAGCTGCCAAACCACATCTCAGGCTTTCTGTTTCTTCCTGCCTTTTCAGGTAGAGGCCAAGGGATGAGCTATCTTTAGTTGAATGATCTTTTCAATCAGAAGCTATTGCCAGGAGGAATCACATTTTATTGTGTAGGGGTAAAAGGCAGCTTCCCCCCTCCTTTAACAATTATAAGGACTTTCTCTTTTGCAAAAATAGGGCAAGAACTAGGAATTTTTTTTATTTTATTAATTTCAATGAACATTTACAGAGATTTTGGATTTTCATTCACTCATTGTTGCACTTTTTTTCCCTATCCCTCTCCCCACAGTTCGCTCCTCTCTTTGAAAAGCAAAAGATAAACTTCGTTGGTATACAATCCCCCCGAACCCGACCCTGCCTCCCCACACACTCCAAATGCACTCCACTATGCAACCTTAAATCAATGGCAGTCTTAATTTTAGTTAGGTAATTTCATTCTGAAGTCTTCAAAATTTTTTCACTGTTAATGCAAATTACATACATTTTAAAATCATAAGAGAGGAAGATGCTCAAAGTAGATCATTTTTATAAGGAAAAAGCAGATAAACTCACTTATGAATGCCTGCTAGTGGGGAAGAAGAAAGACTCAGATTTGCAGTCTATAATGTTCTTCTTCTGATAATGATGCATATACATATTTTTGAAGAGAAAAGTCTTGTTCATTTCATCATGTTTTCATTTATAATCAAAGTATTTTGTGGAGCAATTAAAGCACATCAGTGTCTCCCAGTAAAACTATCATTGGTATTTATAGCCTTACTTAGATAAACACAGCAGGAACAAATGAAAAATTAACTATTAAGTATTTCCTGCCTGCAATTTAATATACACAATCTTTTTTTCCTCTTCCATTTATTTGGAGAAGTCTGCCTAATGTGTATTTAGAAAATTAAAAAGGGGGAAATCCATTTTCTTCTCCAGTGGCCCAGTGGATAAGGAGCTGTGCTGCCAGCCCATAGGCAAGTGTTCAAATCCACCACCTGCACTGAGGGAGAAAGATAGAAAATCTTCTCCCATGTGTTTTATACCTGATGAAAACCCTCTGGAGGTTCAGTTATTAACCAGTTCCAACTCAATGGCAGTGAAGTAATGAGGTATATGGTGAATATAAAGTGTTACTGAAAAAATAGGAAAAAAACTCATAGTGAAAAACGTAAGTTTCACCTACACAGAGACGCGCCAACCGAAAACTCACATTCATCGCCATCAGGCTGGAACCAGTTCATAGCTGATTCTCCATTGTGCTTTCCAAGGCTGCAAGTCACATGAGAGGAGATTGTCCACATTTCACCCTCAGAGCCCTTGATGGATTAGAACTTCCAGAAAAGCATGGACTTGTGGTTAGCAGCAAATCCTCACAGACTATCCACGTGAGCTCCCTTTCCATCTAAAGTAAATATCTTATTACATGTTTATTTGGCATGCTGCTATCACAAACCACAATGAAGTCACTAAAAGGGCTCTTCTTCTCTACCAATCATTATGCATTGACATAATTTAATGTATCTATTTTGAGAGATACCCAGTGAGAGAAGCAGAACTCACCCCTGTTTGCATCAATAAGTACAGCCTTTTACTATCTTATATCTCAACAAAATTCAAGTATCAAGATAACTCTCAAATAAAATTAAAAGCATGGAGTGAAAGCAATGATATGTTGTTCTTTGAGTAAGAAGCATGAGTTGTGTTTTAAACAAATGATTAAAAAGAGAAACCTTCAAGTTTGGCTACAAATTTCCCTGTCTACTCAGACTAGCCAACTTATGTCATCAACTAGGGTCTAAATGAAAGGAAAATGTCTGTGTTGTCTGTTCTGCAATGAAAGTATTTGGAAACTGTTTCCTACCACATATTCCCACTAAATTCTTCCTACAAGACTGAAAGTTAGTTTATTAACTGACGTGCTTCACACAGCTTATAAAGATATTCTAATTTCTTCTAAAGAAATGTTGTAACACATCACCTTATATGTACACATTAACATTTTCTACTCTTAGTTCCTTCTTATAACAAGTTTATAGAATTCCAGAAGACTCTTGAAATCATCACATTTTCACTTGTCAATTGAGAAAATTGAAATAAAGAAGGATTTACTTCTAGTCTATTGCTCTTGCCCAGACATATATTTGATTTTCCATCATTGTTGTTGCTATTGTTAGTATGACTTACGGTGACCCTATAAACATAATATCTGAACCCTGTTCCATCGTGCACCATTCTCACACTGCCTGACACACAGAGCCCACTGCAGCAGTAATCGTGTCAATCCGCCTGGTTGAGGGTCTTCTTCTCCTTTGCCAACCCTCCACTCTTCCCAGTATCATGTCCATCTCCGAGGAATAGATCCTCCTAGCAACATGCCCAAAGAATGTGAGGCAAAGCCTCATCATTCTTGCCTCCAACAAACAATTTGGCTACAGTCTCTCCAAGTCATATCTGTTTGTTCTCTTGGCCACCCATGGGATGTTCAGTGTTCTTTTCCAACACCACAGATCAAAGGAATCAATTTTTTTCTGTCATCTTTTTTCATGGTCCAGCTCTCAGATGTGTAGCAAGTAATCATAAAGACTATTGCCTGAATTAGATGCACCGTAGTTATCAAATTGCATCACTACTCCTCAATTTGAAGGGGTCCCTAATTGCAGTGCAATGAGTATCTTTTCTCCTGACTGCTGATTCAAGGGGGTTAATTGTAAATTCAAGCAAGATTAAGCTGTTGACAGTCTCCATCTCTTCTCCATCCATCATGATGCTGCCTAACAACTGACTTTTTTTTTTCCTGACATGGAGCTGCAATCTATATTAAAACCTGCATTCCTTGATCTTCCACAACAAATGCTTCAAGTCCTTCTCACTTGGATCAAACAAGGTTATGTCATCTGTATAAAGCAGGTTATTGAAGAATCTTCCTCCAATCCTGATGCCACACTCCTCTTCACAGAGTCCAGATTCTCTCAAATAATTTGCTGAGCATACAGATGGAATATGTATGGAGAAAGAATACAACCCTGACACACTCCCTTCTCAGTTTTAGAACAGGCAGTGTTCTCTCCCCTGCTCTGTCCACACAGTAGCCTCCTGGTCCGGGCATAGGTTCCACACAGCATAATTAAGTGCTCCGGAATTCCCACTCTTCTCAATGTCACCTACTACACACTTATTACTTAATTCTAGAGAACTAAGAATCATTGCTCAAATTCAGCAGTCAAAATCAGGTCAAAATGATTGTGGAACAGATCATCAATTAAGTTTAGATTGAAGTGAAAGAAAATGAAAACAAGTATTCAAGAACTAAAATACAACATGGAATATATCTCACCTGTATTTTAAAACCAGCCCAAGGATAAGTTTGAGAACCTGAAGACTAATGATCAAAGATTAGATAAATTCACATCAACAAGGCAAAGAACAAGAACCATATGGTCCTATCAATTGATGCAGAAAAAGCCTTTGATAAAATCCAACACCCTTTCCTGATTAAAGCACTCAACATAATAGGATTAGAGGGGGATTTCATCAACATAGTAAAAAGTATTTATGAAAACCCAAGAGCCAACATTGTTCTTAATGGAGAGAGGTTAAAGGC
>NW_006399944.1:383256-388050 GCF_000299155.1 Elephantulus edwardii | reverse complement strand
TAAAGGGCCCCTTTGGCAGTAGGAAACACATAGACTATTATGGAGATTGATTTTGGAATTTAGATGCACTCTTATTGATTGTGCTTGGCTGTACATTTCTTATTTAGAGATGGTGGCATTCTTGGGAAGTATGTGGACTGAAATAAATCACTATTGAAATGGCATCATGTGAAGCTGCCATTCCACTGAAGTTCATCTGAAATCTCCCATAATGTAAATAATCTCTATGTCTCTCTTTTGTAATAAACTAATGATATCCAAACTCATATGTACGGTCTCCAAATTTAGTTTTGTTGTACTCATACAAACATTTAAAAAAAAAAAAACCCTGTAAAAAAAAATCCATATTGAAGTTATGGGTCTCTGGGCCAGACTGGGGTCTGGGGCCTTGGAGTCTCCCTCGACTCTAGGAACTGTCTGCGAGCTAGCATCTCAATGGCAGTCTCATCTTGATGGTGGTCACGTAAGGGAAGTTTTTGGGGTCTTGTTTGATGTTTGTTATTGCTCTTTTTCCCCCCTCAAAGAAGGTGACCCTTAAGCCTTTCACCAAAGGTGGAGGCCTGCTAGAGGGTGTGGCTTTATTAGGAGGCTATGAGTCTGTGGGCTGGCCTGTGGCCTGGGCCTTGAAATCTCTACACTCTAGGAGTTGGCGCTAGCTGGCATCTCAATGGCCGTCTCATCTTGATGGCAGTCATGAAAGGGAAGTTTCTGGGGTTGTGTTCGTTGTGTGTTACTGTTCCTTCCTCTCGCCCCAAAAGTGGGTAGACCTTGAGCCTTTGACCAAGGGTGGAGGCCTGCCAGAGGATGTGGCTTTAGTATCTATAATGAGGCATTGGGTCTGTGGGCCAACCCGGGGCCTGGGGCCTTGGAGTCTCCCTCCACTCTAGGAATTGGCTGCTAGTTAACATCTCGATGGTTGTCTCGTCTCAATGGCAGTGACGTAAGGGAAGTTTCTGGGGTCTTGTTTAATGTTTGTTACTACTCTTCCCTTGCCCCAAAGCAGGTAGCCCTTGAACTTTTTACCAAGGGAGGAAGCCTGCTAGAGGGTGTGGCTTTAAAATCCCTTAGGACCCTGCTGACCTCAGGCCAAATTTATTCATTTTGGAATGAATATTCTTTAACAGACACAGCAATCATTTGTCTATTTGCTTTACCAAACAACTTGGAGTTGCTGTGATGGTGATGCTGAGCACTGTTCCATAGTCATGTCAAATACCATAATGATTACCCGTTAGGTACAATGTTTGGATGAGCTTCCAGATTGATTCATGCTGGGAAGCAGGAGTAGCATCCTTTTCCTAAACTAGATGCCTCTGGAAACGCGACAAATTCTCTAAACTCTATAAATGTACAGAAATGATGTTAGTTATAGAACACAAATGAAATCTTTTGTGCAATTCTTACTGTGAGCTGTATTCGACTTGACGACACACAACCACTACTAAATGAGACTAGTGCTGTTATATCTGGAGGAACACTCTTCCACTTTGCACATCACTCCTTGTCAGTGTGCTGTATGAAGTAACCTGGGTTTGCTGTGATGATGAACCTTGTGTCATGGGGTATCAAATATCATAATGGTTTCCTATTGTGGACAGTATTTGGTGGAGCTCCAAGTTGTAAAACAGCTTTGGAAGCAGGAGAGGTGTCCACTTCCTAAACCACATACCTTTGGAAACTCTATGAACTTGGAGAACCGATGATGGTTATGGAAAAGAATTAGATCTTTTGTTCATAGAGTCTCTATGAGTTATGTTCAACTTGATGGCAATCAACAACAGCAACATATGGGAATACAGGAATAGAACAACCTTTATTTCTTTTAGTTTATTTTTATACAATCTTTTTTCTTGTTATTTTAATGAAAGTTTACAGAAAAGTTGGATTTTCATTCATTCATTCATTGTTGCACATATTTCTTCCTACTCCCCCACCCAGTTCACTTAAAAAAAAATTTCCTCTGCTGTGTGCAGGGAGCAACGGGAATGGTTAATCACAATTTAATGTGTGGAGAGAGGGTTGGGTAAAGGAAATAGGAAAGATTCAGTGTGGAAAACCAATGTCCACAAACTTTGTAAGTAAACCAGTGTAAAATAAAAATTTTATTTAAGAATAAAAAAAATTCCCCCATTGTTGCATAATTTCCCCTCTCTGCACTCCTTTTCTATGCACCTCTTACTCTGAACTGTTTTCATACAAATAATGCCTAATCATATATTTATTTTATACAGTTCTTTCCTTAATCTGCTCCAATACAGGATATGAATGAACACCAAAGAAGATATTCAGATAGCAAAAAACACATGAAGAAATGTTCCCAATCCCTAGATTTTAGAGAAATACGAATAAGAACAACTATGAGATATCATCTCACCCCAATAACAATAGCAAAATACAGCAGAGCAGCAAACAACCAATGCTGTTGAGGTTGTGGAGAGATTGGAACCCTTATTGACTGCTGGTGGGAATGTAAAATAGGGCAACCACATGGATGGTGGTATGGAGCTTTCTCAAAAAGTTGGAAATAGAAATACCATATGACCTAGCAATTTCACTGGTAGGAATAAATTGTAAAGAAAACAGAGCTTCCAACCAAATAGATATGTGCACACCCATGATTATTTTTTTGTGTTATTCACAATAGCAAAGAGTTGAAAGCAACCCAAGTGTTCATCAGCAAATGAATGGATAGAAAATCTATGATATATTCACACAATGGAATATGCAGCATTGAAAAACAAGGAACTCATAAAATATTAAACAACATGGATATGCCTGAAGAACATTATACTGAGTGAAATATCTCAGTCACAAAAGGATAAATACTGCATAACACCACTGTTATACAACAGGATGGATATCAGGATTAGAGAGAAACTAAGAAAAGAGGGGATAATTTTTTTAAGAGTTTGTTTTCTTGAGCATATTATTCCAGTAAATATATTTTTAAACTTTGTTTTAAACATATATTCCAATAAGTATAACATTATTTATTTGCATCTCTCTTATTGCCAGTGATTTGGAGCATTTCTTCACATGTCTGTTAGCCATTTGAATATCTTCCTCTGTGAAAATTCTTTCCATGTCTTTTACACATTTTGTAATTGGGTTATCAGGCTTTTTCTTGTGGAGGCCTAAGAGTAGAATGATAGAATTTTGTACAATCACCAACTTATTGATTGCAAATGCTTTTTATAAGAAACACAAATGCTGGCTATACACATGGATTTTACCTAATGGTATGCACAGGAATTAGATCAATTATATCTGTGGAAAGAATCACTGGAGAAGCTCAGTATCAGCTGTGAAAACTAGGCCAGGAGCTGATTGTGGAGCTACTCATATGCAAGTATAAGCTGAAGCTTAGGAAAATTAAATCAAATCCACAGGAACCAAAATATGACCTTGAATCTATCCCACTCAAATTTCAAAACCATCTCAGGAACAAGTTTGAGGCCTTGACACCAGTGAGTGAAGACCAGAAGAGTTGTGGAAGGGTATAAATCCTTGTCAAAGTGAGATATGACACATTGAAGATGGACATCCTAAGCACCAGTGAGCTGAGAGGGACTGGTATTGGAAATTTTTAGTCAATTGTATGACCTATTATTCCAGGAATGACAAACTGAAGAAAAATAGTGTTACATTCATAGCCAAAAAAGAACATTTCGAAATACATCCTGAAGTACAATTTTTGTGTAATAGAATACTATTCATACTCATGCAAAAAAGATCTGTTAATGTAACTATTACTGTGTACCAAAGAGTCAGAACTGACCCATAACTGACCCTCCAGTGGGTTTTCAGAGACAGGTAATCATACGGGAAGAGATCGTTATCCTTCTCTCATGAAGCAGCCGGTGGCCTTGAGCCGTGTACCTTTGAGATTGCAGCGCAGCCTCTGGCCACCAGGACACCAGAGCTCCCAAGGTAGCTATCATTCACTATGAAAACCAGAAATGAAAAAAGTAAAGACTTCTAGCAAATATGGAAGTCTGAAATATATTGAACATACAATCAAGATGCATTAATAATTGGTGACTGGAATGTAAAAGTTGAAAACAAGGAAGAAGGACTGGTACTGGCAAAACACGGGCATCTTAATGGAAATGAGGCTGTAGATCAAATTATTTCATTCCATACAATCAATGATCTATTCATTGCAAATATTTTTCTATAAAAATATAAGTGGTAAAAAAATACGATTGGTGATTATACACATGGTATTGACATGGACTAATTAAAACAAGTACACAATAACCAAAATACAAATTTCAGGCTATACCACCTGAATTTAAAAACCAGGTCAAAAGTAGATTTGAGGCATTGAACACTAATAATCAAAGACTAATAATCAAAGAGTTGTGGGATTACATCAGGAATATCATCCATGAAGAGAGCAAAAAATCAGTACAAAGACAGACTGGGGTGGGGGAGAGAGACTCTGAAATAAATGTCAAAAGAGACTCTGAAAATTGCACTAGAAAACAGCCCAGATGTCCAACCATGAGAAGTCGTAGTACATTAATACAATGGAATACTACATAGCACGCAAGAGCAATCATTTTGTAAATTATTACCTAATTTAGGGGGGGAAGGAATTGGCAAGAAACAAGGCTCTAGTAGTTGACATCATACCAATTGCCGTATTTCAACAAACAGACACTGGCCTTGATGTGCTCACTAAGTTGTGCCAAGAAATTTGGAGAACAGCCAGCTGGCCCATTGACTGGAAAAGATCGATATTTGTTCCCATTCCAAAGAAAGGTGACCCAACAGAGTGTGGAAATTATC
>NW_006399944.1:355264-356323 GCF_000299155.1 Elephantulus edwardii | reverse complement strand
TGGCGCAGGATAGAGCAGGGTTTAGGGCTGTTGTGCATAGGGTCGCTATGAGTCGGAAACGACTCGACGGCACATAACAACAACAACAAATGAAAACAGAAACTAGGATCATACACTAAGAAAATTCCTTGCCAGAACTATCATCTATCTCAAAGATAGTCATCTTTGTATGTACAAAGGAGACACAAAAGAGGACATAGAACCTTACTTGTTCTTGAACTAGAAGCAACATTAAAAAGGCATTCATCCTGCATAAAGAGAAACAGCTTACAAATTATAAGAAATACATATGAAAAAATTATTTCCACTAGTTCATCTAAATTAAGTAGCACTAGTGGCCTAATGACAAGAAACTGGGCTGCAATCCCAAAGTCACATGGTTCAATATCACCAGCTGCACCGTGGAAGAAGGATGGACAATCTCCTTTTGTGCAATTAACTACCTCTGTAAATCCACTGGAGGGTCAACTATGGGTCAGCTCTGACTCTAGGGTAAAAAACAACATATAGTACCATAAGGAGCTCTGTTAGTGTAGTCCTTAGGGTTCATTGTTAACCAAAAAGTCAAGTTGCTCTAGTAATTCAAATCTACTAGCAGCTCCTCATGATTTTACTCCCTCCCCATTCTCAGCACCCTCTGCACATGATATAGAGCCTCAACTATGTCATTTATTGTTCTTAAGTCCTGGAGCAAATTCCATTTACCAATGGGTTGTTTTACAGCTCGGAAGTCCACGTGCAAGACAGAGGTGAAGTAAGGAACTGCTTCTGAGGTTTCCCCTCAATTCCAAAAACTAAGAAATTGTAAGAATAGTTGGGACCTCAAAAGGCTTTTAGGACCAAATAATAGGCTCTTGTGTCCACGAGAAAATGAATATACTTACCAGTAATCTTAATGCTCACCCATGGCTCTTCTGGGAGGATCTGAATTGTTGAAGCGTCCTCCTTTGTTTCCAGCTGGGAGCTGGGGCCTGTCAGTCCTGTCAGCCACGAGGACCTGATGTGGGCTGCCCGTCGCCAAGTGTCCTTCAGATCCACACTTAAAGTAAGTGAGTGGGG
>NW_006399944.1:352917-353684 GCF_000299155.1 Elephantulus edwardii | reverse complement strand
CCAGAGATGCATGTTCCAATGCAGTTCCTGTTTTCCATAGATGATTTTGGTAAGAAGAGTATTGTAAATGTGGATACAGTTCCACTATTCCTCCTTCATGCCATGATACAGTGTTATTAGCTTGAGCAGTTATAAATCCATTGCCTTCCTTACTCTAACTTAATTTTTTAATTTAAATTTATTATTAATTTCAGTAAATATTTACAGATACTTTCGATTTCCATTCACTCATTGTTGCACATTTCTCCCCTCCCAAGCCTCCCCCCAGTATACTACCCTCTTGGAAAAGTAAAAGAAAAATTCTTTCATTGCTTTACAAATCCTCCCCCAGGCCACTCCACCATATAGCCTTCGCTTTAGACTCCTGTCATGACAAAAATACCTAACCACATATCCCTTTTAAACATTTTTCTCCCTCATCTGTTTCAATGCAGTATACATTATTGAAACCATCTTTCCCAGTCTCTCCCCAAACCTAAGGTCAGTCCTGTTTTACAACAGTGGTACCATGCAATATTTGTCCTTTGTGACTGAAATATTCCACTCGGCATAATGTCCTCCAGAGTCACCCATTTTGAATAATATTTCATGAGTTCCTTATTTTTCAATGCAGCATAGTACTCCATCATGTGAATATACCACAGCTTCTCTATCCATTCGTTTGTTGATGGGCACTTGGGTTGTTTCCAACTCTTTGCTATTGTGAACAAAGCTACAATAAGCATGGGTGTGCATATATCTGCTTGGATGGCAGTTACAGTCTCTTT
>NW_006399944.1:342966-352469 GCF_000299155.1 Elephantulus edwardii | reverse complement strand
AGAAGTTTTTGGATGTGCATAGGGATTTTATTCTTAGAATATTCCACTCATCTACTTTATCTTCTCCTGGTTGTAGGTTTCTCAGGATACTTGGAACACTCTTTACGTTGTGGATTAGGACTACTAAAGTTCTTCCAAGCTTTTCTTGAATGAAGTTTATAGTCCTTGGTTTTAGTTGTAGGTCCATGATCCACCTTGAGTTGGTTTTTGTATATGGAGTGAGGTGTGGATCTTGCTTGGGTCTTTTGCTGATATTTTTCCAATTTTGTCAACACCGTTTGTTAAAAAGGCTGTCATTTCCCCACTTCACTGATTTCATCTCCTTGTCAAAAATCAGTTGCCCACAGATAGATGGACTGATCTCTGGATTCTCAATTCTATTCCATTGATCTATGTGTCTGTCATTGTACCAGTACCATGCTGTCCTTACCACCACCGCAGTGTAGTAGGATTGAAATGAGGGAGTGAGATACCTCCTACCTTTCTTCTATTTTTAAGGAGTGCTTTGCTTATTCAGGGATTCTTTCCATTCCAAATGAATCTGGAGATTGCCTTTTCCATCTCCTTGAAAAATGGAATTGCTATTCGTATTGGGATTGCATTAAACGTGTAAATTACCTTTGGTAGTATTTTCACAATATTGAGTCTTCCTGTCCATGAGCAAAGGATATTCTTCCACTTCTCAAGGTCTCTTTTTGTTTCTTGTAGTAATGTTTTGTAATTTTCTTTGAATAGATCTTTTGTGCTTCTGGTTAAATTTATTCCCAAGTATTTAATCTTGTGATTAGCTATTGTGAAGGGTATTGTTTTTCTTAGTTCTGGTTCTGTATTCTTTCATCACTATAGAGAAATCCAACTGATCTTTGTATGTTTATCTTGTATCTTGCCACTTTGCTAAATTGGTCCACTGTATCCAATAGTTTTCTTGCTGAGTCTTTAGGGTTTTCTAAGTATACTATCATTTCATCCACATAGATAATTTTAGCTCTGCTTTGCCAATTTGGATACCTTTTATTCCCTTCTCTTGTCTTATTGCTATCGCTAAGACTTCCAAAACAATATTGAATAAGAGAGGTGTTAGTGGGCATCCTTGTCTAGTTCCTGTTCTTAAAGGGAATGCCTTTCCTCTCTCCGCATTGAGAACAATCTTGGCTCTCAGGCTTGTGTGTACACTTTTTACTATGTTGAGGAAATTTCCCTTTGTTCCTATTTTGTTGAGTATTTTAATGAGGAAAGGGTGTTGGATTTTGTCAAAGGCCTTTTCTGCATCAATTGATAGGATCATGTGGTTTTTGTTCTTTGTCTTCTTAGTGTGATGAATTACACTGATTATTTTCATTATGTTGAACAGTCCTTGCATACCCATTATGAGTCCCACTTGGTCATTGCGAATTATTTCTTTAATGTATTGTTGGATTCTATTGGCCAGTATTTTGTTCAGGATTTTTGCATCAGTGTTCATGAGAGAGAGATATTGGCCTATAGTTTTCTATTTTGATGGTGTCTTTCCCTGGCTTTGTTATCAAAGATATGTTTGTTTCATATAATGAGTCTGGGAGAATTCCATCTTCTTCTATTTTCTGAAATAATTTGTGTAAAATTGGTAACAGTTCTTCTCTGAATGTTTGATAAAATGGTACAACCATTCTTAAAGGCAGTTTGGCACTTCCTCAAAATGCTGACTATTGACATTCCGTATGACCCAGCTATTCCACTACTTGGAATATACCCTGAGAAAATGAGAACTGAGGCACAAATGAAGGTTTGTACACCAGTGTTCACAGCAGCATTATTTACCATTGCAAGAACATGGAAACAGCCAAGACGTCCAACCACAAACAAGTGTATTGAGAAATTATGGTGCATTGATACATTGGAATACTATGCAGCATGCAGGAGCAATAACATTGTAAATTATTACCTAACTTGGGAGAGAATGGAGAGCATTATGCTAAGTGAACTAACTCAGTCCCTCAAGGATAAAACCATAATCATAGAATGAGTGTAAGGATCCAAGATCCCACCAATGGGTGGGAAAGGGTGGAAGCAGAGAGATGAGGATGTGCAGAGGGAGGGAGAGATTAGTCATGGGGTTGTACAATTTGATGGTGGCAGGGTGAGGGAAAGTAAAAAAATTTGTTCTTAAAAACAACATATTTCAATTTTGTAAATAAACTAGTAGAAAAATTTTTAAAAAGAAAGAAAAAATATCTCTTTTCTCTTCCATGTTATATAGTCTTTTTTTCAATCATTACTCATGAGTTCTGAATAGTATTCCCTCATATGAATGTATCACAATTCCTTATTCCATTGTTGATGGACATCTGGGCTACTTCCATTTTTTTGCTGTTGTGAATAATACTGCTATTAACATTGGTGTACAAATCTCCATCTGTATCTCAGTTTTAGGAGGGAGTGGGTGAAGGAATTTGGAAAGACCCAGTGGGGACCTCAAAAGACAAGGTGAGCGTAGCTCAATGGTGGGATTTTTTTTTCACTCTTAATAAATGCATTATAAAATACATTGTATGGGAATAATCATAGAAAACACAATGTAAAGGAAGGAATGTATGAAACACAATGCATTCTGATTTTGTATGTAAATATTAAATTATTTTAATTGTTAATAAAAGAGGCAAGGGGAAGGAGAAATCTACCAGCAGCTCAGTGGAGGAATGGTGGGCCATCTCTTGTAGTGAAAGATTTACAGCTTCAGAATATGACAGAGAGTCAGAACCAACTCAACAGCCCAGGGACTGGACTGGACACAGTACGTGAAAATTAAAGATTGATCTTGGATTGTTGCTAGGTTTAATAGGAAGTATCACTATTGTTGCTACCATTAAGTCAATACTGGTTCATGACAACCCCATGTTGCAGTCAAGAAATCAAAGGGTTTGTTGCAATGGGCAAAAAACTCCTTTAAAATTCAAAAGAGCAGCAATGCTGCCTTGAATATTAACATGTGTCTGACAGATCATGGTATTTGGAAAATAAACAAAGAAGACCTAAGAAGAACTGACACTGAAATGTGGTGTTGGAGAAGAGCATTAATATACCACAGATTATAAGAAGAACAAGCATATCTTTCTTGGAAGAAGAACAGCCAGAGCACTCCTTAAGAGTGAAGGTGGCAAAAGCCATCTCTCATTCTTTGGGCATGTTTTCAGAAAGGACTAGCTCATGGAAAGGGTTTCATTGTTGGTAAAGCAGGGTGTTAGTGAAAAAGAGGAAGACCTCAATGAGGTGAACTGCTTCAGAGACTGCAATAATGGTTTTAAGAGCAACAGCACAGGATTAGGCAGGATTTCATTTTGTGGTATGTAGACGAGTCGGAATCAATTGAATGGCACCTAACAACTGGGAAAACGGGAAAGTAACTGCGCCGTCCACAGGGCAAAATAGTCCTGCACTCACTTCCTCATGTGCACCAGAAAGGACTCCTAGGCCAAAGAAGGCCCTCACCCTGCCTGGATCTACTCAGAGACTGGTACTACAAACTTCATTTTTAAGCGACTTCTTCATTGGACTTTCAAGAACGTCACAATTAGAACTTAAATTTACTTTTTCTTTCTTTTGTTTAAATTCCCTTTGAGATTGCCTAAACCCTTCCGTAAAGAAAGTTACAAACTAAACAGCTAGTGTAGTGATTTGAGAAGGTTGAAGGGGCAGTTTGTGGATGAAAAGTCTCCACTGATGCTTGTGGGAGGCAGCACAGACTGACATTGTTCAAAATGCCCAGACAATGACCCACAGAAGAAAAGCCCCACCTAGATTGTAAAATCCTTGTCAGTGGGGGCTAGATTTCTCCACTTTTGTGTCTTCCTTAACATTAAGCCACTTTATGTAAAAGCAACTATCTATAAACATGATTTGAAAAAAGGATTACATGGTATTTTTCTCTTCAAGTCCTATTTTGGCAACTCAAATATGATGTTTTCCTTTAAATAACACAAAAAACAAGTCTTGTTTTCTTCCAGATGTTTTCTTTCCACTAAGAGTTTGATAAAACATTCTATTAACTGAAATATTTCAGTGATGGCTTACAAATGGTCCTGAGGACAGAAGTGGGAAAATTCACTAGGACAAAAACATTCCATCTCCACTCCATGGGGTGCATTACTTGGGGCACAGTTTCTGCCAGAACACCTTACATCTCTTATAGGCTGCAGAGCTGGGTTTCATTAGGAGATTGCTGGGAATTTATGTCAACCTGGAGTCTAGTCAGGTCCTGGAAGCTAAGTGCTGACAATGGGTGAGACACTTTATGCCCAGCTTGCTGGAAATGAGAGAAAACAGCTGTGTTTATAGAAAACAGGTGGATGTAACTAATATGATGGTAGATTATTCATTGGATAGAAAGTAATTTCTTTTTCTTTACAGGAGGCAAGAAGATGCATCTGTCAGTGGCTTAAATTGGGGCCTAGGAATTTGGAAAATTTTCTCAATTCTCTTAATTACTACCAGCTCCCTAGAGTCCTCAAAACTGTTTAACAATGACACATCTAGTGGTATCAGGGCCATTTGGTTTTGAGAAATAAATGAAGTCCCCTGATGTGATATTTTCCTTTCTTTAAAAAATGTTAACCATTCATCAAAGCATTGTCTCAGGACCAGATTTCTAGAACCACCATCAAGATGAATGACATCTTGGGCCAGGTGGGCAACTTCCAACCACTAACGAGAGAAAAACAGACACACATTCCACTGCTGAATATTGGGACAATTTGAACCATGCCAATAATCTTACATGACATCTGTTACAACTACTCCAGTGCCTCTTAATAAATGTTTCCACTAAATTTCCTCTGTGATGTGCCCTTTCCCCTCAGAGCCACAAGTACAGGAAGCATCACTAGAACTGTGCTCGGGACTGATCTGCAGGGTTTGCTATCTCATTTTCTCTGTCACTTGCTTCTTCCAAATCTTAGGCTGAAAAAGGAAAGCATAGACAAAGATATGCTTAGAAGTAAAATAATTCTTCCTCAATTCTTTAAACTACTGTATTTCTCAGTCAGGTCCATAGGGAAGCTGGGCTTTAAAGTAAGGATCTAGAATTAACCAGTGAGTTCTAGGATTGCACAGACAACACTGAAAATTGTCAGCACTGAAAATCTATTGCTTTCCTGTTGATTATAAACCATGGCACCCCTATAAAGCAGAGTTGAATTGTGCTACAGAATGTCAAAGTCTTTACAAAAGCAGACCACTAATCTTTCTTCTTCAGAGCAGCTAATGAGACCAACCCCTTTACCTTTCAATTACCAGCTGAGCTCTTGACCACATTGCCACAAGGGCTCCTTGTCCCTAGACTAACTACAGAGAATTTCATTCTGAATTCTGAGGCAGGAACTATAGGAGGAACAATCTTTTTGCTTGTCAGTGTGTCTCACCTGCTAGCTCAAAGTCATTAAATTGGTTCTGAATTTAATCACAGATTAGGAGACAGCCCTCCCAGGAGGTAGGTTTTTATACATCTAAATATTTGGAACAGCTACCACAAGACAAAAAAAATATCTGCACATAAAAGAGAATGGGAAGTATAGGGTTGACACCATTGCAAATGTCTAAACTTTGTAAGAAGGTAGGCATCCTAATGCCATTCTCAAAGACTAGGCAAAATATCACCTTCCTCTTAATACATGATATCAAATCCACAAATTCATTCACTGTAGATTCTAGATTAAATTCTCTAAGATAAAAACAACTATGAAAAATAAATAAATAAATTAAAAAAACAACTATGAAATATCATCTCACCCCAGGAAGAATAGCTAAATTTAAAAGAACAGCAAGCAGCAAATGCCAGCGAGGTTGTGGAGAAACTGGAACTCTTATTCACTGTTCTTAGAAATGTAAAATGATGCAACCACTATGGAAGGCAGCATGGTGCTTTCTCAAAAAGTTGCAAATAGAAATACCATTTGACCCAGAAATTCCACTACTGTGAATATACCCTAAAGAAACCACAACCACCACCAAAACAGATATATGCACACCCATGTTTATAGCGGCTTTGTTCACAATAGAAAAGAGTTGGAAACACCTAAATGACCATCAACAAACGAATGGATAGAGAAGCTGTGATATATTCACACAATGGAATACTATGCTGCACTGAAAAACAAGGAACTCATGAAATATTATTCAAAATGGGTGACCCTGGAGGACATTATGCTGAGTGGAATATCTCAGTCACAAAAAGGACAAATACTGCATGGTGACACTGTTGTAAAATGGGACTGACCTCGAGGTTGGGGGGAGACTGAGAAAGATGGGATAAATAATGTATACTGCATTGAAACAGATGAGGGAGATAACTGTTTAAAAGGGATATGTGATAAGGTATTATTGTCATGACAAGAGTCCAGAACAAAGGCTGCATAGTGGAGTGGACCTAGGGGGAGGGATTGTAAAACATTGAAAGGATTTTTCTTTTACTTTTGAAAGAGAAGAGTGAGCTAGGGGGTAGGGGAGGGCAGGGGGTGAAGTGCAACAATGAATGAATGGAAATCCAAAGTCTCTGTAAATTGTCATTAAAATTAATAATAATTTTTTAAAAAATTCTCTAAGATAATTTTATATATTAGTATGGTGGTGTACTGTAGAGTAAGAATGGACCCATAGCTGACCTTCCAGCAGGTTTTCGAAAGCAGTTGATTGCATGGGAGGAGACTGCCTGTTCTTCTCCCACGGAGCAGCTGGTGGCTTCTAATCATGTGCCTTCGGGATTGCAGTGCAGCTTCTTGCCACTAGGCCACCAGAGCCACCTAATTTTATAAGAGGAAGGATAAATTCTGATATTAGCTAGTTCTGTTGTTGTGAACAAAACTGATACCGGCTTTTAAGACTAAGGATTTGTGATTCTTTTAATAACCAGATGTATTTAACCATCCATTTAATCTCACAATTTAGTATAGATAATGTCAGACCCAGAAAGCAATGCTACCAAGCCAAAGGTGGGTGACTTTTAATCCACCGCCCTCGGACCTGTCTTTCATTGTTTTTGTTCAGACATTCCTCTAGGTAGTATAGTCCTGGTGTACAAGTTGCTGTACTGCAGTAACTTGTGGTTGCTGTGCGGCTGAACACTGTGTCAAATGCGTTAATGGCTGGTTACCCAATGTGGACGGAGAGTGGGGTGGAGCTCCCCAATTAAAACAAGCTAGGAAGGAGGAGTGACATCCACTTGCATAATAGCTTGCCTCTGGAAACCCTATAAACCTGGAGAGAGGATGAAAGGCACCCAAGCGTCAAGGACTGTCCTTCATAGGGTCGCTATGAGTCGCCTGCGACTCGATGGCACTGAACAACAACAACAATGTCAGACCATACGACTGGACATAAACTGAGGTGAGAATCAAAGCAAAATTATTTTGAATCCTTGAAATCAAGCAGTCTTTGAGTTTATTCAGTAAATATGTGTTTAAACCTATTTTATCCTTGAATCAAATCCTGTATTTCCTACTAACGGTCTCAAAATTATATATAAAAAATAATGCAAGTTTCTATTAAGGATTGCCTACATTAGAGGAAGACTCATAGACAACCTTGCTTGCTGAAACTGAGGAGGACTTTGCTTGTTGCAGAAGGTCAAGGACTATAGTCTTTAATATACATTGAAGCTCAACATCAAGAAGACAAAGATTCTCACCACTGGGCAAATTGACAACACCATGATGTATGGAGAGGAGACTGAGGTTACTAGCAATTAGATCTTGCTCAGCTCCACAACCAACAGTGTTAGCACTAGCAGTCAGAAAATCAAAAGATAAATTGCATTAGGTAAATCTGCTGTCAGGGATCCCTCCAGAGTACTGAGAAGCAGCAATGTCAGTCTAGAGACTAAGGTGCACCTTAGCATGATCTTCACAATTACTTGCTATGTATCAGATAGCTGGATAATGACTAAAAATGACAGAAGAATAATTGATGCCTTTGTGTTGTGGTGCTGCAGAAGAGTCTTGAACATACCATGATCCTCAAAGAAACAAATAAGTCTCTCTTGGAGAGGGTGAAACCAAGATTCTCCTTGGAGACTAGGATTTTGAAGCTCCATATCACACACTTCGGCCATGTGCCCGGGAGGAACCGATCCTCGGAAAAAGACATCATGTTTACAAGGGTCGAGGGTCAGCACAGGAGAGGAAGACCCCAGATAAGATGGATTGATACAGTATGTAGGGCAATGGGACTAGATGTTTCAAAGTCAGTGAAACTGGCTCAGGACAGGGCAGACTGAAGAGATATTGTACATAGAGTTGCTATGAATCGCAGGCAACTAGACAGCAAGTAACAACACCATGAGCAGAAAAAAGAGCAGGCTATGTAAATGTAGAGGCAGGACTGTCTTTCAAACAGACTAACTCAAGAGAGATGACTATAAACTTGGCTTTTACTTTAATGATCAAACTCAATGAGTGAGATAGCACAAAGCAAAGTCAGAGAAAGCATTTTCTCCATTCCCCTGACTATTCTTTCCAGGTGGAGGAAGGCACCACTGGTGTAACACATCTGATATTTTGCTTCATCCCTCTCTCAAAGCCAATGCAATGACTGACTTACACCATTAGCAAATTTGGAGAAAATCCTCTGATCAGTCAGTCCTCTTTTCATCCTACAGGGAATAAGCTGCACATTGAGATCACTCTTTTTTTTTTTGTCAGAAGAGACTCTGAAACTTGCTCTTCAATGTATAAAAGCCAAAATGAATGAGAGAAATTAAGAGAGCTGAACAAAAGATGTCAAAGGGCAGTTCAAGACAAAACATCATAGCAAAATGTGCAAAGAGGTGCAACTAGAAAACAAAAGGGAAGAACATGCTCTGCAGTTCTCAAACAGGAAAAAAGGGGGGGGGGAAGCAAGCCTCAAGTTTTAAAACTGAAGGATTCTATGCGCAAAATATTAGATGATAAAGGAGACATAAAAAATTGAAAAGAATACACAAAGTCACTTTAACAAAAATAATTATCAACAGCTGATAGACTAGAACCACTGGCCTCTTGGTTAACAGCCTGGCACATTAAATACTACACCACCAGTCCTCTTTTAGGATATTGTTGTTATGGTTGTTTTGCACAGTCAGGTGAGAAGCGATCCAAAGCTGACACTTGCAATGTGCCTTCTGAGGCAGTTAATCACTTGGGAGGAGACTGTCCATCCTCTCATGGAGCAGCTGGTGTTCTCGAACCCTGTGCCTTCAAGATTACAGGGCAGCTTCTTGCCACAAGGCCACCAGGTCTCCCTTCTTAGGATATTAGGACTCATATTTTTGTTGAAAATAGTAAGGCCATTATTGTTGTTGTTATGTGCCTTCGAGTGGCTTGCGACTCATAGCGACCCTTTTTACAACAGCCCTAAACTCTGTGCTGTCCTGTGTCAATAGCACTGTCTCTGATACACCCGTCCCCATTACCCCAGTCACTGAATCAATCCATCTCAAAGAGGGTCTTCCCCTCCTGTGCTGTCCCTCCACCCTCCCAAGCATGATGTCCTTCTCCAAG
>NW_006399944.1:339776-341056 GCF_000299155.1 Elephantulus edwardii | reverse complement strand
TATAAGTACATGAGTCAAAAATTATGGAAAAGTAAAAGAAAAGATTCTTTCATTGTATTCCAAACCCTCCCCCAGGTCCCCTCCACCATGTAGCCATCACTCTAGACTCCTGTGATGACAGAAATACCTAGTCACATATCTCTTTTAAACAGTTTTCTCCCTCCTCTGTTTCAGTGCAGTATACTAATTTTTAACTCCTCCATGGATTTGTTAACAAGCTTTTTTGGCTCTCACACATACCTAGAATGGCTGGATTAGCTTTTCCTGAAGATAAAGGGGGATATTTGGGTTTCTCATTGTTTTCTTTCTCAATTTGTTCAACAAGAGGAACGGAAAGACTTCTCTAACATCACCCATCTGCCAGAGTCACACTATTATTGATTGATTTTAAGTTTTTCATTAAATAGCTCCACTTTCCTAGAAAGTGTTTCCCTTTCATTTTTCAAATATTCAAGGCTCAACACCACCACAAAACCTTTGTTAAACATTATCACCCTCTGTACACTAGATAATTTCTCCCCTAGCATTCATGATAGTTCAGAACTATTTTAAATGACTTTGTCTTATTTTCTTAGGACATTCATTTCTTGAGGAAACAAAATCTTACATTATTGTGTAATCCATTCACCATTGTGGCCCCATTGAAAACACTTGAAAATTAATGTTTAAAATAAATTGCTATTGTTGCTTTTTTGTTATATCAAAAAAATACTGATAGTTCCTTTTCTATTTAAACAGAATGAAATAATTTCATAAACACAAATATTTCCTTGAACCACAAAAGGCACCATATCTGTTGCCTTGAGGTATATTGCCGCTTGAGATGAGAAGAAATTGTATGTGAGGAACTGCATTTCTAAATACTAATCATCAGAAATTCTTATATGTTCATTTGTTGCATCAGATATATGCACCAACAACCAGAGCCAAAGAAGAAGAAATAGATGATTTCTACCAACTTTTACAGTCAGAGATAGATTGAACATGCAATCAAGATGCATTGATAATAATGGGTGACTGGAATGCAAAAGTTGGGAACAGAGAAGAAGAATCAGTAGTCGGATAACATGGGCTTGGTGATAGGAATGAAGCTGGACATAGAATGATTGAATTTTGTAAAATCAATGACTTACTCATTGCAAATACATTTTATAAGAGACACAAACGCAGGTTATACACATGGACTTCACCTGATGGTAAGCATAGGAATCAGATCTACGACATCTGTGGAAGGAACCACTGGAGAAGCTCAATATCAGCTGTGAAAACTAGGCCGGGGG
>NW_006399944.1:336342-337665 GCF_000299155.1 Elephantulus edwardii | reverse complement strand
TGGGTGTGTCAGAGGCAGTGCGGTTGGCGCAGGATAGAGCAGGGTTTAGGGCTGTTGTGCATAGGGTCCCTATGAGTCACAAGTGACTCGACAGCACATAACAACAACAACATATACCTGGTAGCATTCTAGGGGAAAAAGCCTAGTTCCCAGGGAGATCACTCTTGAGGTCAGTGAAGTCACAAAGTGTGGCCCTAAGACCCGGATGAATTAAGTCACAAAGTGTGGCTTAAGACCATCTCACCAAAGTGACCACCAGTGGTTTCTTTAAGCATTCAAGTTCCAGGGTCACAGGATCTACTGAAGCAGAAGCTCTGGGGGTGGAACCTTTGTTGTTGTTGTTGTTGTTGTTCTTGTTGTTGTTGTTTGCCATCTAGTCAATTGCAACCCTCAGCAACCCTATGAACAATGGATCTTAACCTTGTCCAATCTTGTACCATCCTCATTATCTTTAATATACTTGAACCTTTTGTTACAGTCACTGAATCAATCACTCTATCTTGTTGAGGATTTTCCTCTCATTCAGTGATGCTCCACTTTTCCAAGCAAAATAAGGACTGGCCTCTCCTGACAAAGTTTCAGCATCCTTTCCTCCAAAGTAGCACCCTGGTTGTACTTTCTCAGAGAATGTTGTTCTTTTGGTAGTCTATGAGGTACTCAGTACTCTCCTCCAACATCACAGCTCAAAGGCACTGACTCTTCTCTCATTCTTATTCGTTGTCCAACTTTAAGTTGCATAGGTGTCATGAAGTTGAGTACAACTCACAGCCACCCTGTGAACAACAGATCTGAATCGTGTCCTGTTCTGTGCCAACCTCACAATCGCTGACACACTGAAGCCCATTACTGCAGTTACTGTGTCAGCTCACCTGGTTGAGAGTCTTCCTCTCTTTTGCCATCCCTCCACCTTTCCAAGCATGATGTCCTACTCAAAGGTAATAGCCTATTATAACTACATGCCGAAAATGTGAGACGCAAAGCTTTGACATCCTTGCCTCTAAGGAACACTCTGGTTTCAGCTTATCTTGGAAAATATTCTCCAGAAGAATCTGTTTGTCATTTTGGCAGTTCATGGGACACTCAAGCATTCTCCTTCAACATCACAACTCAAAGGTATCCATTTTTCTTCTGCCATCCTTACTCACTGTCCAGCTCACAGATGCTTAGCGAGGAATTACAAAAAAACACAGCCTGTGCCACTGTTGTAAAACAGGACTGACATCAGGGTTGGGGGGAGACTCAGAAAGATGGAATAAATAATGTATACTGCTTTGAAACAGATGAGAGAGAAAACTGTTTAAAAGGGATATGTGATTAGGTATT
>NW_006399944.1:333182-335795 GCF_000299155.1 Elephantulus edwardii | reverse complement strand
ATGAAATAATTTTTAAAAAAATACCACAGCTTGATTAAGGTTCATATTGGTCTTTAAACAAACATTGTTGTTCCTTAGCACCTTGGAAAGGTCCTTGATAGTAGGGAATGAGACTAGTAATGAATTGTCTTATGAATGCCTGTGTGTTTTCTATGTGTTTTCAATCACTGATAGAGGTAGACATAGACAAAACGTGCTTCTTATGTATGTAGAGAATTACTGACGAGGTAGACACAGACAAACACATGGTGTGATTGAGATATAAACAGAACACATAAGAAGCACAAGGGAGCTTTAGTGATTTAGTGGTAAGGAGTTCAAATCCACCAGCTGCTATTCAGGAGAAAGATGAGCAATCTCCTTTTAGGAGATTTATTACCTCTGAAAACCTGCTGGCTGGTCACCTAGGAGTCTGTTTTGAATCCATGGTACACAACAACAAAAAAGCACAAGGAAAACACCTATTCTGGGTTGGGCTTGAGGAGAAGTGTCTTATGGGAAATTATGACTGACAGGTTGATGATAGATAAAGAATTACTAAAATGGCAAACGAAGGAAAATAGTCCCAACAAGCAATGAGGTTTTCAATGTTCTCTGCAATGGTTTATTCAAATAAATTCACCCAAGAGGATATTGTTGCTCTTACATCTGTTGTTATTTTTGTGATTCTTTTTCTTATACCTGCCATTTGATTCTCATAGCTCTCCAAGACAAGCAGAGCTAATAACCATGAGTCTATTTTGTAGAAGGAAAAACTGAAGTTAATAATTTGTCCAAAATCATCCAGCTGGGAAATGCCAAAGTCTGAAGCAGGATTAAAATATTTAGACTCCAATACCTGCACCTTTTATTTCACCATGACATCCTATCATGGAAAGAATTTATGTCAACTTAAAGTATATTCTACCACTCAATCTTCCCCTTCCATTTAACTATTTGAAAATACCATGTGTTCACTAGATTACCTTTGGTGTCCTCTCAAATATTAAAAAAAAACAGGGATCTGTGAATAAACTTAAACCTGTTAAAATAAGATTTAAGATCACTACTAATGGGTTCATTCATGAGACAGAGCACTTCAGATTGCTTTCCAAACAAGTGTTTATTTTCAGGCAAAAGCTATGGTTAAATTTGGAAATAACAGCTGGGAATATCATCAAAATCTATTGCTATGATCAACTAAGAATGCAAAGATGAAAGGAAAAGGCCACCATGACTGAACATTGTGACATGACATGATGTCATATGAATATTATTTATATACCAAGCACATTTTTAAAAGGATAGTGTTTAACTACTCATATAACCAGTTCTGGTTTTAGAATCATTTGTTGCACTTCAGACACAAATTTATTATTTGACTTAAATTCAATTCAACTAATGACTAGTGTAGAAGACATGCAGACATCTGTATTTTTAAAAGCATCATATTTACTTCGGACTTGCCTATTTCTTTTTTTTTTTTTTTTTTTTGGACTTGCCTATTTCTAATTCTGATTTGCAGCATTGAGGGTTATATAAGAATTGGAGGGTGGGATAAGGCATATCACTTAATATGATTCTAATTTAAGTAACCTAAAACCTTGAGTGAATTGGCTCAATAAGGAATCAATAAGGAATTTATTATTTAATATGGTAAGAAGTCAAAATACAAAACAGCTCCAGGGCTGGATGATTTAGCAATTTGTGACATTGTTTAGAATCTGTGGTGTTTTTTTCCTCTTTTTGCTCAACTCTCAGTAAATTTACCACATTCTCAAGCAAATAGCTGCCACACTTCTAGTCATACTCTCAAAGTAATAACTAGATAAACTAATTCTTCTCATGTATCCTCTCTTCTCATTTGTCCTATACACATTCCTGCAGATTTTTCCTCCTATCTCATTCTCATGGCTAAACCAATTACTGGCAAAAGCATCAGAGCCCCAGTGGTTGCCACACAATAGTAATTCCCTCTGTTATCCATGTTGTTGTTGTTATGTGCTGTCGAGTCACTTGCGACTCATAGAGACCCTATGTACAACAGCTCTAAACTCTCTTCTGTCCTGTGCCAATCTCATTGCCTCTGACACACTCATCCCGATTGCCCCAGTCACCTAATCAATCCATCTCCCAGAGGGCCTTCCCCTCCTGCGCCTGCCCTCCACCCTCCCAAGCATGATGTCCCTCTCCAAAGACCGGTCTATCCTCACAACATGACCAAAGTATGTCAGGCGAAGCCTCAGAATCCTTGCCTCCAAGGAGCAGCCTGGTTTAACCCTCTCTAGGATGAATCTGTTTGTTCTCTTAGCAGTCCATGGTACCTTCGGCACTCTTCTCCAACACCAAAGCTCAAAAGCATCAATTCTCCTTCTATCCTCCTTGATCATTGTCCAGCACTCTGATGCATAACAAGTGATTGCAAAGACCATGGCCTGTACCAGACACACCTTTGTCTCCAGAGACACACAGTTGCTCTTGTGTACTTTAGAGAGGTCCCTAACAACAGACTTTCTCATGGCAATACGTTTTTCAATTTCCTGCATGCTGGTGCCAAGAGTGTTGACTGTGGAGCCACGCAAACTAAAGCTGTGAACAATCTCAATCTCTTCACCATCCATCCTGATGCTGCCA
>NW_006399944.1:322080-332299 GCF_000299155.1 Elephantulus edwardii | reverse complement strand
TGTTGTTTCATGAAATTCTTCTGTGTCTTCCAATTGCTTTCTATACAGTGTCTCAGTATATCCATTCTATCTTCTTTTAATACTTCCTGGATCATTTCATATTCTGCCTAAAGCATCCTTGATTATAGCAAATCGAGGTTTGAATTTGTTCTTCAGTTCCTTGAGCTTAAGAAATGCTGAGCGAGTTCGACCCTTTTGGTTTTCTGACTCCAACTCCTTGCACATTTCATTGTAATATTTTGCTTTGTCTTTCCGAGCTGCCTTTTGAAATCTTCTGTTCAGCTCTTTGGTATCTTGAATTCTTCCTTGTGCTGTGGCTTCTCTGCACTTCAGTGCAATCTTCAGAGTTTCTTCTGACATCCATTTTGGTCTTTCCTTCCTCTTCTGTCTTTGTAATGAACATTTGCACTCTTCCTGCATGATACCCTTGACATCCTCCCACAACTCATCTGGTCTTCGTTCATTCATGTTCAAGGCCTCAAACCTGTTTGTGAGACAGTTCTGAACTTCAGGTGGGATAGACTCAAAGTTATATTTTGGTTCTTATGGATTCGGTTTAACTTTCCTCAGCTTCAGCTTGAGCTTGCATATGAGTAGTTGGTGGTCTGTTCCACAGTCAGCTCTGGGCCTAGTTTTTACAGCTGATATTGAGCTTCTCCAGCAGTTCCTTCCACAGAAGTAATCGATCTGATTCCTAAGCATACCATCAGGTGAGATCCATGTGTATAACCTGCGTTTATGTCTCTTAAAAATTGTGATTGCAATGAATAAGTCACTGATTGTGCAAAATTCAATGATTCTATCTCCAGCTCCATTTCTGTCTGAGTCCTTGTTATACATAGAGTCACTATTAGTCAGAATCAACTCTATAACACCGAATAACCACAACAATAAGGGATAACGTATATGTGGTTATAGCTCATTATTCCTTTCCAATTAAAAATGTTCCATCACTCAGGAGATCAGGAGGTGTGTTGCACTGAGAAAGTCTACAACCAGGGACCACTGTACATTAGTGAAGAGCATGATGTTTGAGGCCTGCGGTACCCCTGGTTCAGGCCATGGTCTTTTCAAGCATTTGCCATGTATCTAAGGACTGGTCAATGAATAAGGATGATAGAAAAAGAATTGAAGGCTTTAAACTGTGGTGTTGGAGAAGAGTACTGAATATCCATCGACTACCAAAAGAACAAACAAATACATCTTGGAGAAAGCGCAGCCAGAGTGCTCCTTGCAAGCAAAGTTAATAAAGCTTCGTGCTAGGAAAGGCTATTCTTTGGAGAGGGACACAATGTTTGGAAAGGTGTAGGGTCAATGAAAGAGAAGAAGACTCTCAACCAGATGAATTAACAGAGTGACTGCTGCAATAGGCTTGAGTGTGTTAGAAATTATGAGAATGCACAGGATAGGATAGAGCTCAGATCTATTGTTCATGGGGTCTCTATGGGTCATGCATGACTTGATGGCACCTAACAACATTTTTTAGGAAAGCAATTTATCTTTACTATTATGAGTTTTTGTGATTGTTAACAAAATTTTATAGAAAAGTTGGATTTTTCACTCGTTCATTGTTGCACATTTTCCCTCCTCCCGACAAAAACATTTAAAAACTAGAGATATTAAATCGCATTTTCTTCTCGAAGCACAAACACAATTCCAGTAGGAAAAAAAAATTATAGGTGAGGTCAGAAAAATAGAAATGTATACGTTATCAATAATTTATTATTCAAAGAAGGTGAAAAACATTTACATTATCACAATCATCAATTATAATTAAAATATCTGAGTTTCATCTCTTTCAAAATGGCATTTTAAAATTAATTTATTGACTGTAATTAAATTCATCATATTGTACTTCCTAAATTGGCTCTATTAACATTTGAGAATGTGTTGGAAATCCAAATTTAAAAGAGTTGTTGTTGTTATGTGCCGTCAAGTTCCCTAGAACTCATAACAACCCTATGTACAAAATCCCTAAACCCTGCTCTATTCCGTGCCAATCTCACTATCTCTGACACAATTATCCCCATTTCCTCAGTCACTGAATAAATCCACCTCATAGAGGGTCTTCCTCTCCTGCACTGTCCCTCCACCCTCCCAAGTATGACGTCCTTCTCTAAGGACTGGTCTCTCCTTGCAAAATGTCCAAAGTATTTCAGACAGCTTCAGAATCTTTGCCTCCAAGGAGCAGCCTGGTTTAACCCTCTCCAGGATGAGCCTGTTAACTTTCTTAGCAGTCCATGGTATATGCAACACTCTTCTCCAACACCACAGCTCAAAGGCATCAATTCTCCTTCTATCTTCCCCAGTCATTGTCCAACTCTGATGCATAGAATGTGATTGCAAAGATCATTGCCTGTATCTGGTGCACCTTAGTCTCCAGAGTGACATCATTGCTGTTCAGTACTCTGGAGAGGTCCCTAACAGCAGACTTCCTATCGCAATATGTCTTTTCATTTCCTGGATGCTGGTGCCAAGAATGTTAACTGTGGAGTCAAGCAAACTAAAGCTGTTAACAATCTCAATCTCTTCACCATCTATCTTGATGCTGCAAATTGGCCCAGTCATAAAAATATTTGTTTTCTTGCTATTGAGCCTCAATCCATATTGAAGGCTGCAGTCCTTGACCTTCTGCAACAAGTGCTTCATGTCCTCCTCAGTTTCAGCAAGCAGAGTTGTGTTATATGCATAACGCAAATTGTTGATGGATCTTCCTCCAATCCTGTTGCCACACTTCTCCTCATACATCCCAGCCTCCCAGATAATCTGTTCTGCATATAGGTTGAAAAGGTATGGAGATATGATACATCCCTGGTGTACACCCTTCCCAATGTTGAACCATGCTATGTTTCCTTGCTCTCTTCTGATGACTGCCTCCTGGTCCAAGTATAGGTTTCACATTAGCACAATTAAGTGTTCTGGGATTCCCATTCTTCTCAGAGTCAGCCATAGTTTGTTATAATCCACACAGTCAAACACCTTTGCATAATCAGTAAAACACAGATAGACATTCCTCTGGTATTCCCTGCTTTCAGCCAAGATCCATCTAACATTAGCTACAGTATCCCTAGTACCACGAACTCTTCTAAAGCCAGCCTGCACTTCTGGCAGTTCTCTGTTGACGTGATGTTCCAGTCATTTTTGGATAATCTTTCATCCAGATAAAGTCTAGACAATTGAAGCAAATTTATAGTAACAAATATCAATGATCATCTCATAATCAAAGACATAAAAGACTTTGGAGACTAGGATTGAAAAGGGCAATGAGGTCATTTTTGTTGATGATGGATATGTGATTGATGGATACCTTTGTGGTGATGAGGTGACTGTGGTGATTGTTTCATGGGAGAAAGATATGTCAGAACGTATTAAACTATGTTTTAAAATAAGACATTTACGTCATCTCAATTATTGTTGTGTGGCTTCAAGAACCTACTCATAGCTGACCCTCCAGCGAGTTATCAGAGGTAAGAAAAGAGACTGTTCATCCTTCTCCTGTGGGACAGCTGATGGATTTGTACTGAGCACCTTTGGGAGTGAAGTACAATATTTTACCACTAGCCATGTTGAGTATATCTCAATAAATCTGTTTTTTAAAAAATAATACTATTTCTAACTCTGTGCTGAATGTGCTTAGAGGTGAAGATCGTCTTGGAGTGTAGTGGGGGTAGGGGAATAGAGAAAAGAGTATTTGTCAAATCTCATTATTTTCTTAGTTTTATTGTTAAATAGTCTGATTTTTTTCAGATTAAGAGTAAAAAGTCTGTTTACTGTAACTAGTTAATTTAGAATTTGTACACTGAAATAAGTGAAGATAATTTGAAGCTAAACAAGCAACTAAAATTCACACCTTATTGTATGCTTTCCTTACTCAAAGTCTAGAATAGTTCTTACCAAAATAAATATAAATTTACACCTGGCATTTGAGTCTATCTAATATCCTATCAGTCTACCTTCCTAGATTTATTTTTAAGTTTATCTAAAAATAACTAGTGAATAGAATAAAAAAGATGCATAATGATTTTTCTACTCTCATTTTGTTCACATTCCAAATAAAGGTGATTCAGTAGATTGTGGAAGTTACTTAGTAATATCATATACAAGTAAAATCTTGCTGAAGATTATTCAAATATGGTTTGAGAAGTAAATAGACAAGTCACTGAAAGAAATTCATGTGGGATTCAGAAGATAGATATTGCAGATGTCAGAACGCTAAAAGACAAAGACAGGATTTAGAAGAGGCCATAGGTCAAGGGACATTCATAGCCAATGTTAGACAGATCTTAGCTGAAAGCACAGAGTACAAGAGGAATGTCTATGTTTTATTGACTGTGTGAAGGCATTGGCTGCGGCTAACTTTGAGGAGAATGGAAATCCCAGAATACTTAATTGTGTGCATGAGAAACCTATACTTGGACCTGGAAGCAGCAATTAGAACAGAGCAAAGAAACACTGCATTTTTCAAAATTAGGAAAGATATGTGTCAAGGGTGCATCTTATTCCCATATGCAGAACACATCATTCAGGAGACTACACGCTATTAGGAGGAATCAGGCATCAAGATTGGAGGAAAACTGATCAACAACCTGCATTATGCAGATGATATGACCTTGCTTGAAGAGGACAAGTGGCAGTTACTGCAGAAATTCAAGGTCTGTAGTCTTAAATATGGATTGAAGCTCAACATCAAACCAATATTATTACCACTGGGCCAATCAGAAGCTTCATGATGAATGGAGAAGAAATTGAGGTTATTGATAACTTCAGCTTGCTTGGTTCCATAATCAACACTCTTGGCACCTGCAGTCAGGAAATCAAAAGATTTATTGTAAAAAAAAAAAAAGATTTATTGTACTCAGAAAGTCTGCTGTCAGGGACCTGTCTACAGTATTGAAGAGCAATGATGTCATTCTGAAGACTAAGCTGTACCTCATCCAGGCCATGATCTTCACAATTACTTGCCATGCACCCAAGAGCTGGACAATAACTAAGGATGATAGAAAAAGGCTCAATGCCTTTGAGTTGTGGTACTGGAGAAGAGTGTTGAACATATTGTCAACTCTCAAGAGAACAAACAGTTCTGTCCTGTAGAATGTGAAACTAGGCTTCTCTCTGGAGGCAAGGATTTTTAGGCTCAGTCTCACATACTTTCAGCACATACCCAGGAAGGACCATTCTTGGAGAAGGACATCATGGTTGGGAGAGTGGAGAAACAGCCAAGAAGAAGAAGATCCATGATGGAATGTATTGACTCAATAACTGAAGATATAGGATTAGATCTGTTGAAGAGAATGAGACTGACTCAGGATAGGACAGATTTCACACATTAATGTACTTAGGGTCACTGTGAGTCGCAGGTGACTCAACGGCACATAACATCAACAACACCATAAAGATGTTTATTTCTGTGTTATTAATTATACAAAGGCATTCAACAGTGTAGGTCATTTAATTTATTAAGAACATTGAGAAGGATAGAAATTCAGAACATCCAATTGCACTCCTGTGAAATCTATGAATAGACCAAGAGGTTGTTTTTTTCAAACAACTGCACTATTTAAATTCTGAAAGATATGTGTCAAGGCTGTATCCACTCTCTATACCTGTTCAATCTCTATGCTGAGTAAATTACTGAAGACACTGAGCTATATGAAAGACAGTATGGAATAACAACTGGGGGGGAAACTCAACAACCTGTGTTGTGCAGTTGATACAACCTTGCTCGCAGAATGTGAAGACCTAAAGTTTTACTTATTTTCAATAAAGTTTATACTTCAACACCAAGAAAATAAATGTCCTCACAATCAGAACACTAAGCAGTATCATGATTTTGTTGTTCTTGGGTTCTATCGAGTCTACTGTGATGCACAGGAACTCTTTAAACAACAGATCTGACACTTGCTCTATCCTATGCCCTTCTTATCATCTCTGATATGCTCAAACACATTGTTACAGTCACTGTGTCAAACCACCTTTTTGAGGGTCTTTCTATCTTCCTTTAATCCTGCACCTTTCCCATCATGTCTTTTCCCAAAGACTAATCTTACCGATAACATACCCAAAGCATGTGAGATGAACTTTCAATAACCTTGCCTCTAAGGAACACTTCATGGTTGCACTTTCTCCAAGATGCACATGACAGAGGAGAAAAAAAAAAGAAGTTGCCAATTATTTCATTCTACTTGGATGCAAAATCAACAGTAATTTGTAGCAGTAGTCAAGAAATCTAGAAAGTTCTTCTCCAACACAACCCAAAGCCTGTTCCTTCACTATCTTCCCAGATTTGGGCAACTGTGTGTGCATACCTTCATACCATAAAGCCAGATTATGTGCAGCATGGCTTGGTGTGCAGTAACATCAAGCACTTTGAACAAAGGAGATTCTGCCTTATGGCCAGGAAGCTTGGCCTGGTTTCTGAGAAACACCTGAAGCAGCACTATATTGACCTGAAAAATCACCATTCTTTCCAGAACTGGTGAAGTACATGAATTTTGGACCAACTGTAATTGCAATCTATGAAAAACTGAATGTGTGGGAAATAGGGTAAGGGATGCTTGATGTGACCAACACATCAAATTGTAAGCCAGGAACCACTTGAGGGGATATCTGTATTCAAGTTTTCAAGAATATAATCCATAGTAAGAATTGAGTAAGAAATGCTGATAAAGAAATCAATCTATAATTTAAGTCAGAGAAGTTGATTGATTATAAACCTTGTGGCTATGATTAGATCTATGAATTAAAAGTGGACAAAAGAGCAATGTGCTCTTAGTTTGATACTGCTTGATATGCTCCTATACACAGCTCTTCATTCTTCAATGAAATCTGTTTCTAAAGTACATTTACCGATACTTTGGAAACTAGGAAAAAATCAAGAGACATGTTGCATTGTGCAAATCTTTCAATTATCTTTTTTAATGTGCTAAAGAGCAAAGGTTTTCATTTAAAGGCTAAGGAGTGTTTAATCCAAGCAATTTGCCTCATATGCATGAGAACATTGAACAATCAATAAGGAAGATAAAAAAAATTGATGCCTCTGAATCATAGGGTTGGCAAAAAGTATTGAATATACCATTATTAAGTGTTATTGAGTTGAGTATTGCTCATAGTAACCATATGAACAACAGATCTAAACCATGTCCTAACCCACTCGATGCTTATTGTCTCTAGTCTACTTGATCTCATTGCAGCAGCAGCCTCTATCAGTCCATCTAGAAAAGGGTCTTCCTCTCCTTTGCTGACCCTCCACCTTTCCAAGCATGATGTTACCTTTTAAGGTATCATCCTAACAAGATGCATAAATTAAGTGAGACAAAGCTTCACTATATTTGCCTTAAGGAGCACTCTGGCTGCACTTTTTTCAGTGGTGTCCCTTCACCCTCCCAAGCATAATGTACCTCTCCAAGAACTGGTCCCTCCTTGCAACATGCCCATGAAATGTAATACAGTGCTTCAGAATCCTTGCCTCCAAGGAGTAGCCTAGTCTCAGCCTCTCCAGGATAAAACTGCTTGTCCTCTTAGCAGTCCATGACATATTCAGTACTCTTCTCCAGCACCACAGCTCAAAAGCATCAATTCTCCTATCATCCATAGTCATTGTCCAGCTTTCTGATGCATAACACGTAATTGCAAAGACCATGGCCCAGATCAGGTGCACCTTAGTCTCCAGACTGTCATCATTGCTCTTACGTACTCTGAAGATATCCCTGACAGCAGACTTTCCCAAAGCAATTCATCTGTTGATTTCCTGGCTGCTGGTATCAAGTGTTGACTGTGGGGCCAAGCAAACTAAAGCTGTTAACAATCTCAATCTCTTTACCATCCATCATGATGCTGCTAATTGGCCCAGTGATGAGAATCTTTGTGTTTTTTTATGTTGGGCTTCATCAAGAAGGCTTAGACAACTTCAATTTTTTTTTTCTCCATCTATCATGATGTTGCCAATTGACTCAGTAGTGAGGATCTTTGTTTTTTTAATGTAGAGATGTAATACGTGTTGCAGGCTGAGTCTTTGGTTTTCTGCAGAAAGTGTTTCATCTTCTTTACTGCTAGCAAGTAAGGTTGTGTAATCTGTTTAACAAAAGTTGTTGATGAACCTCCTTCCAACTCTGATACCACATCTTTCTTCATATCTTTCTTGAGAAGTCCAACTTCTCAAGTTATTTATTCAGCATACAGATTGAAAAGGTATTGGGAGAGGATTATGTCTTTCTTAATGATAAAACATGCAGTGCTTCCTTGTTCTGTTCACACAATATTCTTTTGGTCTAGGTATGAGAAATTGTGTTTCTCATAAGCACAATTAAGTATCCTGGAATTCCCATTCTCCTTAATGTTAGCAAAGTTTGTTATGATCCACACAGCAAATACCTTTGCATAGTCAATAAAACACAAATAGACATTCTTCTGGTATTTTGTGTTTTCAGCCAAGATCATTTTTTCAACAGCACTGTATCCATGGTGCCCCAGCCTCTTCTAAACCCATCCTGAGGTTCTGGTAATTCTCTGTCAGTGTACTGTAACAGCCATTTTGGGATTATACTCAGCAGTGTTTTCCTTGCATGTGATAACAATGATCCTGTTCTATAACTTTCACATTCTGCTGGATCGTCTACCTTAGGAAGGCAAATGCCACTCAATTGGTTAGGTAGCTGTCTTCCAAGTTTCCTGGCATGGACACAGCATCTTTTTAAAAAAATTTATTATTAATTTCTTTTTTTTTTACAGAGGTTTTGGATTTCCATTCATTTATTACTGCAATTTTCTCCCTGCCCACCCCTCCCCACCAGCTCGCTTCCCCCTCCGAAGAGAGAAAAAAAAATTCCTTCATTAGTATACAATTCCCACGTCCCTTCCCTCCACCTCCCACCCCGAGTACACTTCTCTATGCAACCTTAATTCTGGATTCCTGTGCTGACCATAATACTAATTTCAATGAAAATTTACAGATACTTTGGATTTCCATTCATTCACTGTTGCACTTTTATCCCCTCCCAACCCTCCATGCCCGAGTACACTACCCTCTTGGAAAAGTAAAAGAAAAATTCTTTCATTGTTTTTACAATCCCTCCCCCAAGGTCCACTCCACTATGCAGCCTTCGCTCTGGACTCCTGTCATGACAAAATATACCTAGTCACATATCCCTTTTAAACAGTTTTCTCCCTCATCTGTTTCAATGCAGTATACATTATTGACCTTCCCAATATCTAGTCACAAGATTAAATACTTGGAAGTAAATCTAACTAGAAACACAGGGGATCTATTGAAAGAAAATTACAAAACCTTATAAGAAACAAAAAGAGACTTGGGGAAATGGAAGAATATATCTTGCTCTTAAATAGGAAGATTCAATATTGTGAAAACAACAATACTACCAAAGACAATCTACAGGTTAAATGCAACTCTAATACATATACCAATTCTTGAGATATAAAAGGCAAGTTCCAATTTCATCTGGAATAGAAGGAGATCCTGAATAATCAAAGCACTCCTGAAAAAAGAGAAACAAGGTAAGGGGCATCTCACTCCCTGATATCAAATCCTATTCCACAATAGGAATAGGAGGTCAAGACAGCGTAGTACTGGTACAATGGCAGGCACATAGATCAATGGAATAAAATTGAGAACCCAGAAATCAGCTCATTTACCTACGGTCAACTGATTAATTTCCAAGGAGACAAAATCAGGTAAGTGAGTAAATGACAGCCTTATTAACAAATAGTGTTGGCAAAATTGGGAAACTATCTGCAGAAAACTCTAGTATGACCCACACCTCACTCCATACACAAAAACCAACCCAAAGTGGATCAAGGACCTAGGACTAAAGCAAAGAACTGTAAATTTCATCAGAGAAAAGCTTGTAAGAAGTGTAGAAGCCCTAATCCACAACAAAACACTCTCCAAAGCATCCTGAAAAATGTACACCCAGGAGAAAATAAAAAAGATAAATGAGACCTTCTAAGAATCAAATCCCTATGCACATCCAAACACTTCTCCAACAAGGTAAAAAGAAAAGCCACAGACTAGGAAAAAATATCTGTTAATGACATGTTTTTGGATAATCTTCAGTAGAATCTTGTTTGCATGTGAAATCAATGATATTGTTCTGTAGTTTCCACACTCAGTTGGGTCGCCCTTCTTTGGGAAGGGAACAAATATTGACCTCTTCCAGTCAGTTGGCCAAGTGGTTGTTCTCCAGATTTCTTGGCACAACTTGGT